>NC_092825.1:100134935-100467255 GCF_039878825.1 Excalfactoria chinensis | reverse complement strand
TATATGATCTAACAAGGAAGATTAGTATCTAAAATAGCATGCCATACACTGATGCGTCATACTTGATTGTGGGGAAAGCATGAATACAGATCAGGTCCTTTTGACTATATTTTAGATTCAAATAGACGATTGGCTTTATTTGAGCTTTGAAGTCTATAAGCAGATTAGATGTTCATTATTGTAAGTCTAGGTGGTTATCCTGTTGATTACATGTGCATGTATTAGATATGCATATACAGTGAATGAATGACTACAGTATCATTGGGTGAATAGGCTTCTCTTCAGGAAAAATAAAACTAAGTCTTCCAAGTACGGTCACAGACATCAGTGCCATGTGTATGAACAGCTAACTATGCCTGCTTGTGTGCAGCCTCTAAATAGGTGCACTGAAAAACTACTTTGAAGAGTGTTAAGTAAACTTGGGGTTTACATTAGTGTACAGGAAGCAAAGTCACCCATGGGACACAAGATCTTTCTACAAATATATTCCATTTTATTGTAATGAAGTTATATAATATGTCTTGTAATCTCTTCTCTTCTCTTCTCTTCTCTTCTCTTCTCTTCTCTTCTCTTCTCTTCTCTTCTCTTCTCTTCTCTTCTCTTCTCTTCTCTTCTCTTCTCTTCTCTTCTCTTCTCTTCTCTTCTCTTCTCTTCTCTTCTCTTCTCTTCTCTTCTCTTCTCTTCTCTTGTTAGATAACTACTTTTCACTTGAGTAGCGAGCATTTTTGCCCGCAGATATGTGTAACGTGTAAAGTACCGCTTTTGAGATGCGTTCTTCCTTTCTTTCTACCACTAGATGGTAGTGTGTGTTGTTTGAAACATTTGAACGGCAGTGGTTGTGCATTATCGTCAGTTACTCTCATTCACATTAAATATGCATTCCATTCTCAAGGCTGAGCATTGTGGCAATGTTGATGTTGTCGTTTCTCCTGGCTTTACAACTCTTTCAGGCAAAAGTATACATTGCATTCCATTCCATTCATATATAACAAAATGAGAGAAGGAACCTGGCCTTAAATCTTAGATTAGGGACATTCTAGCTTAATTTTTCTTCCAAAGTCCATGACTGAATAAAGCAGGGAGCAGTAGTAGTGATAGTGTTCATTTCATATTGGTATTATTCACTATATTTCTAGAGTGTCAGTAATTCTTTCTTTGAGTTTGTCCGAACTTTACAGCTTTTGGGCAGATAGGTCTTTTGATGTGAAGTACTACAATGCTTGGTATAATATGATACTGATCTCATTTGAGCTTTATGTGATGTTATGATACAAACAGCATTGAGAACTTATTTTCATCCATTAATCTGGCACCTGGTTACCATGGCCAAGTGGAGGTGGATGATGCCATTAGACTCCTAGAGGCCAGATTAATGTTTTTCAAGGGCTTTTTAATAGTAAGATGGTAGATGGCAATCACAGGAATTAGTTGCTACCACGTTTTGCTTTTTCTCTGCAAGTTTTTAAGTAAGAGTAACAACAGATTTCCATTCAGGTTCCTCTGGTGACGTTTCTGTAGAGGAGCAAGATTGTTGATGTAGAGAATACAGACAGCTGCTCCTCAAAATGGCAAGTGTCACCACTCAAGTCAGGAAGCAAATGCGAGAGCAAAGAATATGACTGAAATGGCATTAGCTTCCCTAGATGTTAAAAAAAAAAACAAAAACATAGCACTAAAAAGCTTACATATGCAAAATACATATATGTATTTTTTTTTTCTTTTTGTAAGATACCATTTGTTTTATTTTATTGTAAAAACTGATATTAGAATATACACGTCCACATACAGCAGTCATGAATATATCATTTATCTATGATGGAACTTGGAGGAAGGCTCAAATGGTTCAAGGCAGACAGAGTACAAAGTCTGAAAATAATTGTAATAAGAGGACAGAGAATCATAGAATGACCCCAATTTGGAAGGGACACATAAGGATCAAGTCTGACTCTGGGCTTCACACAGGACTGCCTAAAGATTTGATCATATTTCTGAAAGAAGGCAAACAAACATTATTTTTGAGACCAGTAATTCGTCAGTGTAAAGTCTTCGATGTGTTGGGGGAAGGGGAAAGGCCAGCAGCAGTAAGTAAAGATAGAAGATGGATGATTGTGATATTTCAAGTAGCAGGGCCATTGTCTCTGCTGTAAACCTTGCACAGTGCAAATCAGTAGGCAGCAAAAAAACATCCAACTATCAAAGCTGTTAGGTTTTTATCTGATGTTCTTTCCTTCACCAAAACATTGTTCTGCCTATATATAGATTTATATATATGTGTGTATGTAAGAAAAGCACTTATCTAGGTCAGCTGTGTTGGAGGAAAGCAGCTCAGCATGAGGTAAACTGTTTCTCTACGTAGGAATACGACACAAGGAAAGGTGCAGTTGTCTTTTAGAGATTTCTGGCACCAGGAAAAAGAGAATGGTTTTAAGAAAATTCCTCCTGCGGGTCCAAAGTAAGGAGGAAAGGACACAGACACCACTCAACTCTACAAATATTGCTACGGCCAGTCAGCTTGTCCTTCAGGCAGGTGAGAGAAATATGAGGCACACAGTGGTGACTTCTGGCTGACTGACAAGTGTTTGAATAAGAGCTCTTTTATTCACGTTTTTTTGATAATACTCACTGCCTTCTACACCAAGACAGCTTTGCCCTGGGATGTTTGCAATTACCCCTGGCCTAAGGATTTGAGTACTATGTTCTGTTTTGGGCTCTTTACTACAAGAAAGATGATGAGGCTCTGGAGCAGATGGCAGCAAAGCTGTGAGGGGTCTGAACACAGGACTGATGGGGGGCAGCTGAGGGAGCCGGGATTGTTCAGTCTGGAGAAGAGGAGGCTCAGGGGAGACCTCATTGCTCTCTACAGCCACCTGAGAGGAGGCTGTGGTGAGGTGGGGGTCAGCCCCTTTTCTCAGGTAACAGCGATGAGATGGAATGACCTCAGATTGCATGAGGGGAGATTGGATGTTAGGAAGAATATGTTCTAGGAAGAGCGGAGGCGATGGAGTCCCTGGAGGTGTTCAAGAGCCGTGTGGATGCGGCACCGAGAGGGACGCGGGCGGCGGGCATGACGGGGGTGGGCTGACGGTTTGACTAAATGAACTTAGAGGTCTTTTCCAACCTTACTGATTCTGTGATTCTAACTGCTAGGTCACAGATACGACGCTCCGTGACACCCTACGCTCTGACCACACACCCCTATGCGTACAGCTGCCTCACGCCCGGGCGGGTGAGGCGCCCCCCCAGCCTTCACTCAAGATGGCGGCAGCGGCTCCCGGCTTGTACAGGCCACCTGTTGCTGCGGCGCCTCGTCCTATTGGCTCAAACGGCGCCGTGTGCCGTGCGCGCGGGGAGCAGGAAGGAGACGGTTAAACGCACGCAGGGGTTAAGAAACGTGAAGGTGGGGGGGAGCGGGGGGTAGCGGCTGCCGGAGCGAGGCGCTCCAGCCTGCCTCAGCCGCCGCCGGGCTCCGCCCCGCGGGGGTTCCGCTCGCCCCCGGCCATGGAGAGCGGCGGTGGCGGCGGGAGGGGCCCGACAGGCCGGGAGGAGCCGCCGCTCGGGGAAGCGAGGGAGGAGGAAGAAGAAGAGGTGGAGGCGCTGCCGCCGCCCGAGGCCGAACCGAACTGGAGCTTCGCTGGAGGCGATATGGAGGCGGTGGTGTTGCAGGATTTGCCTACCGCCACCATCGCCTGCAACCTGGACCCACGCGTCTTCCAGGACGGCCAGTGCCGGGTGAGAGCGGAGAGGCGGGCGGCGCTGGGCCGGCTCCCTCTGCCGGCGAGGAGCCGCCGCTCGGCCCGTCCCGGCCCGCTCCCGCTTCCTCCCCCCGCATCGTAGCTGCCACCTCGGGCTGTGCGGGCGGGGACGGGCGGGCCGGCGACGGGCGGGAGGGGGGAGGTACGGGCACTCCTCTGGCCGCGGCTCGCAGAGCGGGTGGTAGGCAGGGGGCTGTGGGGACGCAGAGCTTTCCTGCTAAGAGGGGAAGGATGCGAACAGAATGACGTACCGTTGCTCCAGAGCGGGGTGGCAGCAGCTGTCAGAGGAATGGTATTAAACTCGTTTTCCTGAAGCCTAACGCAGCTCTAAGTGTAATACATGGATGTAACTGTTTCAGAATTGCTTCTCGTCGGCGTTTTCTTGGTGCGAGACCAATTCAAGCCAAGCTTTGTTTTTCGTTCTTCTTTTCCTTGTCTCATCGCTGTCTGGGATTAAAGAATGAGTGAAGTCAGCCTTGCTGTAGGCTTCTCTCATGGTCCATTTTGCTATTGAGATCTTACTTTCTAGCACCTTTGATACTTAAGAAAACGTTTACTTTTTAAGTAGACAGAAATTAACTGAAATAGGCTTGAAAAACCACACTTTTCCTAATTTTTTTTTCAAGCCCTATTAAAATAATTGTCAATCTCTTGGCGAATGGCAGCTTAGAGTTGTTAGAGCGGCAGCTCGGTATCTCAGCCCTACCAACAGTTTCATATGAAAAAGGATCCGGAAAGTGGAATACAATGTAGCTCCATCACCTCTGTTACTTTTTCAAGTTATGTAACCTCCAGCGCCAACCTGATTTTTCTGTATCACTTAGGGCACCTGCTGGCGTGACAGGAACTGCGCTCTTGTAGGGATTTATCCTACTTAAAATGTGTTGAGTCCATACATGCTTAGGAAATATATCTATAATCAGTTCTACGTAGTATCTCCAGCTGCAGGTAGTATTTTCTTGGGTGGATTCTTTAGCTTTAAAATGAATGGCTTGAAAATGGTAAGATACATGACAACACAGATGCATAGTTGCAAGCCAGACCAGGAGGTATTTACATACTTAAATGCTTTTTCCATCTGTTTTGGTTCCAAAGATTCTTGGTCTTGTGACACCCTTAATTTAGATCAGAGCAAAGCCTTGTGTGTCCTTGAAACTGTAATAATTTTTCAATGCTTTATATTTATTTTTCTTGCCAAGAGTAGCAGCAGGAAGGAATGCAGATTAATTTAAACAATGGCAAATTAATTGGAGGCTGATCATCTCGATATAAACTGATCTTAACTATGGATGTCTGTACTTTGCCACCACTGTTGCTCTTCAAAATAAATTCCAAAGACGGAGAATGGAAGAATTATTTTGAACCTAAATAAAATGATATTTGTGTCCAGAAGGGAGGAACGTTCTTACTTGTAAGACTTCAGGAAAGATTTCTGTGGCACTTGGTAGGTGTGCGATCTTAGGCTTAAGAAGAGCTTACTTTTTGGCTAGCTGAACCTCAGCCATTAAAGTGCATAACTTAGCCCCAGTTAAGACAGAGGTGACTGAGAAACAGATCACTACTGTGTAGGAGAACAGTAGGTTAATAATGGCCTGGCTGTGTTTTTATCGTGTTCTGTTGACCACCTCTTACTTGCAAAGAGAAGAGGTGGGAATGAGGTACTGACATCTCTGTTTGAGTTGGTGAAGGGTGGGTTCAGCATAGTGCTGGTGAGCATTGTGGAATGAATAAGGTTACACTGAAATGGGAAAGAGATCAAGGCCTTCCATGCATTCCATTCAGTTCTCTATTATCAGTTACTGATTTTGGTATCTGGGAAATGGAGGTATTTTGGTCTAGAGTGATGACTTAGTGTTTGGAAATGATTATAGTGTAATGACTGTAAAGCTTTGAGGAGTTAATTTTAGGAAAGTCCCTCCCCCCCTTTTTTTTGTACATTAAGCTTAAACTTGCAAGCCTTTGCAAATTCAATAAGAGCATTTAATTTTCAATTTGTGCTAAAGGAATAAGTAAAGGTATTGTAAAATGGAACATCACAAGACATGGTGTTATTAGAAATATGTATGATTTTTGTTTGTGTAATGTGTTTTCATCTGTTCTGGGAAAGGTAGGAAATTGTGTATATGTAACAATCTTAAAATACCTTGTCTACATAGTTGTGGATTTTAGTTATTTTTTTTTCCGCTCTGGTAGGCCAGTTAATAATCCTGGATTGCCCTATTTGGGGAGGGTTGATCCAATCAAAGGTGAGATAGGGCAGCTAGGAGATGGCTGGCAACATCTATTTCCATTCTGCCCTCACGTTTCCAAACAGAGATTTGTGCTTGTGTGAAAGTACTGAGGGTTAGGTTGGTGTGTGGCTACAGCGTTTCTTTAGATTACAGTTGCCACCAAATCATGTGGGTAGCGATGTTAAAAAATGAGTCCTTCATTGGGAATGCTTCATTTCACGTCACTTTCACTGCTACTGAAATGCACCACCCACCCCTCACTGCTCTCAAATCCACTGTTTGGTCTCCATAAAAGTTCAGCGAGCATCAGTGAATGTCAGTGGGTGTCATTTTTTTTCCATACAGAGGAATTCAGTGACACAGCTTTGCTCCATACACGCTTCCATGTCAGACACCATTATGTCAGACTGCCCCTCTGCTGCCATCAGTCTCATGGCAACAAAATGTAATGGAATATGGGTGGCAAGGTCCAACCTCTATAACCACATCACCAACATCTGCCTCTGATGTCGCAGGCCAACATTATAAGATCCTTTCAGAGCGTCCCTTGTATAGTATCTTATCATGTGAGTTAATAGTATTAGTAAATGACAATTTCTTTCCTGTATTCTCATAAGGAAGAATTTTAGCGGTTTAAATCCCACATGGTTGCTTTTTACAATGTCATTTCCAGTATCTTTCAGAGAATGCTGCAATACTTATTCAAGCTTCTTCCAAAGTACAGTTGGAGAAATTCCTATAGACTTTATACTTTTACCTTTGCTTTCACAGAAGTGTACAGTAAATGATCTCTGGTAAAAAGCCTTTATCTGATCTTCAGGTTAGCTGATTACCTTGAAAAAATGCTGGTTTGATGTTCTGATACATCTTCAACCACTTTATCCCAAGCTGTTTGATAATTCTTGTGTTGGCTTTCTGCTTGAGAATTTCTTTTTTTCTTAAAGCAGCATTTATTCATACAGCACACAAATGAGTTTGGTTTAACCATGTCTGTCTACTCATTTATACAACAAAAGGTCAGTAGTTAATTACTAGAGTCAGCAATTATGTTTTTACCCATTTCCATTTTCCTTATCTGGTATTCATGTATATATTTTTAATCTTTTTTTGTGTCAGTAGAGGACACTCTGTGTTTTAAATAGAACTTCTACTTTCAAATGGCAAGTGTGGGAGGTAATAGGCTTGCTTGTATCTTGTAATCCTGGAGGGATGTGGCATACTTCAGTGATGATTTTAAACTTCAGAGTGCAGCCACGAGGGGGGCTAAATAACTTCATTTGTATCCGGGCAGTCTCTTGCTAAGTAGGTTACCTGGGTCTGTTCTGACCGCTTTCTATTTTAGCTGAACTGTAGATGAATATCACTCATTTAACTTGTGAGGAGGGAGAGAAATGTAAAGAGTACCTTGAAAGAACTCTGCTTGGGGCTACTGATAAACTACTCTTGGTTGTGCTTTTTGCTTTTTCTTGTTGAGTTGATGTGTTGTGTTTTTTTTTTTCTTTTGGGGGGAGGGGTGCTAAGAAACTGGAAGGTTTTCCTTGCAGCTATTTTCCTTAGAATGGGTTGAATTCCTTGCATTGCTTCAAGTTATCTATAATTGCCTTAATCTACTAAATCTTTCAAGTTACTGCAAGCTAAGAAATATAGTGGATTTCCCTTAATGGGAAACTTGCATTCATAGATAACAGGTGGTTATATTGCAATAATAGGTTTTTCTCCAGAACTTGCTAGAAAAAGCATTGCTGAAAGCTGAACTTTTAAAGGACATTAGCTTGATCACTTTTAAGTGTATTAGTGGGAATAAGCCAGTCTCCTACAACCATTACGGAGAATGTGTGTCCTCACGTAACCTCAAATGGCAAGCATGCATGAGCTGGGCTGTGAAACAGTGTCTGTGATTATTATTGTTATAAAAGATCATAATAGTGCTTGAAGGTAAGGTCTTCAAAATGTACAGAATTCTCTGCAGTAATATAACCAAGAGGAAAAGCACTAAATGCAGATAAACTGCATCTTGTTAATGATTATCATAGCTGTACAATTCTAGTCTTCCTTCAGCTATGTATAGTTTTAATATGGAAAAAAAAAAAAAACCAACTTGTTTGTGAATTGATCTGAAAATAAACTCATTGTTAAATGAGCCATGCTTCTGGAAACTTTTAATTGACCTTCAGCCCACTGAAATAATCATGAGATGCTGAATGTATTTTGTATTAAATGCTTAGAATTACTTCTGCTTTACAGGAACTTAGTCAAATATCTCAGGAATACCTACAAAACCTCCCTTACAAAATAGTACTTGGGTTTTCTGGTAATCTCTTCCTGTTACAGTCGCGTGCCTGTTGATCCTTTTACTTAGTGTGTTAAAGCTCTTAAGTTACATTAAAAATAAATAAAGGTAAATTTCAGGAAGGTGAGTGTTTTTTACGTGCTTATGTTTTTGTGACCTCAGGACTGCTTTTGGTGAAATATCCCCTTAATGAGAATTATATGGAATCCATACTTCTCTGTGTGCTATGAAGACTTTCATTCTTTCTTTGCCAGTGTGTTCATTTTTGTTTTGTTTTGTTTTTTTTTCCCCTCACATAATCTTTGCAACAATGTTTATAATTCTTTCTATTCTTTCAAAAAATGCACTGGTTTGAGGTTATTAAAAGTCATAACCCAGTGGCCTATTTTTACATTGAACGATAAAATAACTAAGCATGATTCAGGCTGGATATCAGGAACAATTTCTTCTTGGAATAAGCAATGATGCAGTGGCACAGGCTGCCCAGGGAGGTGGTGCAGTCACCATCCCTGGAGTTGTTCAAGAGCCGTGTGGATGTGGCACTGAGGGACGTGGACAGTGGGCATGGTGGGGGTGGGCTGATAGTTGGACTGGGAGATCTCAGAGGTCTTTTCCAGCCTTAATGATTCTGTGATTTAAAAAAAAAAAAAAAAATAAAAAAAAAAATCTTCCAGGATGAAAGTTATTGTGGTAAAATTAATGATCCAGAAGTATTTAGCTGCTCTACTTCTGGATAATACAAGTTTGTTCTGCAGCTATTAACAATTTAAGACAGACTTCTGAGTGACTGAAGTCTGGAGCCCATATAAATGCAGTGCTTTGGCTGACATGATAATCTTTGACGTTACTGTAGACCATAATACCATACTAATGCAGTTTTATGGCTCCTGGGATGCAGCCAGTCTGCTAAGTGCACAAGCAGAACTCCTGGGAGTCATTGGGATATCTAATCACCTGAGAATCTTTGGAAAAACCTTGTCTTATAAGCTGGCGTACTTTATGAATAATGTGAGCATTATGCATATACCGTTTATATGGAAATCTTGGCAGTAGTCCTTATGAGATAACTGTTTAATTTAAGGATGATGTCCTCGGTCTTCTCACCTGAGTAACTTTTTCTGGCCTTGTGAGACCACATTTTCTTCTTGCTCTTCTCAGTGTCCATGTGGGATTCTGCTCTGGTTCCCATCACAGAGATGACTTGGAAAAATCATTTTTTGAGCTAAATACTCTTTCTTCAGCTGGAGTAGAAGGGCCTGAAGAGATTGTGCAGTGTGAAGGTGTTCAAGCAATGCTAGACTGCTTTTTCATGTGATTGAATTTTGAACCATTGAACAGGAATTCAAATGGCTTTCTTTAAATGCTATTCACATTTAGTTATTCTTGTGAGAGTACAGATGATGCTGTGAAACAATAGTAGAGTTTGTGATTTCATAAGGGGAAGGAGGATTACTTTTGTTTCTATAGTTTTGGTTTATTTTGTTGTCCTCGAGGCATTTCAGAGTTCATTACATGAATACTGTTTGAAACTTTGATTGAAATAAGTAAGCTGCTAGCAAAGAAACCTCATGCTGCAGCTTGCAGGGTCTTGAGAGGAGGTATTTGGAGCAAATGAGGTTTGTATCACACTTACGTGCTCTGTAGGTCACCTAGGTCAGGGGACAAGAGTAAAATACCAACTTCTACATCTGATGCCCTGGTTCCAGTGCTGTCCTTAAAGTGCAGCAACTATCCATCCTATTCTTCCAGTAGCAATGCATGTCGCTCCATATGTAGAAATAAAATGGTAGTACATCACTTACATAATATTTTATTATGCACTATTTTAAGGAAAGCCTTATCTGTAGGGTGAAAATAAGAGTAAGTGACATTCAGATTTGGTGTGCTTGGCTATAAATGGTTTTTGGGTGGCTTAAAATTACTTTGCACAAAGTAAAAATAAGCATTTTAAAATGGTCATTGGTAGCATAGGTACTACAGATACGAAGAGTTTTGTCTGGTTTAAATCACTGTGCTCTGATCACACTGATAAGTTTAGTATACATAGCAGTGCTGAAGAGCGTTTCCTTATTTTCTTTGTTATTGATGTATTTCAGGAAAAAATTAAGGTCTATCCTCCAGAAATACATCCATGTGAAAGAAAAGTGTAAAAAATAAGTACGGAATATTTGGTATGATATGAACTTGAAACTCATCCCAATTACCTCTCAGGAAGACACTTTATTATTGCTTATACCAGCAAATATTGCTTATGTTAATTAGCAAGAACTAAACTTGCCTCTGCAGAACAGACTTAAAATGATAAATACGCTCCTTTTGACAGCAATCATAGGGAAAGATCAAGTCTCCAGCAGTTAGTTACTGAAGATGATTGTTCAGTTGGTCACATTTCAATGGAAAATGTTTATAAATGTATATATTTTCAGTAATGTTCTTCTTCAGAAAAAGGCTTTCTGGTCATAGGTGAGTTAGAAGAGGTAGGAAAGAAACCCGGTAAAGTACTTAAACAAGTTGTGAAGTTCATGTATGGCACATGAAGTCCTAAAATGAAGCCAATGAAGCCTAAATTAATGTTATTTCCTAGATGTGAAAATATACTGTAAATCCTAGTGTGTGTGATGGTTTTTTTTCCCTTTTTTTTCTTCAATTGTATTCCATCAGATGTGTCACCTTCTTCAATAGCATAATAGGTAGTTTTAGCTGGAATTGGTTTGTGTGTTTTGCTCTTCTTAGCATGTTTCTGTAGTTCAGGCTTTGTGTGGAGATGCTTCTCAAGTTTTTCTCCTGTTATTGCTGCTTCTGATAAATAATCCACAAGCTGTTTGATTTGGGTGTAGCAAGTAAGACTGAAAGTAAAAGAACAGTTTCTGAAACTTATTAATATTTCACATGGGGTAGTTTATAGAAATTAGAGATTCCAGAAGCCCCACTTATAGTGAGACTTGAACTAGGTAAAGTAGTCTCAAAATCATGACATGCAGGTTGCTGTTTGTTTCTGCTCCCCCAAGACTTGATACAACACATGATAGTAGTAACTCGTAAATGGATGCAGTAACATAAAGACTTGATACAACAAGACTTGATACAACAGATGATAGTAGTAACTCATAAATGGATGCAGTAACATAAGGACTTTGCTTTCCTTGTGAGAGGAGCTTTATAGACACATCTGGCCTCAAAGCAACTAGGAATGGCTTTATAATTAGTTACAGGTTTTTCCATTCAGATAGCCAGAACCTGCTTACGCCTCCTAATGGAAACTGCATTTTTAAGTTTGAAGAGATCATTCATGCAGTATTAATTATTGTAACCTAGTATTTATGAAGGATCTGCAGACTTGAGGGGGGGGGGGGGGGAGGCGCGAGGGAAAAAGGCTCCATCATGTTCTCCAGAATGTAAAGAGCAAAGCTTTTTCATTCCCATGGGAGAGGGGAGGTGTGGGAGTGAGCCACCACGTGGAAAATTTCCAACATAGAACATACACTGGAAATAAATTAGTGAAGCTGAAATATCCAGCTGTCTTTAGTGAACTTGAAGTGGGAAATGAGGTCTCAAATACAATTATTTTCTGCATGTGTAATGCATAATTAAACCATTGATCTCATTGCCCTAGAATGTTAGAGGCCAGGAGCCTACTATTTAAGAAAGGGGTGGAACTGTTTCATGAGTAGTAGCCATCAAGCACAGTGATTAGGGTATAACTTGATCCTCAAAGTTTTTGACTTGGAATTGGAAAAATTAGTTGGTAGAAGTCTGTTTACCTGCCTTTATAACTCCTTTCTCTACCTGCAAATGTTTATTACTGCCAGAGACAACTAGAAGGGCTTCTTACTTTGTTAACTCTGTAAGTCACTATTACTGTTACCACACAAAAGCAGGGGTTTTGTCACTGGATTTCATTTATTTAAATAAAATAAAAAGTAACTTTAAGATAACTTCTTTCACTTAGTTGCAGACTTTCAGATAGCTCAGAAGCTAATAATTGAATCTGACACTGATAATTGTTTTTTTCCTTTTCTGAGGTTTTCTTTTTTGGAGTTGTTTTGATGCTGGCTGATTTCCTGGAAGGAAAACATGCTTTCAGCTATTGTACTAAGAGTAGGTTGCAAGCCTCATGAGTCAGATTTTAGTTGCTTGTTGTTTGTGAAGTACAAAAGTTACAACAGAAGTATGAAAATCCCTATAAGACGTGAGATCATGTATTTTTCGGAGGGATAATTGTGACCAATTTAAAAGAGTGGAATAGGAAAGATTTGAAAGTACTATGATTACTTCCTCTTATTTGTATTTAGCCTGACGGAAGGATGTTTTTGAATGGGTAAACTTTAGAGCCATGTGACAGAAGACTTGCAAGGAGAAGGTTAGTATGCTTTTGATACTTCTGTCCTGAAAGCGATGTTGCGCTATTGAGATGCTGGGAAGGGCTTTCCTGAGGAATACATAGAGGATGCAATAAAAGCTTAACATCCTTTTATTTTATTTATTTTAGCTGCAGATAGTTATGCTGGATTGCACTTGGAGTGAAGATAATGGAGAGATAAGTACTGTTTGATGATTAGATTTATTTGTGCATGTATGCATCGCTGTAATGGTAATCTTGGTATCCTTACAACAGAGTCAGGCTTTGCCAAGAAATACTGTTTTAGATTCTCTATAGGTGTGTAAAACAACAACTTTATCTTTTTGTTGTTGACGAAGTGCCATTCTGGAAGTTTCTGTGAAGGTTTGGGCTTGCTTTCAAAACAAAGGTTTGCTTCGATGGAAAGTACTTCTGAAATTCAGTATGCTTTCCAAATAAAGATATGCTGAAAGGTGTGGGGAATTGTTTCATTTTCTTTCATACTGTTTCCTTCCTCTGTGGAGATAGGAAGATAATGTAACAGAGCTAGTGAACTGCCAGTAAATTCAAGTTGAATTGTAAGAAATTGGGTTTATCCTATTTCTGAATTTTCTAAGTGGTAAAAGCCAGCTGTAATCCAGTAGTTAGATAAAACACTGCATTGATGAGATTACTAGTGAAGTTGTGGCTGGCTTCCCCATCCCTGGAAGTACTGAAGGCCAGGCTGGATGGGGCTTTGAGCAGCCTAGTCTGGTGGGAAATGTCCCTGCCTATAGGAGAGGGGTTGGAACTGCCCAGTCTTTTAGGTCCTTCCCAACCCAAACCATTCTGTGCTTCTATGAAAATGAAAAAAGGAGGGCAACCCAACAGTTGTAGTTGTTAAACCCTCCCAGAAGTGGGAGATAATTACTAAGTTGTTCAGTGCTGGTGATCTTGCTAGGAAAAGGCAATAGTAAGTCATCCATTACCCTGGAAAGCTGAGACTTCTTTACAAATAATAGCGGGAATATGTATGTAGTAGGCTAGACCGGTTTTCCTGGTTTGGGAAGGAGGGTATAATTAAGTAATGGGCAAAGGGAGAAAAGGTTTGGTAAGAATTAGAATGTGTATGTCCTCAAGATTGTGATCTTATTAAATGAGATGTTTTCTTCTGTCACGCAGGAGATGCATGATTGTAAAGTATTGTGCGGAAAACTTCTGTGTATGGCTTGTGCAAGCTAAAGGGAATTAATGGGAACCCATTCCTGGTACTTTTCCAGCTGCTGATAGATGTGGAAGCATCTTTGCAGGATAGATTTATTTATTTATATAATCAATCTCCTGTAGGTATGCTTCTTGGCACTTTGGCTGTATTGCTTCAAGCTGATAGCAAAGATCAGTTGGCTAATGGAAATAGTGATTAAGGGTCTGAATTTTCCTGAGGCTCCAGAGTGATAGTGAAGCAGCTGCTATTGCAGTCAGTGGAAAGTATGAATAACTCTTGCTGGGGGTTGTATAACCAAAAGAATAATCGGATCAGATCAGAGACTAGGTTAAATCATTGACTTCTGACTATTAAAAATGCTGTTAGCCCATGTGTTCACACCCCATTACAACATATAATTTAAAGATGCCAAATAGAGACCACCTATTAGGTGGGAACAGATAAAGCCTTTGCATCAGGAATCAGATACTTTCCTCCTGAGAAATGGGTTTGGGAGAAGGTCGGTTACCTGTAAGGCATATAGTAACTTCAAGCAAACTTTTAGCAAATATTAAAAGCAGTGTTAGTTACCTAAGCCCATAGCAGATTAAGTGCATTAATTGTTGATGGGTGTTTTTTTGAAGAGATTATTACTTTTTTTTTTTTTTAATTAACTACTTAAAGTGCAGCTATGTCTCTTGTTTCTTCACCGGTGAGTTGCAATAAATAAATAAATAATTTCCAAAATAGAATTTGTGATCATTGCTCCTCTCTAATATCATTAAGAAGTTTTCATCTCCCTTGCCCCATGAAAGCCAGGCATTTCAGAAAGAAGGGGAAAACAGAAAATAGAATGAAATCTGGAACCTCATTCAGGGGGTGGTGACGCACTGAAACAGGTTGCCCAGGGAGGTTGTAGATGCCCCATCCCTAGAGACCAGGCTGGATGTGGCTCTGGGCAGCCTGGTCTGGTGGTTGGTTGACCCTGCGTATAGCAGGGGGCTGAAACTGGATGATCATTGTGGTCCTTTGCAACCCAGGCTGTTCTGTGATTCTATGAACCATACTTGTTTTGTGTTATTATTTTTTTCAGCAATATTAGTTGAAGCACAAGTTTATAAACAAATACTGTTGCTTTGAATATCCAGGAAGTTAAAACAGTTTTGGGAGCTATTTTTTAAAGATGATCTTTTTTTCCCTTTACACAAAGCAGGTGTGTTCTTTCCATCTGAACAAGGAAAATGACTGCATTCTGAAAGCTCTATTGCTGAGTATTGCAAAAGCTTGAAACACCTCTGCTTTTGTTGTTGTTGTTACCAGTAGTGTTTCAATAGCAAAATTACCCTGAAGGATCTAGGATTAGGTCAGATGATCATATATGTATTCTGCTTGTTTTTGAATCTCTCTGTTTCTGTAAATGGCTAAAATACTTCAGCCTTTGTGTGGCTGTTCTGTGTCTGCTGCAATTAAAGGCTTAGTTACGTAGGGACCTTCACAAACTTGGCAGACAGACTAAGTCTTTTGGCTGCTAAAAGGCTGTAATCAGTATTATTTAGTAAGGTCAGAAATATAATTTATATAATTTATCATACCTTGTACTATGCCATTAGCTTAACATGCCTGAGAAAGTTACAAAATATTAGACATTAACCTTGGCAAAAATGCATCTGAATTACAATAAAATCCAGCCTTTTCTGCGGCTCGTTTTCTTCTCTTTATCAGAATATTTAAAAAATGCTTTTGAAACTTCCTGAGTATGCTTAGTGTGTTCTTAGAAACACGATCTCTAATTGCAATTGTTCTTCTGCTACCCACCCAAAATGTTCTTTAAAAATATTTTGAAACCATCTCCCATTCTTCCTTCACTGACTTCAGTGGAAAATTTCATTCTTTAAAGTTTACAGAATACCAGTCTGCTTCTCCACAGCCCTTGTGGTTTTCTAAAGACTCCTGAGTTACACTCTTGATTTCTTTTCCCTTTTATTTTTCCCTTGTTTGTAGAGAACATGGAAGAATGGTCAGAAGATGAATGCAGTAGAATAGAAAACTTGTACTTAGCTTTGGTAATCTTGCATTTTTAAGTTATACAAATGTTACTATCTTGCTATAAAGAAATAGTCATTAAAAAAGTGCTAGAATGCGTGCTGCTTTCATACAGTTCAGTCCTCACCTTTCCCAACCTTCTTACTCCTTCAAGCAGTAGTTTTGGCATAGTAATGTTGCATTTTTTTAATGGTAATAAATAGTTAATCACAAAGACTTCACTGAATTATTCATAATTATGGTTATATCTTCAGTCAGTATTACATAGCTTGTGTAGCTGGCATAAACGAGGGAAGAAAGGAGGAGGGGAAAAAAATGTGGGGAAAAGATTTTTGGGACAAATCCTGTTTTTACTTGTTGGAAGTGATGGCTTAACACCAAAAGAAAATACACATTCTTGCTGCACTTAAAGCCAAGGTAATACCTAGATTTAGCTTCACCCTTTAACAATAGGGGTCTTTTAAAGGACTAATTGTTGTACTTACATAAGATTTGATGCGTGAATATGACTGAATTTTAAATATAACGTATGTTAAGTGCATCAGGATGGTACTACTCTAGTGAATGGAAATGCCCCAAACTCCTGCTTTGCTTTTAGAAGCCACAGAAACCACAGAACTGAAAGTGAGAGGAGAAGGTTACTCCTGATGACTGCTGTGAATGGTATAAGGGAAGTGCTGGTGAGTTAGGCTGCTCGCTGCGGATGCATTCTGACACATGGACTTAACAATTTTGGAAGAGGCCATTCTGTTAACAGTTGCTCTGCACACTGCTGCCCCCATCACTAAGGCAGAGACTTCACATTTGAAGCCCTTGAAGTGGGCAAAGTAGTAGGGCTATAGCTGTTTAACTGCTGCAGGCTTTGAGGTTGGGTTTGCATTTTATTATTATTATTATTATTTGTTTTGTTTTTTGCTTAATAGCACAGTTTAGTTTCTAAGAAATGCATCATAGAACTGTCATCAGACTTTTGCAGCATTCCTAGCATTAAGTGTTATGCATGAACAAGCTTCTGCAGCTTTGTCAAACTCTCATCTCGTTGTGCCCTGAGTCAGCTTATCTCTATGTAAAAACATTGCTCCTTCGTTTTATGTTCCTTCCCTTATGGAAAGAGGTGCTCTGTCAACGATTCTGAGATCTGTCTATATATGTTCATTGGGAAGAAAATTGTAATTCTCAGCTTCTTTCTTGGGAACCTCTGGATACTACTGCTGTCCAGATGCAACAAATCACAGTTAACTTTCAGGCAGCAAAGTAAAATTATGTTTTTGCTACAGTAATAATCATCTGAACCTTTAGACGATGCAGTGCTGAAGGTGTGTTCAAAGCCTAGACTGTATACAAAATGTTTGCTGGTTAAAATAAGCCAGCCAATATAAAATTCTTAATTTTTAAGCACGGCTGTGGATTCGTTTCTTCTCTCCATAGTGCATAAAAGTTCAGGAGTTACATAGCACTGTACTAATTGAGAAGGCTTTCTCTCTGAAAATGCCCTGAACTAGCTTTTTATTTAAGTAGCTGATTTTTGTTTATTTAGGAATATTTTAGGGACCATCCTACTGTAGATTACTGCAAAAGTAAACGGAGACACTGAAGAGTTGAACACAGCAGTAACTTGTGCAATACAGACACTTTAAGAAATCTCATGATATAGCTGGGACCTGAATTGATGGTGTTCACAGTGTCCCTGGGCCTGGAAATCAGATTACAGCACTGGCATCTGTTTTGGTGTTGGTGATGAGTTCTTTCCCATGGTTCATTGGTTCTTGAAGTTATTTGTATTAGACCTGTTCTCTTAATTACCTTGATAAGTACTGAAGCAGAAGGCATATGATGATTTAAAAAGGCAAATCTAACATATCTTCTAAATAAAAATCCAAGGTTATGGAAGAACCAGACTAAATGATAATAACTAGCTACTGATCTCTTAGTGGCTAGTCATCAGTTGGAAAACAGAGATTAAATCTCTGAATCTGTGATCTCTTTGCTTCCATATCCCCATTCCATAGAGAAAGCCAAAGTTAAACTCCAGAAGCTCTCTGTCTGAGACCTATAGTTTAACTGAGTATCTTAAGTGTACTTGTTCTGTCACTTAATCCTGAAATATTGCCCAAGCAATATTGTGGCAAATCTAAGCTTTAAATAGGAGGTAAAAGATCCCATGTAAGCAGAGCAAAAAGAAAACAAAGAACAGCTGCAAAACTTCACTGCTTCAAAACCATGATGTAATAAGGACACTTAAAGATACAGCTATCAGTGGCTTGTGCTAATGCAGCCCAGAAGCACTGGGGTTGTGTCAGTGAAGGAACTTGGGTCTGTTTCAGGCCCTTGTGCAGCAGGGCAGCTTTCTGGCAGGAAAACCTGCGGCTTCTGGCACGGGGGAATTGGCAGAGTGCTGGGTGCCAATTATGCTGAATGGGGGTCTTGTTTGGCAAGATCAGCTGTGTTCTTTATGAACAGCTGGACGTATCTAGTAGGAGTAAAGGCTGGGAAAACTGAGAAATTGTCTGCATGATACCTCGTGAGGGTTTGGGGGAAGAATAGTTCTTAGATCTGTAAATGTAAAAACAAAAGTATGACCGTAGGCAAATACGGGCTTTAAAAGTCTTATTGTGGCAACCCAACCAGCTAGTTCTACTTTTCCAGTGTAGAAGTGGATAGTCTTATTTTTAACAGGCTGCTTGTGGGACACCTAAACTTACTACTGAACAGAGAGACTTGATTGTATTTATTTTATTGGTGCCTCATCCATATCAGACAGTGAAAGAATTATGTAATTGCTACATCCTGCACTTGTGGTGTGATTACAGACAAAACAGCTTGCAGTGGAGTAATTTAAAGAAGAACTTTTCCTTAGTATTACAGTGCATTACTGTGAATTTTTTAATCTCTCTCTCTTTGCCGGAGGAAAAACATACCCTGGGAAGATTTGTTACTGCAAGCTGATTTATCTTTAATGTAACTGGTAGCTTCTGGTAGAGCCTTAACGCAGACAGGTGACTCTTACAGTTGACAATGAAGCTTCTCTTGTAAATTCATGACCGTCATTTCTTAAGAGAATTTTTTTTTATCTACCCACATCTTTTTTTTTGTTTTTTTCTTCCCATCACATCTTCACATATTATTGTTTAATCCCTCTCACTTCTGTTTTCGCTGACTCCTATGGTTAGTACTTTGCATTACATATTGTCTAATTTGAAGATTATGTAATTACTTTGTATTTAAATTTGCAAAAAACTTTCTAACATTTAGTTTGCATAACATAGAACTGGATATGCTTGTAAGTCTTCTTGTTGAGGTTTGAAATGTCAGCTGAAATTTTCTCGGTTGGCTTTAGAAACAACCAAGGTACTGCTTTTCTTAGAGGCCATCAAAACGAAGTGACTTTGAGAAATGACCTTTGTGTAAAAATAGTGCTTATGAAACCGTAACTCCTAAAAGAGTATGTATTAATTGCACACAGGCTGTTCTTATGAAGTATTAGAGTACATTGGGGGTTTTTTTCCTCATAGCAAAACTTTGTGAAAATAAAGCACTTAATCTCCAAGCTTTTTACACAAGTAGTGCAATCAAGACATAATTCATCTGGAAAAGTGATAAGCCTTAACTGTTCACATGGGAAAGATATCTCCATTTCTGTAGTTATTTAAATGCTAAGTATACAATAGCAGTCTTTCCTTTAACTAAGGCTTTATTGTTGCAGTGACTTAATGAAGTTCCTCAGAAATACCTTGGAGAGTGGCAGTCTTAGCAGACTAAGAATAGTCTAGGGCAGTGCCCTGGAGCGAGCTCTGTGCCTTTCTTTCTTAGCCCAAGAAAAGACTTCATAGTTGTGATATCCAGAAAAGTGCTCTGGGGAAACTATGAAAGCAGGTAAGCAATAAGTTTTAAAGTAGTGTGGAAACCTGAGAAATTATGTTCCTGTTCATTGTCCCATTGAAGTTTTAATGTTGTTTAACCTCCAGGAGGAAATCATTCCTATTTTGATAGAACTCTTTTACTTATATGTGAGGCAAAATATGTTTCTAAAACTGATAAAATGCTTCTAATAAGTTCAAAGGGGAGCTTAATGGGAAGTCCAATGAAGTCTGCCTGAAGCAAGGACTGTAAAGCTCGCATGGAAACGAAATTTGTAAGTCAAACCCAAGCAGTGAGAAATGTGAGCAGTGCTACATCAGACTGTCTGGGCAAGGAAGAACTGGGTAATCGATTGTTCTATTAAGCAGGAAGGAATGTCTGGCAAGAGAAACCAACCTGTTGCACAGCCGGAGCAACCCACATATAAATGTGAAACATGATTACATATAATTTCATTCTACCCAGAGCTTATCTGCATACGAAATAGAACTTCATTCCCTTAAATTTCTTAATGAAAATGAGAGGAGGTGAGGGTCCTGAGAACTCCTTTGAAGGCTCATTTGTTTAAGTAGTATCATCCTGACTCAGACTCGATGAGAGTAGCCAGAATTTTGCCCAAGTACTGAAGACAGCCCCACTGTATTGACCTGACACCAGAAGGGATTTTAGAAACAAGTCTGGCAAGTAGTTTCAGGAAACTTGTAATTATTTTACGGTTCCTTTATGTAAACAAATTCTTGGTAATGTTTTGATTTCCAAAAAAAGAACAGACTTACAATAGAGTCACAGGTATTCATTACCAAATATAAATATATACATATATATATAGCTACCATCCTGTTTCCTAGTGCATCTCTGACTGAAGTGCTAGTAAATGGGATTACACAGGAAATGAAGTAGAATAGCATGTGCATAGTTTTCTTCACTTTATTTCTGAGAAAGAATAAGCATTTAGATTTGCTTTCATAGTTGTTGTTTGTTGGTTGTTGTTTTTTTGTAACAAATCAAATTGTTGCCTCCTGCCCCTCAATCATTTCCAGTTTCTTGAGGTATAAGTCTCAGGATTTGGTAGAGAATTTTTTTTTCAGAGATGCGCCTCTTAAGGGCCCAAAAAAATTTAACTTCAAGTGCAACATCATTTTCATCTAAATCTTGAATGAGACCAGTGTTTGTAATTCTGTAAAGAGGCAAGAAGAATTATTAGGCAGACTTTAATTCCTCTAATGTTGTTCTGTAGATTTAGGGTTCAAATTGATGTACTTGACTATTATTTTTTCCCCTCTCATCTATATACTGATAGAGGATAATGTGTCTGCTGTTTAAACATGGTAGCCCTTGCTGAGGTAATGGAGAGGACATCAGATTTGCCTACAGCTCTGGTTGTCTTTGAGGGGGCTTTTTGCAGGAACTTAGCAGTCTTTAGCATCTGAGGTTGCTATGAAATCAGCTGTCAGCCTGACCTTATAGTTTTACCTTCAGTTGTATTAAATAGTTAAATCCTTATTTGTTGGTAGTTTCAGAGTCCTTCCCTGCCCCCATAATTTTGTTGGTGACATCTAAATAGTATAAAACCCTATTAAGAAGAGCTTACAGATAAGGACTTGATCCTCCTTTCGTTTGGGAAAGTGGCGATGTTATGGCATTAACTTCAACTGGGAACAGAATCAAGACATAAAATAGCGATGTCAGGATCAGGACAGGCAAGAGAGGATAAAATGTACTATTAAAGGATGTACTAAGTCTGGTTATATGTCTAAGTAGAACTGCGTGTAAGCCTAGAGTAACATTTTGAGAAGAACAAGTGTGTGCATGTTTATCATGATAGCAGTCATCCTGGGTGTAGGAGTGCTTGAGTTAACAAAAGTGTGTTTTGTAGAATGAACTTTTCAAAAGCAAACAGCGTTCTTTTAATGAGAGAATCTCAAAGACCTACAGTTTAAAAACTAGACAATGAATATATAGTACTTTTCACAAAGTCTGTACAAGATGTAATGTTTTCCAGGAAAATAGAGTACAGTATGCATGAATCACATGGAAAACCAAGTGGAATGAGTTAGTCAGATGAGTGACCAGTCTTCACCTTCTGCTATCAGGAAATAGTGCAACTTTCCATGATTTTATACAAACCATGGAAATACGTAAATAAGAAAAGTAATTGCTAGAATAGCAACTGAGCTCTTTGACTAACATGCAGCATTTCTAAAAATGCTTATTTTGAAACAAGTGAGAAATGTAGTATCAGGTAAAGGTGTAGATAATTTTGGGAAATCTTCAAGGTTTTATGATGTTCGGAAGATTTCCTTGCTTTCTTTCCTGAACTTTTCTCCACTGCTTGCGTTTCTCCATTGGCATAGTTTAAGATGGGAGCCTGTTTTGTTCTCTTTCAAAGAACTATATTCCCTCCTTTGGCTCTCAGACTTTTACCTTCAGTGTAACAACTGAGCAAATTCAGAGACTGTGCAGTTGAAATAACTGCAGAAAATAAAGGTTTACCCATCAGTACTCAACAAGTTTAATGTATGTATGCTGCAGTGTTGGTTACTCTTTATTGTTCGGTGAACTGACTCAAAATATTATCCTCATATTTAGCAGGCTGACCAAATATTTCTTTTCATGTTATCAGTGTAATTATCAGCCAAGTTCTACAATGCCTTTCACCTGTGTGAAAGCATAGGGGTGCTTGAATTTTTATTTTTCCTCTGACAAGCGTGATCTGAACAGGGTTTGTGAATACATCATTAATAGCGCTAAAAGGATATATCGGAAGTGCCTGAAACAGTGTGGCTTTCAATCTTCCTTTGAGCAAATCCTACAGTAGTTCTTGTGACTGCACCAGCTGATTCCAAAGCCTGGTGGGGGCTTATTGGTGCTTGGAGTTACCAACATCTTTGCATAGATGTGAAGCTGTGAATGTTGACTGTCAAGTCTTGATTCCTGCTGTTTTTTTTTTTCAAAGATGACTGCATTTAATCTTTCTAATATGAAGCTTTTAAAATAAAAACTTGTTAGCAATACAAGGTAACATTGCATTAACACTGAAAAAGAAATCCTCCTTGTCTCTGTATATAGAACCAATCTTGAACCCATAACTGTACTTCTCTGCCTATCGGGATTATTTTTCTCCCTGATTCTAGTACGCTTTTACTGGATAGTTAATTATTTCTTTCCCTTCTGTCCTTAGCATGTGTGTTCTTCTTGGCTTTACTAAAGAGCATATACTTTCCAGGTTGCAAGTCAGGATGTAGTCCTTATAAATCATCTGAGGTATGTGCTATCTTTAGCCTCAGTTCATTCCTAAATTTTGTTCTGAAAATTCTCTGGAAATTCAACAGAAAATGAAGATTTTCCTAAAGTAATTTGTGTTTTGTTCCCCCCACCCCACCCCCACCTCCTTGTTTGAATTACAGCGTATGGATTAAATAAGGTCCTAAAGCTTGCAAATTCCTTTATACACTAAGCATACTGCGCAGACTGTGAACAGTCATCTGTCTTAACTCTGCATGTGTGTTCCTGAGAGCCACCTTCTAAAATACTGAATTCTCCCTTCTTTATGTACGGCAGCACACATTGGTATTTGTTCTAGCTTGTCTGGAGGCTCACAAAACCTGACTGGCTGACTAATGCCAAACAGAGTATCTTGCAATTGGGTTTTGCACGCCTTTTTCTTGATCATCTTCCTGCTCTGTCCCATCAGTATTTTCACACAACTATTTTTAATCACTGTATTCTGTACTTTAAATCTTTATCCCTGTGCCTTGATTGTGGAGACACTCAAGACAATCTTCTTTGTCTGATGACCTTGAAAAAACTCTCCCTATCTCTGTAAGGTACATTTGACTTCTGGATTTATCCATATGTGGAGGAACTTGGAAGGGGGAGGGGAGGAGAGGGAAAGAGAATGCGTTGCTTATTATGGACTTACAGAGTTTCTTTTGAAGGACTAGTTCATGTCCCAAGGGGATTGTTCAGAGATAGATACGGGGTTACAGGCCCTTGTTGAATATTGACTGCTCCTCAGAAATTACCAGCCCTTTAAGCTGGTATTTATAATGACTGTTTTCTGCTTTCCAGGTGAGAAAGCTCTGTGGACTTGCTGATGTATTTCCTAGGTGAACAGAAGTCACAAATATTTTTTGCTCTTCTCTCTACCTAAGAGACAGAATTCTTTCCAGACTGGATCCTTTGTAGCTCCAAAGTATCAGACAGCTTTGAGTTGTAGGTGTGCGAGTTGGAATTCTAGTGTCGATTAGGAGAACTGGTAATAATTGTTTCATGGTCATGCAGTTCAGATTACTGTGTTCACTCAGTAAGCATCAGTCCTTGAACAAAGGAGAAGGACTTGTTCCATGTTTTTATGTAGGAAAATGTGTTCTCAGCCAACTTATTCAAGACTACTTTGATGCTGGCTCTGAACAGGTGTTAGGCCATTTGAATAGCTGGCTTGTATAATCAATCCATGTATATCAACAGTGCAATGCAGGTCTTATTTACTCATTCTCATTTTGCCTGCTATTTATTTAAAAATATTTTTCTCAATGGAACAAACTTAATTGAACAGAAGTTGTTTATCTCTTCTAGAGTCCCTGGAGGTCCTCAAGGCCAGGTTGGATGGGGCCCTGGGCAGCCTGGTCTAGTATTAGCTATGGCGGTTGGTGGCCCTGCCTGTGGCAGGGGGTTGGAACTTCGTGATCCTTAAAGTCCCTTCCAACCCAAGCCATTCTATGATTCTATGAGTACTTGCAGTATATAAGATTCTAAGATATTTCTTTCAGAAGTCCACTGTTCTGTTCAGTCACTGCAATTCTGTGTATTTTGAATGCTACTTCTCAGCACTTCAAAGTCTTTTTTCCAAGTGGAATGATATTTTTAATATGAATGGGAAAATAGTTGTCAGTAAATATACTGTATGACAGACGTCTATTTCCATCAGAATACTTGAATGAGAGCAAAATTGCAATCCATCTACTATGGGTTGTTTGAGTAAATTCATTGCGGGAGTAAAAATAGGTTACAAAGAGCTTTTAAATTTTGAATTATAGTTGCTATATTAAAAATATCTCTAAAAGAGTGTAGTTGGTTACTCAAATATTCTCTTGTGGAATTTCCAAATTACTGCTTTTATGTTACCAGTCAGTGAACAGGAATTTAATGTTTAATGCTTGGAAATGGAAGTGTAAGTCATGGATTTTTCCAAGGAAGGATTAAGTGCACTGTAGGTATTTTTCTCATGGTTGGCTGGAAAACCGTCACACGTTTGATCTGTAAATAGCCCTTCTGTGATAGAGCACAGCTCTTTATATTCTGTTTGAACATAGCAGACTATGCAATGTAAGAATGACAATTAGTGCATTTTAAGCTCCTATTAAATGTATATATATAAACGTCTGTTCAATTAAAAAAAAAGCACTTTTTCTTCTTGGCAATGCTTTTGGAATCTGTAACTAAAAGAAATAATCAGTGGTTTATTTGCACTTTTATTTTTTTTAATACAATTTTTTTATTACAGTTGTAATGTGCATACGTTCTGTGTGCAGACAAATGGCTGAATTCAGCACTTGGCTTTGTAGAAACCTCACTGACATCCATAGGTGATGCACACTTGTGGTCAAAATCTTGGATGCCTTCTGCTGAAAGGACAGGATCCTTGGTACACCACTGCTGTACGTGATGGACATACGTCTTCAGGGCATAATCTGTTGTTTCAGTCTTCTTAATGGAATTGCAAGCATCTGTTTGAACTAATTTGAGCAGGTTTTCTTCTTTATTTTCCTTTTGAAACAATAGAAATAGATGCAGGTAACCTCCTGCCAGGTTTTTTCCCTTCTATTATGTAAGAAGTTATTGAATTAAGATCAAGAAAAGCAGTAGGCTACCTGGCAGTTTCTGAAGCCAGTGAAGACTGCAATTCACATGTATTGGAAAGCTAAGAAATTTTAAGTAAAGGGAAAAGAAATAGTGGTAGCTTTAAAGAATTATTGATTAAACAAAACTTTGTTACTGGCTTTGGTGTCTCCTGAGGAGATACCAAACAAAAGCACTCTATAAAGTAATGAGACCACAGGCAAGCCAGTATGCTACTTCAGCAAATGGCATTGAAGAATAATAATAGCTCTTGAAGATTTTGAGTCAGCTGTGCTCTATCCATGAGGGGGAGTACATATAATGAGATTGGTATATTATCTCTGGATGTAAGACTATACCCAAATTCTCAAATGCCCACAAAAATAGTGCTAAGAAACACCACAGATTGAGTAAAGGTAGCATCTCGCTGTGCAGCAGAGTGGGAAAGTAAACAAAAATCTTCTTGCAGCAATGGTCCAGGCTGCCTTTCTTTTTCTTACAGCTCAAAAATTTCAGTTCTGTTTGAGTTTAATCAGATTGGAACAACTGTGTTTTCCTTTCCCCTACCAGATATCACTTGTTTTGAAATTTTCACTTAGTAAGTTGTAGGTTATGTCACATTTTATTGCATTCTGAAATTGAGGAGTAAGGTTAATGGTTTAAGTCCTGCTGAAACAAAGATTAGCGTGCTACTAGCAACTTCCAAAGTCATCAGTAGAAAAGATAGCTGGCTTCAGAGTTCAGAGTTTTCTTGCGTTAAATAACTTTGGAACTCAGTCTAACATGTTGATGGGAAATAGTAATCATAGAGATCATCGTGCATAGATTCAGAAACCTTCAAAACACTATCTGGCTGTGCCAGAACAGATTTGAAAACTAGATTTAGCTTAGATTGCTCAAAAAAGTAGTTAGGCTTCTTAAACTGATTTATGTGGATCTTTAATATGCAATGATGATTCATGCTTTATAATCATAGAAACATAGAATGGTTTGAGTTGGAAGGGACCTTTAAGATCACCTAGTTCCAACCCCCTGATATAGGCAGGAACAATGTCCAGGTTGCTTACAGCACCATCCAGCCTGGCCTTGAATGCTTCCAAGGAGGGGGCATTCACAACCTCACTAGGCAACCTGTTCCAGTGTCTCATGGTAACTTTCGATGTTGAGTAGGGAGAATGGATAAGTGGATGATGATACAAATAAAAATAACATATCCATTTTTTTGCCTTTTTTTCTTCTCAAAATTGTCTTTTATGTTCATCTCTGTTATATTGAACACACAATGTGAGATAAAAGTATCTTAGAATCTTTGGTTTGTTTTAGAATATTTTCAGTTTATATGGTGGTGTTACTGTCCTTGTTATCACAGAGTCATGGTGTAAGAAGGGACCTCTGGAGACCATTGAGTCCAACCCCTGCTAAAGCAGGTTCCCTACAGCAGGTTGCACAGGAAAGCATCCAGGTAGGTTTTGAATATCTCCAGAGAAGGAGATTCCACCACCTCTCTGGGGCAGCCTGTTCCAGTGCTCTGCCACCCTCAGAGTAAAGTTTTTCCTCATGTTTAAATGGAACTTACTACATTCTAGTTTGTGCCCACTGCCCCTTGTACTGTTGCTGGGCACTGTCAAAGAAGGCCTGCCTCCATCTGCTTGATTCCCATCCTCTAGGTATGTGTGAGTGTTTGTAAGATGCCCTCTCATCCTTCTCTTCTTCGTGCTGAACAGTCCCAGCTCTCTCAGCCTTCCCTCGTAAGGAAAATGTTCCAGGCCCTCATCGTCTTTGAGGCCTTCCACTGGACTCTCTCTAGGAGATCCCTGTATTTCTGTTCAAGATGGGGAGCCCAGAACTGGACACAGAATTCCAGAAGTGGCCTCACCAGAGCTATCACCTCCCTCAACCTACTGGCCACTCTCTTTTTAATGCATTCCAGGATATCATTGGCCTTCTTGGCCACGAGTACACGTGTGATGATCAGTGTGTGTCATAAAACTAGAGAGCCAGACACATATATTTTTTTCTCCTGAAATGGTATTATAAAGAATGAAGAGCTGATAGGAAGATTTTATTCTCATGAATGCATTACTCATGGGGAAAAAAACAAAACCAACAACTATTTAAAAGACAGCCTTTGGTATTTAAATTTTTTTAGATACCAGTGTATAAGGCCAGTACCAAAGTTTCCTTAATGCCCCTCAGCTCACTGTATTGCATGA
Organism: Excalfactoria chinensis; assembly: GCF_039878825.1. Lineage (NCBI taxonomy): Eukaryota > Metazoa > Chordata > Aves > Galliformes > Phasianidae > Excalfactoria > Excalfactoria chinensis. Next base: position 100,439,505 of record NC_092825.1, on the reverse strand, counting down.
GCAACGTGCAGAGGCAGTGTTGCAGCACTCCAGCTGTGGTAACTGTTAGAGTATGTGTGATGTGTAAAGAATGTGTGAATCCAACAGTAAGCATGTGCCCTGTCCCCTGGACTTCTCCCTCTACTGAATCTAACTTATAAATAACTTTACAGCTGTTTGCTCTTTACAAAGCAAAGTGTTCATCTTCAGAAGGTGCCCCCTCACTCGAAATAATTGAGAGGCCATTTTTGTTTTAGTAGCTGATTCATATAACTTGTCTGTCTCCTACTTTCTCAAATTGTTTCATCTTGCAAATCCACCTATCTGTTAATTACTTTCTAGATTATTATTTATTCTCACACTAGTATTCAAATAAATAACCTTGAGTCAGTCTATTGGTAACTTTTCCCAGTTATTGTGGCTTCCTTTACTTCATAGTTGCCCAGTGCTTATGAGATAGCACTTTATGATGGGAGAAGGGAGGGCTTTTTTCATAGTAACTTCCTACTGCTGTAAATAGTTTACAGATACTTTTTCTATAGTATGCAAACTTGATTTAATAATACATTTTGTTTTAAAAGTTCATGTTCTTTTTCAGTTGAAATTCTCTAAAAATCATCTATATTTTATATATATATATATAATTTTTTATTTCTATTCTATTTCTATATATTTATTTCTATATTTTATTTCCTTTTTCCTGCTTTTTTTTTTTTTTTTTTTTTTTTTTTCTCTCTCTCCAGTTTCTGCTCTGAGGAAAAGATTTATATAGATAACCTATATTTATAGAAGTCCTTAAGAAGTTTAAGGAAAAACAGATGAGTTGTTTAAGGATTTCCTGCCCTTCCCTTTCCATAGTTGGCTTCGTCTTGTGTGACACGTGCACTGATTCCATGAGTTAGATTGTATTGTCCCTGTTAGCTTTTCTTCCCCATTTCTACTTAAATATAAATAAATCAGCAATCCAACTGTATCTGACTGTGAGAATACTCATATTGCCATTTGTCTTGGTTAAAGATTCATAGTGGTTTTTAACTTCTATTTGATTTTTTTTTTTTCTTGCATCTCCTTTTCTCCAAACATGAGCTGAATTGAACAGTCTTTTCCAGACATTTTCATTCATTTTTAAGCAACAGCTTATCTTTATGAAGGTTGGTTTTAATAGTTTGAAACCAAACTTTCTCCTGTTTGGAGACTGCCCCCCACCTGGGCAGGCTGCCCAGGGCCCCATCCAACCTGGCCTTGAGTGCCTCCTCCAGGGATGGGGCACCACAGCTTTTCTGGGCAGCTGTGCCAGCGCCTCACTGCCCTCTGCGGAAAGGATTTCTTTCAACAGCCAACCTAAATTTCGCCTCCTTTAGTTCAAAGCTTATCCCGCTTTTCCTATTAGTTACAATCCATACAAAAATTTGGTCTCCCTTCTGCTTATAAGCTCCCTTCAAGTACTGAAACTTAACATCTTTAAACATGGTCGCTCACTCTTCTGTTGTCTCTTCCATTTAGAAGAAGAAAAGCTTTTCCCAGAACAGCTAAGTCAAAAGCAGAGGTGATGTTACACCCAGACAAGTGGCTTTTAGCCTTGTCTAACTGCAATAAGAATCTACTCTGACATGCCAAATGTGGTACCGATACTTGTGCTGGATTAGTGTTCTGTGACAAGTATTCAAGCATTATTTCTGAGAAGTTGTTTTTTTTTGTTTTTTTTTTTCTGTCTGAAAATACTGTGCAGCAGTTCAGAGTTCTGTAGCCATTTAATACTTTTTTTTCAAGGCTTTCCCGTATGGAGCTTGACATAACTTGTACCGAAGACAAAGGGGTTTTTCCCTTATGTTCTGTACTATACAGTATGATATAGATGCCATAATGGATGCTTAAATCTTGAAGCTGCACAACTTTTTGTCTCTTCTCTTATGCCTGGAAATTGTGACTAAAATGCTTATTCACATATGAAATAGTGAAGGGTCATGTGTTTGCTGTTCCACATTATAAACAAAGTTAATGAGAGGAGTTGATGATGAGTCTTAGCTCCATGCTTCATGCCTCTTTTTCCATTTTGTCACTGAGTGGGTGTTACCTTGACTTAAAGCACTTCACATAGCTCCGTGCAAGTTGGAAAACCAGTCTGTGTACTTGCATTGCTTTGCTCTCTGTGATTTCTTTTCTGTAAATATATTTGCAAATACTTTTTGCAGCTTATAATACTGATTATTTCAAGGTTTTTGAGCATTTCTCTACTAATGCACAACTCAATGTATATACTTACTTGCTTGTAATACCTTTCTGATAATGTCACAAATGAGTAGAACAACGTGTACGGCTTTGTGGGGAAAACTTCAGGTTTTTCTTAATCACAAAGCAGAAGAAACTGCCCGTAATTAGTTGTATTGTAGTCCTTTTCCATGTCTTTCTTATATATTCCATTTGTTTCTGATCTGGATTTGCCTTGTTCAGCTGTGTTAAGGACTGGGTTAGTGCCTGATTGCATAAGTAGGTGTGCGGCCATTTGGTGTTCTGAATTAGACATTACAGTTGTCAGACTCCAGTGTTCAGCCTTGAGTAAGGATTTTGGGGAGGAATATAGACAAGCATGATTGATCTGTCAGTTGTTTTTACTTGATAACAAATACTGTTGTATTTGCAAAAAGAAATCACATGCACTTTTCCTTTTGGTCTTCATGTGTGGAGAATTTTTTTTTAGTGGGAAGTGGGGTTGGTAGATATCTTTTTTTGTTGGTTTTTTTTGCTGTTATTTTTGGTTAGCATAATGAGACTAAGGATGGTACAGATGTCATAAGGCAAGTGACTTAACTCACTGCCCTCACTCCTGGCTTTTTGGGTGGGCCAGCTGACACTTGATGAGCAAGAGAAGCCACAGTAATTTTCCAAACAAAACCATAACAAAAGATAAAGTGAACAACACAAAGCTTCCCCAGAAAAACAACCTATTTCTCAAGTTCTAGGAGCAGGGAAATGAAGGTTTCCTGACCATGGAGAGTGCTACCATTTCCTCCCTGCTCTGTTAGTTTGAAGAGCACGCTTAGAGGGAGCTGAAAAAATCCACTGTTGAGGACGCATCCTCAACAATTGTTTCAGTGGGTCTAATATCTGGAGATCTTTCCTTTTTACCTGAATTCATGTTCAAGCTTTAGATTACTGCTAAGTTCTAGAAAGGAATGTTTATCAGCTTTTCACATTTTGTTGTACACAGATATGCAGCTTTCCTATTTGTAACTTGGCATAGCAATATAGGTGAGGTCTCTGGAACAACTTCTGACCCTTGACTTTTCTGTGTAGGAAGTTGTTTATTGTTTACTGTCTGCTCCTCTTTCTCCTTTCCCAACTACTAGGAAGATGAAACAAGTAAGTATGATTATTCATTCCAGGTAACTGTAGGATGTTTATCCCTGCCCTAAATAAAGGTGAAGGCAAGATAATTAACGTGAAGACAGGAATAGAAACTGTATGTTGATAGCAGAGGATCAGCAAGTATATATAGTGGGAGTACAGGGACTCCAAAAGGAGCAACCGTCAAGGGTAATTGAAGAAGTATGCCAGTGATGAGGGAAAAGCGTGGTCTGCATTCTGATTTATAGTCTGTAAGGTGATTGTTTTGTTCACTTACACAGTTACCAACATATTTCTTTTGATTTTCTTTCTTGGGTTGTTGGCTTTGATGTACATATCAGCAGCAACCAGTCATTTTTGTGACTTGCCTTTTTTCTACTTCTTTGGTCTCATTTCCTTCTCTTTCATGCCTTACCTATTTTATTGCAAGTGGAGATTAAATTATAGAACTAATTATGACATTCAATCATTGTTTTTCCTTTCCCTCAGAAAACAAACCCAAAAACGAGCTGTCAAATTTCTCTGCCTGGAAAGTGCTAGTAATGGAGCATCTGTCAGGACCTATTGAGGTTAAGGAATATTTTAGTGAGTTTCTCCTCTGCAGTTTGTAGAGACAGAGCTCAAATTTGAAGGATTAAGCTCCAAAATCCATACTCTTCAATGGAAAGGTGAACTGTGATGCCAACTGTGCTTGTCACTTCACCTTAATCTTATTTATTTCATTTCTCATCGTTGAGTACAGCAGCATTCTGTAGCACCAGTGAAATATCAAATATTTCATTTGTTACTTGGATGAAGGTGTATATCTTTAAGCAGGTGATCTTACCCGTGTTCTCTTTTCTGTATCATAGTCATGAGGTCAGTAGGGAGTCTCAGAGAACACAAAGCAGCAAGCTCTCTGAAGATGAGGGAGGGGAAAAAAATACTACCCAGATAGCATCAGAATTATAAATCCCCATGCGCTGACAGTCTTGCAGTGTTCTTGTTCCAGGTAATTTATTAGTATGTGGGTTTAGCAAATGTTAAAGAACGTGAGCAACACAGAAGAAACATTGCAACACTGTCAGGGTTTTGTAATGGTGGTTTTGTAACTTGGACTCTTGGCTTTTAGTAGGCTCACAACTTAGTATGCTAGCCCTATTTTAAATTATGAGGTTAGATGTGAAAAAATGGCTGTAGGAAGACTTGTGCCTTACCCTCAGTATCATGTAGATGATCTTGGGTTTAGCAATCTGTTTGCTTGTGGGGTTTTCTTTTTTCTTTTTAATTCTTCATGAGATTTGGACTCAAATATAAGTCTGGAATTACAAAGAGGTGTACATGCCTAGAATCTACCTGTCCTACTTGAAGTTGAGTCCATGATAGGACTTCTTCAGAACTTCAACCACTGAACTGCTAGGAGGCTTTTACACACTTTGCTATAAAGGTCTGCAGTGAGCTTCCTGGAGGCTTCCTTCTGTTGAGCAGCTTTAAAACTCCTATGTTGGTCCAACGAGGCTCTTCCAAAGCAGCATCCTTTCTACCTATCACCCACAAAATACACGCACCTAGGTAGCCTCAGAGTATGCCAAATGACTCTGACTCCACATCAGGTTACACAGGGACCTTTTTTATTTATTTATCAGTAGCAACGACATTCACCTCAGGATGTGGAAAACCTATTTTTGGTTTTCTTGTATGCCCAAATGATTCATGGCCATCTTTTCCAGTTGAGCATCTAGACCACTGGTCTACGGAGTCATGCTTGGTGCTTCCTCTTGCGAAGTCTTTAGGACAGTTGATGACCTAATTCCAGAGCAAGGGCAGGATTCAAGAAATACTCTGCATGATTTTCTGTGTTACCTCAGGTAGTTTACATCTTGGTATGATGGCTCCTTATGAATCTTAACGTATCTGCATTTCTGGGTACAGGTGTGGTGATTTTGGGAACTCAAACCAGTTTTCACTGTATGTGTGCCATGTCCAAATCTCAGAATGGTTGGGTTGCAGGTTAGATACTGCACCCCATCTTATAGTGACCTTTGAGAAAGAGATGTTTATTCTTTTCCTCTTTCTGTCTGTCAGGCAGCCTGTATGTTAGGAGCTCAGGATCCTTGTTGTCTATTACTTTCTTCTAGGATTTGAGTTTAATCTCACTGATGGCATCTATGCTAGATGTTGCATTGTTCTTCTGAACTCCTCTTTCTGGAGCTGAGCTTGTTTTAAACTACAGATTTCTAAGGAAGCCCACTACCTTTCACACAAAGGTATCTTATATGCCAGCTTATATACAGTAGCAGATAATTTGACTGCTAAGCTGGGATTTTGGCCTGTGACACAGTAACCATCTTTAGCTTCAAGCAAGTAAGTAAAGCTTGAGGATGTCAAGAAGGCTATTTGTGTGAATAATTATGCATTATTAAATATGTATGAAATAAGGTCTAAAATTAACAACTGCTTATTGTTTGCAAGTATTTCATGAAAATATATGATTCTGTGATAACCTCATTTTCTAGTCAAATGAACTAAATGCACTTCAAATTTGACTTCATTACAAATGTTGACCTAAATCTACATGGGAAGGTTCCAAACGGTTTGTAAAAGCTTCAGTTTAAATGTAATGAAGTAGTTCAAAATTATAATGATTTTTTTATGTGTGTGTATATATATATATATATAGGTTGTTCTTGCTACTTCTTGTGAAACATTCTGAAGCCAGGATACAAATTCATAAACCATTAAATGTTCAGGAACTTTAGTTTCATAGCTCATTACTGCCATGATGTAGCTCAGGTTGTCTTTTAAAGCCCTGTCAGTAGGTTTCTGATGAAGCTTTTAGTTTAAAAGAAATCATTTTATGGGGCTCAGACTGAGTTGTTATTAAAGTGGGAATGGAAACTAATCCAGCCAGTTGCACAGGCTAAAGCTTCAAAATGAATTCTCATTGTAAAGGGAAAAAGTATTTTCCCAAATGAGCCCCTCCTAATCTCTAAGTTTCAGCCTGTGTTTTTTTTCCAAAATTTACTAAAAGCTACTGACCTGAGGGATTTGTTTTCCATTCCGAAGTCTTGAAATTTTCCTCCTGGCTAATTACAGCTTATTACTCTAGACTTTGGTCCTTTAGCAGTAACATTTTCCATCTTAAGATGGGTTGTCCCATTCCAATGAAGAGCATGTTGTCTGAGTGCTGAATGGAATTACTACCAGTGGAAACTATGCTGCAAGAGGCTTGATAAAGCAGCTGCTGTGCAAACCTCAGCTGCTTTTTCCATCCTCCCGAGCGCTGGTAATTAGCATAGGGAAGCTGACTAATGTGCTGACGTCACTTCTTTCCAGTAGAAGCTTACATTTTGTTCCTGACTGCCTCAAAGCATGCAGGACTTTGTTCAGGAATTCACTGTCACATACAGGATGCTCTGAAACCTTTGCTTTTTTTTTTTTTTTTCCCTCTTCGGAGGGGCTGGACTTGTTTCCCTTATAAACGCTGCCTGCAGAACCAGCAGCTCTCTTAAAAGTAATTGGTTTGTGCTGAACAGCAGGTATCGCTTCAGCAAAGCGCAAAATGCATTTTAGAAATTTTAACTACAGCTTTAGTTCCCTGATTGCCTGCGTGGCAGATAGCGATGTCTTCAATCAAGCTGAGACAAGGGTATGCTTTCTCTTTTGCTTTATTTATATGGACTACCAGAGTGCTCAAGTCTGTAGGTGCTGTTTTTGTAACTAGTTAGAACACAGCTTACCTTGAGAGCTTTTTTTACTTACAAGAAAACATCGCGTTGGTGCTATGGTATGCTTTGATACGAATGAATCTCTCTCTGGAAATTATTAGATCTTAAGCTATGTGGTTTTGAAAAAGATCAGAAGTTTAACTGCAGACACTTCTTGTCTGCATAGTGTATTCTTCACTTTCATGTGCTTTCAGCAATGCTTGTTTTACGATCTTGGGAGTAAGGGTCTTGTAACTTACAGTACATTTCACGCTTTCTCATGTGTTCTTTTCTGTTTGGCATTGTGTATGTTAATCACGTTAGTACTGTTAAGAACTTATCTTGGATCTGTATTTCACTGATTAGAATGAATATAACATGAGTAATACAGTCCTGATACAGTGAATTGTTGACTAAGATACCTCAAGGACAAAAGTAACATTTTGTTCAATGTCCTGCTGCTTGCGTGATATTTATGACCTATTGAATCCCCACGCTTTAAAAAACAAGATTTTGCACAACTCTTGCAGGTTCTCTCTGAGTTTAAGCACTGAATGTGAGCTCTGACGTTGGGTTTTTGCTAACTTGTTTTTTCTTTTTCTTTCAACTCATGAGTAAGGCTTTAGAAATGCAGAGCTAGTTTTCATAGTTCCATCTAGCTGTCTTTCCAGTACAAGAAGCTAATGCATAGAAAGTTTCCCTACAAAGGGTCCTGTAATCAGATCTCATATTGAAGGATCTTAAATATGGCTCAACAAGAAGTAGGACAGCTCTAGTGTAATATATCTTTGGAATGTAGTGGTTATGTATATAGCTGTGATGAGTTTGTGGAACAGAACTCTTTGGAAAGGAAAATGAAAAAAAATCTCAAAGCAATCACTGCCCCCTTATGTAATCTGCTGCTTTTCCTACTAATTCAAAATGAAACAGTAAAATAATAATAATAAGGTAGTGCAGTTGTGTATATTTGCATATTTTAGCTTCATATTCAACTTACAGCAAGCTTTTATGAAGAGAAAATACCAGAAATACCAGCTTGCTCAATCCATCTCCATCGCTGTAACTGGTTGTGTCCTAATGTGCAATGGCAATAGTATGCCAACTTCAAAACATCCTACGCTTCTTCCTTTGATTTGGCATCCTCAAATAAATAAATTCTATATATAAATAGTAAAAATAATCTAAATCAAGTTTGCATAGGTGCCCGAGGAGCACACACATCCAATGCAACAAGGACATGACCAGCTATTGGTCATCTTTAGCCTTTTCATGCAGTTAGGATACCGAAGTCCTGTCAGCTGCAGTTCTGTAGAGGTATGAGATTTTGGTTTAACTCCTGTACCTACAATGCAGTCAGAAGTCAAAATGTGTCAGAGGCCCTTCAGGAGCTCTGTGGTTAGTGCTTAGGTCTTTTTAGAAGACGAAGTAGGAGCCTTTTTAGGATTGAGCTCCAGAAATAGAAGATGCTATTAAATCTGTATTCAGTAATAATATATTTTCTTAACGTTCATTTTTCTAAATGAAAGCAGCGGCTGTTATAAGAAGCGATGTTCATGACCTTTATTATGTCTGCTGAGTCACTGAAGAAAATTACATTTAGTGTGCAAATAGGATTTTTTTTTCCTTTTTTTTTTTTTTTTTTTTTTTTCCTGTTAAGTCTTGTATAGGTTTCCTTGAGAATTGCACACTTAGACAAAGACATGCTTGACAGACTTTTTTCAAGGCCTTTCGATATTAATTTTGTAAGGCAAGCATTTTCTCTTCAATACCTTAACAATACTACTGTTTCTATTATGCTGCTAAATAAGGTGTTTATTGATAATAAGCTCTTTCTTAATAAGGAAGGGGAAAGCTATTATAAAAAGAAGAACTAGAAAAATTAAAAATAAATAGATAATAAGATAAAGATACCTAAGGTGTAACAATGACTCTAATCTTCGGGAGTACTGGTGTGTTCCTTCTAGCAATTGTAATTCGTGTCTGTGTTTCTTCAGAGGAATGCACAGTGTTGCATATTGACTCTTCTTGGTCCTTTCTTTTCAGGCCAAATTTGAATCGCTGTTTAGGACATATGACAGAGATATCACCTTTCAGTATTTTAAGAGCTTCAAAAGAGTACGAATAAATTTCAGTAACCCTTTATCTGCGGCAGATGCAAGAGTCCAGTTGCACAAGACAGAGTTCCTTGGAAAGGAAATAAAACTGTATTTTGCTCAGGTATGTCATTTTGTGATTATCCTTGCAGTGTATTAAAGCATGGCCAAATAGTGGTAAGCTTCCACAGGTCTCCAGTCATGTTAATGAACACTTAATTTTTGGTTTGATTCAATTGTTCCAAAGCTACCTGTAGCATACTCTGCACTTATCTCTCTTTCTTTGTTGCCTTGTTGCCCTTGGGGAAAGAGAGTAGATGATAGTAATCAACATAGTTAAAGATAGAACTCCATTGGGTGGGGGAAGCCAAGTGTATTTGGCAGCAGTACAGACATAATAAAATGCTCAAATAGTATGTAAGGGAATCCAAAGTGTAGAAGCACATGTTAAGGACTCCTACCTGTTGATCTGGCTCTCACTACTGCAGATTGCTTGTACTTCAAGATTGCCTTCAGTGCAGCTTTCTGACTGGCTAGCATCTGCTGCTTAAGATGTGCTAATCTGGGTTCTTTTTGGTAGCTGCTATGTATTTTCCTCCATAAATTTAATGGGAAAATTAACCTATGTGTGTCTGTTTCAGATGTCCCTAGGGACAGTCCTGAAGGAGCCAGTTTATTTATATACCTTCTAGAATTCTCACCACTCTCACTTGTGGTAATAAGTTTCAACACCATTTGCCGTAAAGCCCATATCCAGCTTCCTTCTACTTCAGTATTTTAAGGGCAGATACTTTCTGATGAAAGTTTTGTAAAACTTCATAATGAGAAGACGCAGATGTGCACACTTCATTGCATGTTCCATCAAAGTAAATGGATGTGATGACTTGTCTGTACTTTGTATACTGGGTCCTTCATATAGCTCTTTTCAATACTATTGTTACGTGCTGCCACCTTGAGTGCCTGTTACAGCATAACATCTATCCAAACCGTAAAATTCCTCACTAATAATGAGTTCATTGATAACAGTGGAATAGCTTTGGTCTTTTAATGCTATTATTTATATTTTTTCAGACTTTACACATTGGAAGCTCGCATTTGGCACCACCCAATCCAGACAAGCAGTTTTTGATTTCACCTCCCGCCTCTCCACCTGTTGGTTGGAAGCAAGTAGAAGATGCTACCCCTGTGATTAACTATGACCTTTTATATGCTATCTCCAAGTTAGGGCCAGGTAAGAAGCATTAGAAGCACAAACGTTTGCATTTTAAAATGAATGACTAGATTTTTTTCCAAACGAATTACTGTCTACCAATTACATTGGTAATATCTGAAAAAGGAAGCTATAAACTTCTTACACACACACACACACTAACTCCACAGGATTGTTTTAAGGGTCCGGGCCTCAACAATATGTTGTTTTGAGATTTACAAACAGCATGAATGTTGCTTCAACAATATATGAGCTTGTTCATCCAAATTTTCAAGAAGCAACTTCCTAAAAATAAAGAGGAAGCTGGGTAGTTGCACACCTTCTGCAAATTCTGTCTCAGGTGAGGACAGTAAAACAGCTAAGGGCTGTGTAGTTTTGCATTGGAATTACCTCTTTGCATTCTGAGATAGTTTCTCTCCTATACATACCGCTCTCAGTAGCATGGTGGTTTGAGGTTTACTTACCTATTGGAAGCTTTAAGATTGCTTTCCTCTGGGAAGAAAAATGTTTCCTTTCTACCTTTCCCTGTCCAAGGGACAGGTCTGGGAAAGAACTTCTAGACCCTCTTGCATCAACTTTGCAGTCATAGCTTGTTTGTGTAGTAGCTTGACTGCATGCAGGAGAAATCCACAGTTCCTAATGAAAATAATGTGGCCACAAGGGAATTTTTCTGAACGGTGGAAGTTCATATCCTTGCAACCTGTGGAGAGATAGATATCTATGCTAATCCTGGAATAAAAACTGGGGTGGGTTATTGCCATTCTTTAATAAGCACAACATTCTGATTAATATATGAATTATAATGGCAAGAATGTTTTATAGGAAAAAATATCACAGAAGTAAAGCTGTGAAATACTGCCAAAAAATCATTTGGTTATCCAGAAGCATATAAACAAAGCATGTGAGCCTGCATATAGTTATTTGAAACGATCACTCAAGGGTACTTCTGACATCCTACATTTTGTTCTCATGAAATCTGTTTTTGAAACAGAAATCCCATAAGATGGTGCTCATTGGAATAAAAGTTGTTTTTGATGAAGCGCTTGGAATAAATAAATAACACTACATCTTGCTGCTCTTATTAATGTTCAGAGCTTGCTTGGTGCTTGCTGCTTTCCTTTTAAGTTTTGGCAATACCAGGAAGAAATATATATGTCTTAAATATTTAAATCTTGGAATATTTAAATCTTTTAAAACAACTGGTTGGTTTTTTCCCCTGCAAGTTGTGTTATTAAGATGCCTTACAGTAAGCTCACTGGCAGATCTGCAATCCCTTTCTCTGTGAGGTTTTTCACATGTATTGAGAATGTTAAGCCCCCTAAGGCTCTACCTCTTTTTCTCTATGGAACCGCTCTTCTTGCCTCTTCCCCCTCCTGCAGTCCTCCAGAAAACAGAGCAGAGACCACTTTAGAGCCTTGGCATGCCATAGCCTGCAGTTTATATTATATTATATTATAGCTCTCTCAAACAACTGATCTCTGAAGTGGTCTTAAAGAAAATTGTTTTTCCCACTGGGAGATAATGAGTCTAAAGTAACAAGAAGAAAAAAAATAAGAGTAGCCAATCAGAGAAATGGAGGAAAGAAGTAGTTTGCTCTTTCCCTGATCTAATGTTAAGATTAAAACTATGTAACATCTGTTTAGATGCAATTATTTATCTTGTGGCAAAAACAGATTTCAAATCAGCAGTCGACCCAGTTTATATCATAGTGTACCTACACGCTGGTTGTATTATATCTCATCCTGTACATTGCCTGCTGTCTAGCTCTTGCTCCAGTTATGCCAGAACAGCATCAAAGCACCTCTGTGAGACGTGGGTGAAAGCGCATCCAGCCTCGTTCAGTGCTAAAGCTTTGGGGACTAAGGAAAATTCTGTGGTTTTGTCAGCATTGAGGAAAACTGTCTACATGATACAGTAGATGCTTTGTATGCTTTAAAGCTTTACAGTAAAAAAATAAAACTAAAAGCAAAACCACAACACAAAACAGGCAACACTCCAATTAATCTCGAGACGGCTCATATAGATTGCTTTCTTGAATGCCTATACAGAGATATTTTCTTATATATACTCATATATATATATATATGCAGCTGAGTGCTGTTGCTTTTGAAAACAGAATTTAAACACTTCTGGATGGTAAATGTGGCAGTTAGCAATATAGCTGTCAGCACCATCTAATGCTCTCTGGCATCAATGTATTACGTAGACAGCTAACATTTAAAGAACAAGTCCTTTTTGGTTTTAGTCACGTCTTTCATATCTGATTATAAAATGGATTCTTCTTAACTAGCTTTGTTAATTTTCTACCTTCCAGGAGATAAGTATGAGCTACATGCTGCCACTGACACTACCCCTAGTGTTGTTGTCCACGTATGTGAGAGCGACCAGGAAAACGACGTGGAAGAAGAAATAAAGAAACCCAAACCAAAAATTATTCAAACAAGAAGACCGGATTATACTCCTTCCCATTTAAGCTGAACTGCTATGGGTTTTCAAGGGTTACAAGTAGGCATATTGAAGGGAAACATTTACTGTGGAAACAGCAGGTCACAGGTTTGGTGGTAACAGCAGCAGCTGTAGTAGGAGAAATTCCAATGTAAGTTTGCTCTGAAAAAGTTAAGGAACTTTCATCCTTATTTTTAATGCTGCAGGTTGATAGATACGGTGAGTGTGTTCCCAGGTCTCTGGGAACAAGTGATAGACAGAAGATGACATTTTGAGTCCTAATAAGACAAACTTTGGGTTCCTTTTGGGGGGGTACTGTAGGCTTTTCCATTATAAGGCAACTGGGGGAAGATTTCTTTGTTCTATCTCTCATAAATCCTCAAACTAATAGGCTAGTCGTTGTGTGGTGTACATAGCGATAACAGAGGTGGTTTTAAAGATAAAATATTTGGAATTGTAAATCTTTTTCATATAATAGATTTTGTGCATGTGTATTCTTGGTCTTCTAAAGTAACTTTGCATTATTTTCTATAGTTTCTCACACGCTTTTGGAGATCTGGGAAATTGTTTCAAGTATTTATTATCTCAGCATCCCGGATTTACTACTAGATGTGTACATACATATATATTTATATTTGTTTGTATGGGCACTCATCTTTCAGCAGGCATACAGTTTATTTGGCACCCTACCTTGGTGCTATCTTACTTGTGCTTTTAAGATCTGACTCTTTTAACTGCCTATGTAGGACTTTTGTCAGGCAAAGCTGTAGGGAAAAAAAGAAGTGCAATAGTTGATTTAGAATTATTTAAGTTAACATAATTTATGTCTTCAATAACAATTCTTCAGTGACTTTGACCTCCTCATTTGGACAAAAGAAAAGTATTCTGAAACGTATAAACCAAGCTCATGTCGCGTGTTCACAGCAGTGTACGTTTTCAGTGAGAAGAATGAGAACAGAGAGAGAATGAGAACAACGTTATTCCGTCGGCAGGTCTGCGCTGCTGAAACAGGGATATAACAGGGACTGAAAAATAGCACGCAGTGTGTAGAACAGCAAAGAGAGATGGAGTGCCTTTTCCTCATTCATTCCTGATGTGAGCTGTTTCTACAAGCTGCACACTCATATCTTTTTCTACTGGCTTTGTATGTCCATAAGTATATACTTTCTTAGCTCCGCTTCTAAAATAAGCCGGTAGTTAGAAATGCTTAACGCCAAGGAATGATGCATACTTAAGTACTGGGTATACGTGGGAAAAGCTTTAGGGGTTGTTTTATTTTTTAATATTTAGTGTTTAAAAACTGTGGCTCATGACATACAAGTTTGGCAAAAGATGGCAGAAGTGTATTTTCATATTTGTTTTTTTTAATGGGAATCTTTGCTTTGATGCAAGTCTATTTTTATTTTTATTTTTTAAGAGATAGTAGCTGCTCTCTGTGGGAAAATATCACTGAATGTTTTTAGAAGGGGAATGTCTGGAGCTTTTCAATGTGTTTCTAGAAGTCAAAGCTGTTTGGTTCCGTGTTGGTTCACTTTTGCCACACTTGATCTGAGGATGACTTTTGTAGCTGGATTTCATGTAAAGAAATCAATTCAGTGCCATTTGAAGCAAACGTAGACTTAAACATCCAGGCTCACGCCTTGATTTTTAAACAAAATAATAGCAAAGCAAGTCGTGTAACAAAGCCATTCCAAGCTGAGGTGCAGTGTGTAAGGTGGTCTATTGAAGGCCTGTCATTATACTAAGCAAAACAGAGATTGATATCCTGTGACCAAAGAGAACAGGAATATTTCAAAGGTCATTCAGGTATGACCTTGTTCTGTTTGTTTCAGTTTACGGGGCATACCAAACGCTGACGGTCGGTGTCTATCTTGGTCCTAATTAAGTGGCATTCTCTCCAAGTTAAGGTGCTTAAGGTTATTTGCCTTATTAATATGTAACAATCAGCTAAATAAGTCTACTGCTTTTTTAACACCCTAAAATAAGTAAAATGGAGAGAAATCCTGTTAGTTTGCCACCGCTGTCTCTAAGCCTTTTCAAGATTTGTTTTTCCATGTTTCTCAAATTGCTACTGGACTTCAGCGTTTTACTTCATACATCTTGAAACTGTTGAAATACGCCTGTGTGGTCCCTTTTCTGCCTGTCCATGATTACCAGTCAAAGCATTAGTTTTGCATTAGTCGCTTAGTTTCTGTTCTGCTTCCTGGCAATCCAAACCAAGCAGTGCTAATACTCGATTATAAAAATAAAGAATGTTAAAGAAATACCAGTATGATCTTCCCCCTTTATTACCCTCATATCTGCCTAATAAAGGTGGACACTGGAAACCATGGATGGAAGACTTGGGATGGCTGCAGAGTGTTCTCCTTCTGATGGTTATTGTAAGCAAAGATGGTGAGACAGTAATCTGCCTGTCTTTTCTGGTGGTTGTATATCTTGGCGTGTGTCACCTTCTGTTATCATTACTACAATATATTGTGCGCCCTGTTTTTTCTAGAAAAACAAAAACAAAAACCAAGCAAAAAACTGTTTAAATGAATGTTTAATTGGTATTTTATACGATTGTATAGTATGGGGCATATTTAAATTAAAATATTTTGTTGTCTTCTTGTAACACTGTGGTATTTGTACATGCAACTCTTCAAAGATTTTGCACTGCAATCTGAACTTCAGGCTTCTGAACGCTACTGGTTTGGATAAGTAAGAATTGATTAAGAATATCGTTCCAGGTCACATCCTTATCAACTTAATACATTTGTGCATAGAGAAAGAATTCCCAACCTTCTGCTTTAAGGGACTTGCATGATCTTAATGCAAATATGAGAATTTACTAATAAATGAAATTGTCCAAAATATTTCAGTTAAAAACTGACTGTTCTGTGTCAGAAGCTGATGTGCTTCTTAATAACAGTACCAGCACTTTACCGTTCTGTTATATCTTTACTCGTGTTTTTTTTTCCTACTGCATGAATAATTCTATTTTTAAAGCTCTCTGAGTATGAAAATGTCAGCGTTTCTATGACTTTATCCGGTAATCCAGTGTGGTGAGTTGCAAAGCATGTGCAAAAGTGCTTTGAAAGTTTCACTCCTTAGGATGGGAGAAATCCTCTCATGCATAAAGAAGTTATTGCTATTAATACCCATCATTCTTCTCAGCACTTATGAATGAGTAGTATTGATATCTGTAATAAACTGCCCCATAAACAGAAGCTATTTGAAACAGCAAAGTTTTGCTGCTCATCAATAGCAGGCCCACCCAAGGGAATCCCTGTGTAGAGTAACCAGAATAAGTTGATCCTTACATGACCTAATAAGTTGCTCCACAGTTTCAAACAGTAGCAGTTTCAGCTGTTTTTCACACAGAATGCCTCATTTCTTTTTTTTTTCTATGTATTGTTCACAGTTTCACTACTGGCATTCTGCTGTCTCAAGTCCTGGAAGATCTCAGCTGTTGTCATCTTGCAGGACTTATTGTCAGCTTAGCGATACACGTTGCCATCACTGGGTTACGCGCGTGTGCACGCATTACTACATTAATAACCTTATTGAGGGGAATTCAACAGTATACAAGCCTAAAGTTTGTTTCTAATCAGGGCATTGTTGCTGCTCTGGAAAACAAGTGTAGTAACTTTGATATTTGAAATACTGGACAAGTATATTAGTTGTTCTTATGTAGCCCAGACTTGTCAAGGGTGGGGAAGCAACTCTCTCATGCCATTTTAACACTTACAGCATGGATTTTGCTCTAAGCATCATCACCTGCCTAGTCAAGTTCAGTGTTGTCACACTAGAAAGAATGCCTTTGGGAAGACAAGATCTTTAACTTGAGATTGTGATTTGTACCTATGAAGCTTGCTTTTTTGTTGTGATACGTCCCAAATCCTCTCCCATTTCCAAGCATGAAGTGATAGCAAGGGATAGACTTGTAGGCATGAACCAAGTTCAGAAATTCACTCCTTAGATTTAGCTATTGCACTACCTCTATCATCTCTGCTTTTATTCTGGAATATGTCCAACACATTCCAGAAGCATTTTACATAAAAATTATACCTACCGAGCATCTTTAATAATTCATGTTTGGATGTCTACAAACAAGAATACACAGCAACTGGTAATATACAAGCAATAATAGTGAAGATAAGACACACTAAAGGCACCCCCAGGATACTGTACTCTACTTTAGTAAAGCAAGACCAAAAAACGGTGGCTCAGTTGATGAGTAGTCAATAGAGTGGATTTGGCAGGACTGGATTCAACTTTGTATTTGAGTTCACTGTGTACCACCTACAGAGCAGAGCCCTTATCTCTTTGGATCTTATTTCTGACTTTGTGTGCACCTGCCTTCATTTTTCATCTCAAGATCTTAATAACCTTGTATTTAATAGCTGGGGGAAGAGTGGCCAGAGACAAACATGATCAGAGACTTAAAGCATAAGTAAGTTGCTATTTAATTCCGATGAATTGGAAGAGGTACATGGATGTGCCCAATAGGTGGAGCTAAATATCAAGCAATGCCGTTAAGTAGCATAGATAAAACTAAAATCTCAACCTACAGACTTCCAAATCTGATATGCCCTTCATGCTTTATAACCCATAGAAAACAAACAGTGCACACATGAGGATGTCATATATCATGGCAAGATTGCTTCCAGTACTTGAGTTAACTGTACATCACTGTATGGGTATCCCTGTGTGCAAATAAGCCCTCATACTGAAAGATGTGATTAATACAGGTGATAAAGCACTTTGTACAAGGACCGTACATGTTGGGGTGTAGCAGCTCATGGAGAAAAGCATTTCCTGGCAGGGAAGGAGAGCAGCAATAATCACTTCAATGCTCAATTAATGGGAAAAATAAGGCATGAAAAGCTAGCATGCATTGCAAGCTTGTGGAGATGGTTAATGCCTTTCTTTACTTTGTATCCAGCCACTTTTCATTGTAAAAGGCGAAATCCAAATACTATTACATATATATCAGATGTTGCTAATTCACAGGCTGCCTTTGACTCAGATAAGTTCATCCAAAAGCATTTCTCAACATGAGTTACTGCTGAACTAATGCAAAGAGCAGCAGCTACATAAAGTGCTTCTAACAGCACTGTGGGATTATTTTTATTGTTTTTACTATAGGCCTTTCCTAGTATTGAAGCTGAATGGGGTTTGTTTGGGATGCTGTTGTGAGGAGTAAACTAATGATCAATTTAATGATTTTATGAAAGCTGCAAAAATATATATACAACTTGGCATAAAAGGCAGTTGCACAGCCTAGCTCTTTATACCTCTTGTTTTCCACTCATAAGTTTTTGCCCATAATGGAGTAGAGAATTCAATCCTGCTGGCCTCGTGTGGCTTGAAGCTGCAAGAAGTGACTGCAGTGGTTCAGGCTCTGAAGTATTTCTGTATAGTAAGCTAAGGGTATCCATTAGTTTATAGTTGATACCCTTTGCTCAGTGAGGGCAAACAGATAAACTGTCGGCATCGAAGCAGACTGGACCTCTGTATATAGTGCACCTGTTTCTCTAGAAACGGATAGGCCTTTCAGTGGCTTTAGTGTATTTACATTGTCTGTCTTGTTCATATGTTTCTAAAAATGCTGTTTCTGATCTCATGAGTCTTGCAGACATGGGCAGACAATGATCTAAAGGCTGCAAGGAGATCTTTGTATAGCCAAGTAATTACTTCTCAAAGTTGCCTTTTAAATGACTAGTGTGTACTTCGTACCTCATTCAAAGGTATGAAGAGTGTGCAAAGAAAATATATATGCTACTATATCTGTCCTGAGAGGGAAATGCAGTATCTTCCTTGTTCTGATACTGAAGGTCAAGCCTATTGCATGCCATAACATGCATTATTCTGGCTGAAGGCAAATGGGCTTGTTTGTGATGAAGGACACTTGGAAGGAGTTCTATTTTAGTATAGGATGAAAAAAAAACAACCCACAGCACTGCAGGGAGAAGTCTTGCCTCTGATTGCTTTTCCATTCCGTGTAAGCTGGCTCTTTCTGGAACCAAGTAGCTGCCCAAGCTGTCTTTAGATGCACTTATGCACTTCTTAGATACACTGGAGCTACAAAGACTGAAAGTGTCATGCTGGTATCTCCTCAGCCATGCACAGTAGTTCATTTAAAGAGATGAAAAAGCTTTTCAGAAAGTTTTTGTATGTTGAAGTCCAGTGCTCCAGACGTTGTTTTTTCATGAGATATCCATGTTAGGATTTTAAAGAAGAGCAGATATCTGTGGGCCTGAAGAAGGTTGGCCAAGCCTCAAGCATGTCGGGTTATGTGCTGGCATCTGTCCATCTCTCACTTCTGCCTGTATCCTAAGCATCGTGGCCAGCACCAACCACAGTTGTTTCTCTCGCTCATAAGAGCATTACCACAGCTTGGAGCGAAGCCTACATGAAATCATTAGGGAAGGAGAAGAGACTCCTGAGGCTGAGCTGAGGAGTCTGGGTACAAGGGGAGCTTGAGCTGAGCATCAGGGCTCAGATTTACTTTCCCTCTGCTCCTCAGTGCCCTGGCTTATGCCTCCACTCTGGATGCAGCAGTCCTCCAGGTTCTTCATACCCTCTGGCACTACGTATGTTCCCACAGAGGCTGTCGTGCTGAACCTTCTTGTAATGGCCCTGATTCCAGCTGGCACAAGCACATGTTTGTGTCCTCTCCCAAAGCACATACTCCACAGCACCAGTTTCATCATGCAACACCAAGTACCTCTCAGCTCTCTACCCTCCTCCTTGTTTTTGAGCTTTGCAGAGAGTGAGTTTCCACTTCTTATGCTCCACTTGCACATCTGCAGTTCACTGACCTTACTTCACCACTTGAACGTCAACCAAATTGACAGATCTAATTACCTTACCAGCCATCATACTGATCAGGATCTATTTTTCAAGGTCTTTCTTGTAAGAAGTATAAGTAAATGTAATTTCATAGCTTGCTTTGAAAGTTAAGGACTTGAGCATTGCATGGGATCTCCTCAAGTTTTATGGAGGAGGCAATTCAGTCTGAAAGCGGGTATGTGTATGTGTGTGCTTTGTTTGGTTCAGCTAGGCCTGTCTGATGGACTGGATCAGAGACTGCTGCATATGAGAAAATCTGCTTAAATGTAGCAGGGGAAAGCTAACCGGTCTATGCTGAGGGACTGATAGGGGGAGTGGAGACCTACTGCCTTAGATACCTTGAGGACAGGTGATATGACAACTTGAAAATAAAATAGCCTATGCTGTGTGAAGACTGCAAAAAAGGAGAAGGAGCTGCTGCACCTGACAGTGAGGTTTTGGATTCATTTGGGTGAGTCATGGCAAGTACTGAGTTTGAAGTCTCAGCTGTACCAAATGATACCCTGAGCAATTTCACGTGTAACCTTGAGTTTTCTAGGCAATTCTGTGTACTTTCTCCTGCTAGGGCCATATTGCAGCATAGAAACTTTGATATAGCCTTAATTACAGGCTACTGCTGTTATAATAGAGCTCCTGTAGGTAGGTCAAAAAGCTTCCCAAGCACAGCACAGTGTTCCAGTAAGCATTTGCTGAGGAGCGGTTCTTATGGCAAGCTGCTGATTAAGCAGTGTTTCAGCAGCTCAAATTTTTGCATGAGACTAAAAAGAAGGTGCATTACATTACGCTGTTAATCTCCCTGCCAAATTGTGCTGTGTGGGAGAAACATTTGACAAGAACTTTCCATGCTTTGTCAGTCTATGGAATCATTCAGGAATAGTCCTGTGTCTGGGGGGCTGAGTTGTGTTGCTTGGTAGTAAATACGCAGTCCTCCTCCACAGAGCATGTCAATGGCCTAACTCGTCCACATGTCCTGTAACTTCTCTCTGTTCCCAAAGGTTTCCACAAGTACTGCTCAGTACTTGATCTCTCTGCTCTTGTCTACCTTATACGCACAATTGCCGGAGCCATTCGGGTCTCATTTTGTGTACACCCATTTCCTATGTCAGGGAATATCAGTAAGGAAAAAGCAAAGTGTTGCTGTGTTTTTTTTAGGGACGTTGCTCATCAGGATTCTTAAGAGCTGTAGGAGGTGTGTGGGCTGTGTGGAGGAGGAAAGAAGAACTGCTGAGATTAAAAGCTGTGATTAATTGTTCACAATGACGCATGTGCTTTGCAAACACCAGGCTCAAGGAAGTCTCTGCCTCGAGCAGCTTTGAGCTACAGTGTGAGTAGAGAAGATGGGACACCCAAGAATGAGAGGAGATACAGAGAAAGCCAAGAAGAATAGGTTGCTGAGCACAAGTAAGGTGTTCATAGAAGTGGCCCCAGTCTGTGCCCTGGCTCTGACTTACGCAGCATGCAGAAAGCTCTTGAAGCTATTTAAGAAACACTTAAGAATGAAGTCTACTGAAAATCAAGGGATGCAAAGTGTATCTTAAACACTTGAGCGGAGGCCTGCTGTGAGTGATACTGCACCTAGCCGTGTTGGTTTGGGCTTCCTTGAGGGAGTAATGGCAATGCTGACTTTCTTCCAGGCTGAGGGTATATTTGCCATAAAGGTAGTAGTTGGGACAGCTCTCAGTCAGAGGACAAGTGCTAAACTAGAGGGCACACAACAGTAATGGCAGTAAAGAGCAGGTGTGCATCTTTGTGGCGCTGTGGAGGACAGGGCATTTACAGTCTCTTCATGAATGCTTGTTGAGCACCTATCTTGTAAGTGAAAGAAGTTTTTGGTTAGGCCTTTCCTAGTTATACCTTTAAAAGTTGTTTTGTTTTGGTTTTGGTTTTGGGTTGGGTTTTTTCGTTCAGATTCAGACTCCGGTTTAAAAATGGGTCCAGTTCTTATGTGCATTTGGATAAGACTTGACTTGAATTTCTTATACCCTTGGGCAGATGAGAACTGATCTAAGGCCCATCGTTGCGCCACTTCTGTGAGCTGAGATATGTGAGTCAGTGGAAGCAGCAAGAAGAACAGCCAAGGCTGTGGGTGCCAGGGTCTTCATTTACTCTGCAGTGGGTGCCTTCATCCAGTTAGTTGAGTCTCATGGCACAATCTGTGCATCTAAATAGATGCTGACTACTGGCAGAATAGGAAATGCACTGAAGAGGAAAATGGACTCTGTTGCCCACGGGGTTGCTTGTTACACCAGGGGTGCTATAACCTGTTACCTGGGGTGAAGGGAGTGAGAAGGTTGCCATTTTGCAGTCATTAATCAAACCCTGCAGCACCGGTCAGCTTAAAAAACAAGCACTTCCTCAGCTGACACTGCAAAATCTTTGAGCCTGTCTGTGGAAATGGCAGGTTTCTGCCAATGACACCCCAGCTTGGCTGGCGATGAGGCTGCCTGGTATCTGCAGATGCTAGCTGTTTTGCTTCCAGACTTCTCAATTTCCCTGTGCTCCACTTGATTACACAATGCCAGATGGCGCAGCAAATTCTGCACCAACGCCACAAACAAACTCCACAAAGAGGGCTGCAGACGGGAGCCATGCAGGGAATTTAGGCAGCAGATAGTCTTGAGGTCTGGCCAGGTGTGTGGAACTTAAAAGAGAAGATGATAAATGATGGCCGGATGTAAGAGATGCCTACAGTGCCTCTAAGGAGGACAAAGAAATAAAGGGCCTTTTCTTCACCAGTGCTCAGAAAACTGATGTGGAGCTGTGAAGCAAAATAAGGGAGAGAACTGCGAGTGAAAAATGTCCTGCCTTCCTGCAATGCTTCTATCATTTTGGGGGATTATTTATTATTTTCGAGTTCCAAAAGTCCAGCTGTGGGGTGTGTATCTGTGGGTAATTTCCCTCTCTCTGTTCCTTGGGTAGTGTTTTAAAACATATCTCAGAGGTAAAAATGGCTGTGCTGAAGCTTTTACAGTGCTTTTTAAACATAGAAAATATCAGATGACATTTTGATGCATCTGTAAGATGCGTTCACAGAGCTCTAAATTCTTTCCAGGCTCTGTGCCCCAGTCTGTCCATTGCAGCAATATTTCCAGGGTATTACCAGAGCACCATCAACACAATCAAAATCTGACTGCATTACACACCTGAGCTCATCTGCAGTTGAATCATATCAGCACTGGCTTTCATGGTGACATGGATTAACCGGCTCCATCTTAGCTCAGCCTTTACATTTGGGTGAAGTCCAAACCTGCCACTGTGGGAGCCTCCCGTGATCCTTCCTTTATCGGCAAATCAGATGCCTGTGTTGCACATAGGACTTGGAACTGATGATCCCTACAGGTCCCTTCCAACTGCAGATGTTCTATGATTTTGTGATTCAATTTGTCCTTTGGCAGCTCAAAGGGTCAGTGTTAGATCCATCAAATTTATTCATCTAGTTTTTGACTGGAGTGTCTTGGCTGCCAGGTGACAGAGTGTAATTTAAGCATCTTAATGGTAATTAACTCTTTTCTTTGTTTCTTATTTTCTTCTCCTTACAATTATTTGTCATTACAGAAAATGGAGCAGAAGAGATGCACATGGGTAACCATGGGAAGAGGTGATAGAGGCAGGCCTGAAATCCTCTTGTTCCAAATAATGTATTTGTATTAGAGCATAATAAGGAGAGGTTGTCTGCAGAGGCGGTGGATGCCCCATCCCTGGACACACTCAAGGTCAGGCTGGACAGGGCTCTGAGCTCCTGATGGAGCTGAGGATGTGCCTGTTCAGTGCAGGGGGGTTGGACCAGATGGCCATGAAGGGTCTCTTCCACTCACAAATAAGTCTACAATGTCCATTGTTTTAGCGTTAGTTGATAGGAGTGCTATCAAACAAACTGAAGCACCAGGGGATTTTTATTTTGCTGGCCAAGCTCTGGGTGAGGGGACGCTCCATGTGGCAGCTGGCACAGGCACCCGGTCCTGGGGTTTGGAGAAAAAGAAAACACAATTTTGTATATTTTGCAGACAACTGGATTGGTTCATTCAAGCTTGAGGTAAAAGGCCCTTCTTGTTTGGAGGTGCTCCAGTACTTAGTGCTCTGCCTGGTGTGGTGTTTCTCTTCTATAAATAAAACCAAAGGATCATGTCTGTCCAGAAAGTTTACCCATGCAGTTTCATTGCTTGGAGGTAGCTGTTGCCCATGACCTTTATTCCAGTGGTAAGTCATGCCTACAAGCAGCAAGGTATGCTGAATGCAGCAAATCATAAATGGAATGCATGTACAAGTCTGCACTTTAAATGAACTTTTATAATCTGTAAAATTTAATGATGGCCATGCAGAAGAAAGGAAACCTTTAAACAGAAGGGCGGAGTTGCACGAAGGTGCTGTGACAGAATGGCAGCAGCTCGTGGCAGCCAAGGCACTCTGCCCAGGGTGGGAGATAGTATGGGTGAAGTCCTTTCACCACCACCCGCCTCCTCTAGCATGTAGCAGCTATTGCAAATGGAACATCTGTAGCTTCATCAGTGGAATCATCTTAGTACCTTTATAGTTGCCCCAAGCTGATGACCTAGGACCTATTTATTCCTTGGTCCCCCTGAGTGCTTGGTGCTGCAGTGTTCATCGAAGGCATAGGTATCTTGGTTCATTTACCACTGGCCAGATAGGAATTTGCTCTGTTGTCTTCATCAGGAGGGACAGGATCAACTTGGGTTTTGTTTCTTGTTGGCTTTAAGTGATTTTGATGTCCTGGATCATTCACTAGTGTGACACGGCAACATTCAGATTACAAGCACTGCTGGTTTTATTAGACAGGTGAGATTAAGAGAAAACAAAGAAGATTTTTCTCTTCTATGGAAACCTGAAGGAGTTAATTTGAACTGGAGAACTAGTATTAAGATGATATGGATGGTGATGGAGTGAGTGAAGGTATTGTTTTCACGCTGCTGCTTTGTCTTGGAAAGCTCTACTTTAAGGCACTCTTTTCTCTTTGATGCTGTCTCATCTCCAAAATTAAGTCGTGGCTGTCAATGTGTTTAATTTATTTGCCATCAGAAGCGTTATTACTTTCTGTGAAGGATGAGAAACAATGAAGATATTAAAGATCAGCTTTGCCAGAGCGGAGCTGAGTGGAGGAGAGTTACAAACAATAGGTACCTTCTATGGAAAGATTTCAGACATTCATCCATCTCCCAGCCTTCCACTGCCCCACCGTAAGGCTCCAGGAGTGTTGGTCATAAGGACCCAATGTCAGGACATCTGGATGGGCTCTCTGAGCCGTGGGGATCCCTGAGACCTGCTGCTGCTAGGATGTCTCTGGCCTCCTGGGGGTTTTGTTTTGATTGCTCATCAATGGACCATTGAGGAAATCATCGCAGAATCACAGAAAGGCTTGAGTTGGAAGGGACCTTAAAGATCATAGAGCTCCAACCCACTTCCATGGGCAGGGCTGCCACCCAGCAGATCAGGCTGTCCAGGGGTGAGTGGCATGATGTAGGGAGGGACAGAAGCTCAGGCAGCTGAGGGCTCAGCATGCAGTGCACCACAAAGCTCAAACCAAGCGCTTTAGGTTCAGGAGAAGTACTGAGAAGTTTCCCAATGTCCTCAATGACCAAGGTGTCCATGTGACAGTTGCAGGAAGTGACTCAGTGGTGGTTATAACTTCTGAGCAAAAGAGAACCTCATTCATTTATTTATTTATTTTTAAACACTTGAGATAAAAGATGACAGTAACTGACCGGAGCTTTGTGTCACGAGTAGAGCCGCTCTTAGCACCAGGGAAAAAAAGAACCAACAAGAAAACATCCTCTTGGTGAGATCTACTGGAAACTATTTGGATGGTACATTTGTTGTATTAATACAGTTTGAGTAACGGATACTGTTTGGAAACAAAACTTTCCAAACGAAAGGAATAATGTACTATATCTGGTGCAGGAGCTGAACAACAGGAATTCACATTTTCCATTTCCTGGTGTGGAATAAACAAAGTAGGCTTAAAATTAGTAAATCAGTTAGTCACTATATTATGAATGGCACGGTCAGCAATACCACTGCTCAAGGAAAATGTTTGTTAGAACTACATCCAGTTTTCTAAATAAAACGGGCCTGCTGCTTGGCACGAGGGTCTCACCTTGATGTGATGGAATGTTCAGCAGCTTAGATTTGATCATCTTTGTGTGTGTGTGGCTATATAACACCATTTTTAGCTACCAGCTAAAAATTATTGGTACTGCTAATTACCGGCTAGTGCATTTAATGGCAAGGCATCCTCTGGGCACATTTACTAATGTATATACTCAATTCCAGACATTTTAGAATCATAGAAGGGAACCACAGCATCATGAAGGTTGGAGAAAAACTCCAAGACCTCCTAGTCTAAACATCAGCCCACCCCCGCCATTCCCACTGGCCACGTCCCTCAGTGCCACATCCACATGGCTCTTGAACACCTCCAGGGACAGAAACATTTTATAAACACTCTGGCTGAGGTCACCTCTCCTTTTGCTTGAGGACATACTATCCACAGGCTGTGGCTGAGCGTGGCTCATCCCACGTGGCACACAGAGGGCATGGGCAAATGAGGTCACGTCTGACAGCACCAGGACAGAGCCAGGATGGGCTTCAGCCTTGCTGTTGGCTGTGAGAGAATGGAAATCGTGAGCTTAGCAATAGCCCCTTATTTAAAGTGAGAGGAATGTGTGACAGCCTGATTTAAGGAGGGACAATTTCACTCTATGCCTAGTCCATTGTTACGAGTGGGAGGGAATTAAAAAAAAACAAACAAGAAGGATTGTTGGCTTAGGAGGAAAGGAAATGCTCGAAGTAACAGAAATATGCAATGTGTACCAAAAAAAATGTTCACGTGCACATTTAAAACGTGTGCAGGAATGCATACTCAAAGCCCCAGAGTGAGGAAGGCACAAGGAGCTGGGGCAGGCAGGAGACAGGTGTTGCTCTGCATCAAGACCCCACCAACCTGCAGGCCCAAAGCTTCTGCTCTTGTGAGTGCATTTCTGATTTGGGTGTTGTGGAATTTATTAGGGATAGAAATTTCTGGACGTGGTAGAAGCAGGAGTCTGAGGTCTCTCAACACCCGTCCTCTGGGTTGGTAGCAGAAGTGGATTTTTGCTCCCTTGCCAGGGTAGGAGCCAGTGGTGCAGAATAAAAACGTTTCACAGCTCTGAGGAAGTCACCAGGTTCTGTGGGTGTGCCTTTGAGGTCACAGCTGTCAGCCCAGCTGTGAACAAACTACCAGAGAAGCCTGGAGGCTGCTGCTCACTGGTGCTGCTGGTGCAGCTATGTCCCTCTTTCTTTTGTGGCTGCACAGGAAGAGACCAAGCAAGTCAACAAGCTGAGGTTTCAAGGCTGGCAGTAGAGATATTGCTAATCACCAAGCCATGCATTTCAGTGGGTTGGCAGGAAACTCTTAAGCTACGCTTCAATAAGCCTCTCCCTATCACTGCACTTGTCTACCAGCCACACAAACCATTAGCTTGTATGTTCTCCAGCTCCATCTTTTTCAGGAGCCTTGGACTCACATCTCCAGATCACTGACAACAAAGACAGAGAGCAGTGTGGTCCGCCTATCTACCACCATTAATCTCTTTCAGCATGCATTCAAGGTTCACTTTCAGCGATGTCATTAGGTGGAGCTACAGCCTCTGGCACTTCTGGAAAGCTCTATCACTGACATTCATTAAACGCACTGGAGAGAGATGGCAACTTCAAAATCGATTAATTATCATCATTGCCTCTAATTACATCATGCCCAAACTCTGCGAGAGGCTTTTGAGGTAAATGAAAAATGAGGTCTCTGCTATGAGGAAGTTGCGATTAAAACGGTGCTAACATAGGAAAGGAAGAAAAGGAGTTGCCTTGAAGAAAGGAGCGGCTGACTAACAGACTTTGTGTTAAACTTCGTATCACCAATCTCCTCCTCACGCTGTATTGTGGGTCCTGCTCTGAGGTGAGGAGTTACGTGCTGATTAAGTGCATAACTTCAGCCCATGGCAAGTCTAGATATGCTTCGTGCCTGTGGGCAGCCTCCTTCCACCCATCCTACGCCAGCATAGCCAGCACTGCCCCCTGAAGCATCGCTGACTTTTGCTCCTGCATCCACAAACAGCTGACGACTGCAGGTAGGTGACAAACAAGAGGTGCTTTTATTTGAAAGGGAGGAGAAATTAGATGGTGGTTTTGGTAAGGCCAGCATTTCTTCTGCAGCTTGCTCAACAGCTACCTGAAAGGCTGCACCGAGGCGGGTGTCGGACTCTTTTCTCAAGTGACAAGTGGCAGGATATGAGGAAACAGCCTCAAATTGCACCAGGGATGTTTTAGATCAGCTATCAGGAAGATTTTCTCATGCAGAGAGCAGTCAAGCACTGGAATGGGCTGTTCAGGTAAGTAAGCGGTGGAGTTCCCATCCTGGGAGGTGCTTCTGTAATGTGTGGACGTGGTGCTAAGGGACATGGGTTAGTGGTGGGACTTTTGGTAGGATGGTTGGACTTTCAATGACCTTTGAAGCTTTTTCCAGCCTAGATGATTCCATAATTCTGTGCTTTGCCTCTCGTCCAGAGGACAAAGTAGCAGCAGCCATGTTAGCACAGCTGAGAATGCTCAGGTGTAGTAGGGACGGGCAAGGTGTAAGAGGCCCTACGGCATGGAAGGAACCCAACATATGCTGCAGCAGTCTTGCTATCAGAGAAGAATTTATGGTCATTGTCTTATTATTTGCAGTGTCCTTAAGGTTAAGTGGCGGTATGTTATTATGAACGCACCAGTGGGATTAGTACCTTAGCAAAGCTGAAAGGTCCAACCATAAGCATGCTTGTTTGATGCTACCTTGGTGTTTGTTGTTTCACACTCCTTTTAGTCAGGAAAATTCCTAGATGCATTCTTAGTTTGTGTCAGTTGCACTCATCTCTGATTTCAGCAAGACGCAGACTGTAAGACAAAGAAATGGACTGAAAGAAATGGTCATTTACAGCTGTTTGTATGTAGGAGCTGGTCATTGTTTCCTGGAAGAAATGAATCACATTGCTTCAAGGTATTTCAGATGCTGAGTGCCCTCTCAGATATTCCCTTTTTCTGAGTTACCCCACACCCTTTTCCTCTGATATATTTGACAGTGAAGAGCATCCTGCTGAAAAGTGCTGGCTCCAGGTGTAGCAGCACCACTCTCATATTGCCTTTCCCATGCTTTCTGTTCTTATGACCCAGGACTTCCTTTCCTTCTATCTGGCTGTGATTGCAGAAGAAACATAATCCATCTATGCTCACATACTAACCAAGGAATTGTCTTGCCTTTTTGGTTTATAAAGCTGCACATAAGTTGTTATGTAGCCCAAGCAGCTATTCATATTCAGAACCACATGGGTTCCCTTCAGTTGAAGAAAAATTGAGTCCCCAGCTCCACTCCCCTTCTCTGTTGGGCACAAAGCAACCACAAGCCCAGCTCTTCCTGAATCTTCCCAAGAAGGCAACTGGGCAGTTCTGGGGACAACAATGGCTCCTTGCCCTAGGAGAAAGCTTGTTCATGCTAACATGGTTGAATATGTGTGAAACTGGGGTAAGGTGAGAAGAGAGGCTTAGGACACTGTACTGGTGCTTCAGATCTGGCTGCAGGAGTGTAGCTGTGAGCCTGGAGGGAGCACGTCCCAGGGCGGGCAGCTACAGGTCAGTGAGCCAGAAACACAAAGCATCTCAGGGTTTGGAGGGTGGCAGTTTGCTCATGCTGCTTGCATCTGGTGTTTGCTCAAGGGGAAAAAAAGGCATAGCGAGGAGATATGCGTGCCTGCTTCTGGTGAAAAGCTTATCTATACCTGACTGCAAAACACACAGCTTCTTTAAAAGAAGAAAAGAACAAAAAAGCCAGGAATAGCACTACCTTTGAAAGCCTTCCTTGATAACACGGGCAAAGTTGGACCTCACACTGCTTGCAAGCACAGGAAGCTGTGGGTGGCATGTGTGGGGATACAGATTTCTTTCTTTCACCTAAATGACTGGAAAGGTATTTTGCATGTTGGCTTCCCAGGATAAAAGATTTCCCTTCCCCCCATGACCTGGTACCTTTTCTGAACGGGTGAAATTTTGAGGATTCCCTTTCTGGTGCACAGCAAAGCCTCCTACCATTCCCTTCGCCTATCAATTTCATGCAGATTTTTGACAGATTGGAAGGTATGTTTGGACAGTTAATGTTATTGTACCAGCAGAAGATCTTTGTCTTGCTTTCTTTTGGCAGCGCTGACAGCAAAACTGGTTTCTGAGCATAAACCATCTCTACTTGCTGAATGAGGAAACCTGCTGACAAAAACATGGGTATGAAACTCTCCCTGTGGTGGCTGGACTTGATGGAGGAAAAGCCAAAGGTTCAATACCGTTGTTGCTTAAGCGACCCACTGCCAAATGGGCAACAATGCAAACCTGTCAGGTTTTCAATACCTTAAGCATCAGGAGAATGAATAAGCCTCCAACAACACAGAGATACTGTTGTGGCTTCCTAAAACCTCCCTCCTGACACCGTGGCTCTCTGTAGGTCATCGCTTATACAAAGCCACCTCTGCCCACAGGGGTTTGGTGGGGTTGAGTGGTTGTGCTTGAAGGATCCTACCATTAATGGCTGTAGACTGTCAAATATCAGGGGATCTAGCTTGTTTATAAGTGCTCTGTGAGCGTAACCTTTGAGTTTTCCACCTGATGGAGCCAGGATTACAGTTTGTCAGGTTTTTTCCTGACCACGTGTCCATCTGGTCCACACAGCAGTGGGCAGGCTGTCTGACTTCCATGCAGTGTATGAAGGCTGGGTTGTGGGCATAGTAGGGCACAATATGCAGCTCCGGACAGGGCACAGGCCAATGTTATATCCTGCTGTTTCCCCAGTGTGGGGCTCTCTTGTGCAGTGCTGACACTCCTGAGTTGGGTCGCCTTCTCTGCCAGACAAGGAGATGAGAATGTCTGTTCAGTGCAGGGCAGAGGAGCTGAGGGGAGGCCCCAAGTTCAAGGAGAGTTTGGACAATGCTTCCAGATATAGGGTTTGATTTGGAGTGATGCTGCGTGGAACCTGGAGTTGAACATGGCAATCCTTGTGGGTCTCTTTGATTCAGGATATCCTATGACTCCTCTGGAGCCCCTCACTCAGCCAGGGCACTGCTGCTCCTCTTGGATCCTAAGCTCAGGCTGCACTGCGCATCGCACACCACCACCCTCCAGCCTCCTGCTGCAGCACGTTGAGTTGCAGATAAAACCATCTGCTGCATCTAAGCTCTCTGGAAGTGTGTTATTTTGATTTCTTAACGAGTTTCAACTTTTGTGAACTCCAAAGGAGGAGAAAGTTTACAGTATTTTCCACTCACTAATTAGAGTTAGTATGTCACTGTTATCAAAGTGTGGAGGTCTGCAGTGCTTTTCCACTGCACGGTTTGCTCTTTGCTCATAATGATTTATTTTTATGAGTATATAGCTTTGGCACTTACACCTGATTTAAGTGAAAACTTTAGATAGCATCTTTAAATCCTCCCTCGGAGTATCTGAATCTCAAGATAGTCCTTTACTTTGGAAGGCGTATGTAGCCCCACCTTTTTTAAGCCCTTAAAGCAAACAAGCACCTCATCCCAAGCAGATACCCTGAGCAAGAAGATGTAGGAAGCCTCTTGTGCACAAGACTCCTTCTGGCTGCTCATGGCAGTGCAGAGCTCTCCACTCTCCTCCTGCCTTCTTAGCAGTGGAGCAGAGAAGGTCTTTCATGCAGTGACCACAACCTGAGCTGTGATCAGTGTGAGCACTGGGCCAATCTGCTCTGAGGATGCCAACTCCTGTCTCTCCTCAGCCCAAGTCCTGGAGGTGTGGGTGCAGCTCAGTAGGTGTCTGTAGGATGGATAGGATTGCAGTTCCTGAAGCACATATTTTTGGTCACCAGCTCTTAGTTTGCTGGCAGTGGCTCTAAGGTTACAGCAGTTGTATCAGAAATGGGAAATAAGGGTCAGGCTGCATCCCCATGGGGTTGTTAGCTGTATCACCTACTTTCCAAGGCTGTGCCTCTCAGACTGACCTGGGTGTGCCTGTGCTGCTCCATGGCTGCTCAGTGGAAAATGACCCTTTCCCCTTCCTTGGTCAAGGAAGACTCCCACATCCCCAGGACTGAGAATGGGATGTTCAGAAAGCAGTGTGCCCCACTGCTGGGTTCCAGTGCTGCTGGTGGCTGTTGGGATGTGTCCACTTGCTTGCCAAGCACAGAGGTGAAACACAGAGTGCCCGCAACACTGTCATTGGGAAGAAGCAAAAACTGCTACACAGGTCCCACTGGAGCTGGTACCCAAAGCCAGCTCTGGAGAGATACATTTTGGGCTGGATACAAGTTTGTAGCTCACGACACAGCCTTCCCACAGCACTTGGTGAGCAGTCAGAAGAAGAAACTGCAGCGTCGGTCACCGCTAAACCGCATTTTCCCTGTCTGGTCATTAAAGCAATGATTGCTTGTTGATTGGGGATGACTCATTTGAATCATCATCATAAAAATGTAACACTGTGCCTCTACCAGCATCCAGGAATTACTCTGCAGTGGAAGGGAATTGAGTTTAACCTTGCTATAGCGAGCGGGAAACTTCTCCATATGCCGTCTTTTCCAAATGCTGCAGGTGTCAGCACATTTGTAATGTAACATTGTGGCTTTATAAAATCTAAATTATATTTTGTTGGCTGACTGCAAACTGCAAACCCACTTTCCCAGCTGGTGTAAATCCATGCAGCTCTCTCTCCGTTGCTGCAGCTATGCCGACAAGAGCAGCTGTGGGTCTGACAGTGGCATTTCTCCTGCTCCTGCAGCCAAGTGACTCTCTGTGTTCAGGCTGTGTAATGGCAGAGTCGTGCACAAGCGGGAAGCAGGTGGTCCATGTCCTGGCTTTTTCAAGTTGGATGCATTTGGACTGCAGTGATTGAATTAGCGTCACTAATTAGGCTTGCAAAATATTACACATCATTCTAGGTAGTTTTAATGTTGGCTTTCCAACTTGAGCTTCATTTGCTTGAAAGCCCATGCTATGGCTTCCCTGAAAACCCAGACTTTGGAAGATGGCTTGGATAACCTCCATATAAAGTCATTTCCACAGAGTTTGGGTTGAATTAGAGGTTGTCCCAAAGGGCTAGACCAATGCCATTTGGTGGGAATTCCTTCTTGGAATGGAGTATGGGACTAGAGTCCCATCTGTTCACCCTTTGGCCAACTGTGAGGAAGCAGAGATGAGCTGAGCCCAGCTCAGGTCAATGCAGGACCACGGGAGACAAAAGGCACCTTCTGAGTCACTTCTGAGCTCTTTTGTTTCTGCTCAGGGCTTTGGTAGCAAGCCCAGTAAAACTCTACAACTAAGAGTTTGTGCAGCTTTCCGGTAGTTTCCTCTGGTTTTCAGAGATTAATGTGATATGCGTGGGAAAGTGCCAAAGATACTGATCTCTTGGATATTAGACTTTATCTCTTTATGTGCGAAAGCCACAGTAGCAACCTTTCCAAGACAGAGCACGGAATCATTGAAAGAACAACCTCTATTCTCTGCATCCCACACCTGCTACACCATTTCTTTCCTCATCATGATGCTATGACCCATTAAAAATTTTTCCCTACCACCATCAGAAAGATGGATTTGAGAGATCTGCACACTCTTGTACTTGTGAAACGTCCCTTACCACCTTCAAAAGATCTGATGCATTTGCTTTCTGAGGGATCCAGTCACTCCACATGTCGTCATTACAGTGCAGAAAATGAAACCTGCAGCTACTGACAGATCAGGGAGGGCAAAGTGGTTCTGTGGCTTTCAGCCTAGCTTTTGTTTATTACCTTTGTTATATTAAAAAAATAATCAGCCTGTCAGGTACCACCAAAGTCAAATAGAAGTTACGTGGATGTTTCTAAAGAAAACTAAATGGTTTTGGTCTTGTGTTACGAAGATGCAATCCACCCAGCTGTAGCAGAGATTTCACAGCAGTGGAAGTAATTTGTTACACAGAACTCAAGGTCTTTCAAAATCAATCCTTGTTTTCATAGAATCACAGAATATCCAGAGCTGGAAGGGGCTCATGAGCATCACCAAATCCAACTCTAGGCTCCACGCAGCAACACCCAAAATCAAACCTGTGTCTGAGGGTGTTGTCCAAACACTCCTTGAACTCCAGCACTGGGGGCCGTGCCCACAGCCCTGTGCATCCCGTTCCATGCCCACCGCCCTGTGGTGCAGCCCCTTTCCCTGCCCCCCAGCTGCCCCTCCCCTGGCACAGCTCCATGCCGTTCCCTCGGGCCCTGTTGCTGTCACACAGAGCAGAGCTCAGCGCTGCCCCTCCGCTCCCTGTGAGGAGATGCAGCCGCCATCAGGCCTCCCCTCAGCTCCTCTGCTCTGCTCACACCGAGGGGCCTCATCTACACACCTTGCCCTCAGCGCCTTAATCATTTTTTCTAGCCCCCCTTTGATTCTTAAACAGTTTTGTGTCCTTTTTGTACTGTGGTGCCAAACCTGCACACAGTGCTGTGGCTCAGCTGTCACTGAACCTTGGCTCAAGATGGCTTCATTGTGTGCCTTGTCCTTGTACAGGCAGCTCTCTCATTGAAACAAAGGTTACAGCTGCCAGCCCACGCCGAGCAGCATTCCTCTTTCCCAACATGTTCCTGACTGTTCAGCCACGGGAGGAGGAAGTGATCTAATTTTCTTCCAAATTTCTCCTGTGAAGAGGAAGCAGGATTTGAC
Organism: Excalfactoria chinensis; assembly: GCF_039878825.1. Classification (NCBI taxonomy): domain Eukaryota; kingdom Metazoa; phylum Chordata; class Aves; order Galliformes; family Phasianidae; genus Excalfactoria; species Excalfactoria chinensis. The sequence goes on along the minus strand of NC_092825.1, from coordinate 100,405,205 downwards.
TGCTCCTTGTCTGCTGTCTCTGGTGATGTGTGTCCTCCTTTTCCTCTTTCCCTCACTTCCTTTTTGACCCTCTCCAGTTTTAGAGCACGCCTTTCAGAGTGCCCACACTGCTCAGAAACAGAAGGAAGCATGCAAGACCTTCTCCACCTGCATACATAGCACCCTCAGCCCTATTTTGATTCCTCCGTGTTGCTGGAGGATCTGACCAATTTGTTCACCAAGCAGCCACTGCCCAACCTTCAAGAATCTTTTAACAGTCTTCTCTTCAATGGAACACATGCCATGAGCAATGAATCACAGTCATAGAATTGTTTGAGTTGAAAGAGACCCTTAAAAGTCACCTGATTCAACTTCCCTGCAATGAGCAGGGACACCTATGGCTCCATCAGGCTGCTCAGAAAGAGGAGATACATCCCCCACCTCACCAAAAGCATAGAACAAAGCTCCTGAAAGGAAAGAGGAGAAGATATGAAGACACTTCTTCTACCTGTTCCTTTTTATACTTCAGTCACCCTCTCACTTCTCCTTTGCTGTCCTGTTCTCACTTCTCCTCTCCAGATGCTACTGTCCCTGGTTGGGGTATGCCTGGGGAGCCTGCAAAGCACTCCAGAGCTCATTATCACACACTGCCAGTACTGTCTATATGCGTTTAAATGCAGCTGCCCTGCAAAAGTATCAGATTCATTTTAGAGGTTCCAGGTGTGCTTTAATGATTCCCTTTTAGCTAAGGGGTGATGGCAGATATTTCTTCTCACGTGGAAAGAAGCTGTTTTGGGGTGATGGGTGGGGGTCAGCCAACGTCCCCTGGAACAAGCTGATGGTATTGTGTTGAAGGAGAAGCCCTGGAAGTGCTTCCCCTCATGCTTCCTCACCAGCACCCCACAGCAGCAGCTACCAGGGCTGGGTCCCAACTGCAATTGCCCCCAGTACCTCCCACTTACCTGGCACCCACGGCCAGTGCCCACACCTTGCAGCAGGAGGCTGGCCCTTGCCACAGGCTACTGCCCTCCCCCAGCCTGTATATTTTCCTGTTTGCCTCTTACCTTTTGCACTGATCCCAGGAATAGGGACAGTGACAGCCTAGCTGCTGTCCCTGGAGGAGCCAGAAGCCAACTTCTGCTTGCAGTTTGTGTTCTTCTCTGGGCTCACACCTTCAGTTCCCCCAGGAGGGCTTGGAGCCTTGCATCCAGCCAAGGTTTGTTGCCAGGTGTGTACCGGGCTGGGGATGAGAGCAGGGGTTGATTGCAAATGTTGCAAGGCTGAAGTGATGAAGGAGAAGGGGGAGCAGGGCATTCACTCAACAGGTTTTGTTTGCCGTTGCAGTCGAGACAGTGTTTGTCTGCTCTGTTAGACTGGGTGTGAGACCAAGGCAGCTGCATCTGGGAAGATAAACTTATATGTGCTGAAGCATATTGTTTGGGGTGGTTACTGGGTTTTTCACTTCAAAGTAGTATGGTGTGTATATGGTGTGTGGAAGGGGACTAGATGTCTACCTGGTGCTTTTGAGAAGAAGTGGTTGTACCCTCAGTACAAGTGTTGCGTTTTAGAGTAGCACAGGAACCTTCAGTGGACAGTGATGGGTGGCCTGGGGGCGGGTGGGGAAGAGTTGAAGATTTGTTAGGGGTTGCGGATGGTGCATGCAACTTGTGCATAACTGCAAATCCATCCCCAGAACCCTACGTGCTTCTGGGCTGCTCTACTGTACCATCTCAGATCTAGCTTTGCATCATGCTATTCTGTTGCACACATTTCCAGGAGCTGAAGGAACCAAATGAGTCTATCTTGTGCAATGCTCTGCTTTCCAGAAAGCTATTGTCTGACCTACCCATCCCTGTAATGAATAGGCAGGGAAACGAGGTCAGGAGATACATTACCTTTTAATGTTGGAGGGACTTTCATCACTTTACAGAACTGGGAGGTGGGCAATGTGCTGTGCTGACTTTTGTCATCAGTGTAGAATAGGTTTTTCTGTGTGTCATCAGTTCCTGAGAAGTTGCTGCTGCAGTGTATTTTCTAAAGGTATAAATGCCTCTGAAGTCTCAGTTCCTGCTTCTTGGTTGCTGATGCTCTTGGCAGTAATGTGAGAGATTGCTGGAGATGTTTGCTTGCTATAAATTAAAATATAGGTCCTTTGTTTTAGGAGAGCTGAGAAAAGGGCAATGGGAGATAAGCACCTGTCATTTAACATCCACCTCTGCCTATGTAATACCACTTCTTAACTCAGCAGGGAAGAGGGGTACCACTAGCCAAAGCAAAAATTCCCATTGGAGGAAAAATTCCCACTGGGCTTCAAAGCTAAGAATCACATCCTCTAAGTGCATGACAGAAAACTGCCTCTTTACTTCTTAGACCCTGGCAGTCTGTGGGGGGCCCACTGAAGTTCCACTGCTGGGACCCAGCACAGCACAGCCCCAGGTGGAGCAGGCAGGGCTGTGGCCGCAGCTCCAGTTGGTTCAGGTCTCTGTGCAGAGGCACCTAGGCTGGTAGAGCAGTCTGCAGCCTGCCTTGCAACACACAGACCTGCACTTTTCTGCCTTTCTTGGGAAATAGCCAGACATAAGTCAGTTCTGATGCTTATAAAGAAGACAGAAGTAATATTAAGTGCCTGATGCTCTGCAGTTGCTAATTGCTTTGCTTGAACTCAAATGTCAATTTACAGTTCTGCAGAAATACCTTGTCACAGTCTTACTTCCTCAGCAGGGTGAATGCGGCTGCCTCAGCACCCAGCTGGGCAATGCATGATATTCCAGCTGCTCTGCTTGGCCTCACCACAGACCCAAAGCAGAGTCAGACCATGCATCTCACAGACATCTTATAGGTTTGCATGCTGCAGCTGTAGCACTTCATAGCTCTAAGCTGTGGCTGGGTTTGAATTGTTTTTTTCCTCATTGGTGGAGCCCCCAGCTGCAATTAATAGCCAACCTATGCAAATACTTCCCTGGGGAAACTTTTGCTTAGAACTGCAGCGAGGCTGAAAGCATTCCAAGCAATTCCAGCCATCAGAGAAAGCAAACACTGTCCTAGGATCCTCCCGTCTGCACTAAGTTTAGATTGAAGGTATGCTTCTACACCTGCTGAGAGCCTGTTCATTTCACTTCTTGATGCTGTGGATCACAGCCAGTGGGGGGCAGTGGCTCAGGTCGTCATTGACATTTAATGAAAGATGAGTTTGAACAAAGCCAGCAGTACATCTGCACAGCTGGCAAACTTCAGTGTTAACAATAAACTTGCACTGAGCACTCTACTTTTTGCTTTAGAGGCACATTTGATCTGCATTTAATGTAACGGGTGGAGAAGCAGCAACACACCTGAGTGCAGGATGTAGCTCAGGCTGTTATCAGCCTTAGGGAATTCCCTCTGAATCACTGCCCAGTGAGAGAACTGCTGAACTGTTAACAAGTTTGCTCCAGGCCATTCTTAACACCAGGCAAAGAACTACTACTGCTTAATGCCTGTCCCCCAAAACGTAGAGGGGATAGGAGGTGTAATCACCTGCCACGCACGTCCCATTGGGTAGTGTGGAATGGGGACCATCAACCCAGGTGGCTTACAGGGGTTGCAACCGATGGCCAATAGATTTTGGGATGCTCTCAGTTTTGCCTGGAGCTCCTCAGAGGAGCCCCACAGAGGGACTGGGGCAGTGATGATGATTTGCAGCCCATCAGCAGACATTTGCAGAGAGTGGGGAACAAAGTTTTGAGGACACTAGGACTTCCATCTATCATGGGCTAGACCAGTGATACAGACAGTTCTTCCCAATCCTGTGTACTGCAGCTCTAAATAGGGTTCAGTAGAGTTGAAGTATGCTTGTGGAGTGGTAGATGAGACCTTTAGGCTTCTTGATGTTTCAGGAGGAGCTGTCCTCCTTGGAAACCAGAGTGTGCCTCCTCCCTCCCTCAGCCTGTTAGCCTGATTTGGCTGTGGAGATGAAGCCAGGCTGGCAACAAGTAGTTATTGCAATGATTTATTAGCAGTTTTACATTTTACAGTGTTGACACATTCTGTGCACTTAGGAGGAGTAATCTCAAATAAAGGTTTAGGCTTCTTTTTCTCTTCCTTCCCTTATTAAAGGATCTGAAAACAGCTGTGAAAAGTGAATAGATTTTAACTATTGAGCTCAAGCTGCCAAGATGTTATTTCCTGTAGCTTTGACTCATGCAACTAAAGAAATGAGTTGGATCACAATATTGTTTGTAGAGGGGATTTTGTCTCCCTCTGCCACCCCCAGGCTCATCTCTATTTAAAACCCAAATACCAAGGCATGCTCCCACGTGTGCTCATTTTTCCTGCTGGAAAGGCTGCTCATCTCAGGAAGTGCTCAGAATATTGTGAATCTGGAAGCCCTCAAGAGCTTCACCTGAGCTCTGCAAGGTCATTCACTCACCAAGAGTAGGGTTCTGTGTTCAGGTGGTGTGGGCTGATGCCATTTGTGTTGCTCTGGAATGTGTGATAAGGAAAGCAAAACTTTCTTCATGACATTAATCATCCTGGGCTGAGCATCTGACTTTCAATGAGACCTGGCCTCAAATCCATGATTGCACAGCATGGAAGTCTAGTAAAATGGTTTGGACAAATCTGGTGCTAAAATCAGCATAGATGGTTGTATTAGCAATTAATTTTTACAAGTATGTTTGATCATATTCGTGTCTGAATTGATGGCATATTTCGTTTAGCTGCCAAAGCACAGAACAGAGTAAATTACTGCTCTCCTCGTGTGAGATAGGAGGTCACAAGATAAGTGTTCTTTTCTCATTTCCTCTATCTCAACATCTCCTTCTACAGCATTTGTGCTATAACGAGGCACAGACAATTCAGAGAAACCTCCAGACACTTCACATCCACTGCAGTGTCATTACCAGCAGCTGGAGGCTGTGTACACAGCTAACATCCTTATTTCATAGAGGTCCTGCACTACAGCTATGTATCATTAATGCTGCCCTCACGCAGAGATGTAATTGCTGCCTGGGTCTTTTGGTGGCTTTGTGCCCAAGGGTTCATTTCATTCTTGATGTATTATAAATGAGCATAACAGTACTTCTTACAAACAAAATGAAGCAAACCAACCAAAGAACAACAGCAAAAAAAAACAAACCAAAACAAACAAAAGACCCCCAAAAAGCAGAAAGCCCATGCTGAAGAAGCTTTTGCTAACAGGTTGACCTGCTATCACATATTTAAAACTGTAGAAAGCACTGACAGCCATCTTATGTTATTACAAGATTGCTGTCACAGAAGTCACCTTGAATAACAGTACCTTGATTCAGATGTGTTAAGGGCAAAACCAGGGAGAAACTGTTGTCTTAATTTTCTAGAGCTGTTAAAATTAGGCATTGTGATGGGATTGTCAGTTGTGTTGCCTGATTGTTGAGGCTTTGGGACTGCAGTGGTGATAGGGCTGTGTGAAAAGATTCATACTTACATTAAAAGGGGAAAGTGACCCTTCAACTTCTTAGAGTTACAAAACCATTAAGGTTTGGAAAAGACTTCTGGGATCACCCAGTCCAACCATCAGCCCACCCCCACCATGCCCACTGCCCACATCCCTCAGTGCCACATCCACACGGCTCTGGAACACCTCCAGGGATGGTGACTGCACCACCTCAATGGGCAGCCTGTGCCACTGCCTCATTGCTCTTTTTGAGATGAATTTTTTCCTAATACTCAAACTGAACCTCCCCTGGTGCAATTCAGGGCCATTCCCTTTCATCATGTCACTGCTATCTGGGAGAAGAGGCCAACCCCCACCTCACCATGACCTCCTCTCCATGACCTCCTCTCAGGTGGTCATAGAGAGTGATGAGGTTTGCCCTGAGTCTGGAGTGAACAGCCCCAGTTCCCTCAGCCACTCCCCATCAGATTTGTGCTCCAGACCCTTCACATCTTTGTTGTTGCCTTTCTCTGGACACACTACAGGGCACCAGTATCTTTCTTGTAGTGAGGGGCATTACTGTAGAGGGTTGTCAGGCTGTGGCTGGGTGGCTTTGGTTGTTCAGTGCTTCTTGGTAGATCCATCTCCTGATATATTCCTGATCTGCAGCAATGCCAGAGTGAAAGTTCTCCTGATCAGGCAATAAAACACAGGTTGCATAGTAATTTAGTTTGGGGTAGAAAGCACTGGTCTGCCTGTAAGGGAGGGTAGAGGGAAAAGGTTTTCCTTGCATGTCGGTAGCAGCCACTGCTGGGTAGGCAGTCACTCCATACCCCCTGTAAACACCATCCTTGGGCAAGTGCCCAGTGGGAATTCACATTAAATAAGCTTGGGATAAATGTCTTTCAGTTTTTTGGTTGCTCAGACTCTGTATGGTATATCCATACAAGGGTTGCAGAATGCAAAGCTCCTCAACAGAGGTGGATGTGTGATGCTTGCTGCAGGTTCCAGGTATTTCCACTGCAGATCAGGTACAGAAATTTTGTTTCCAGATTCAGTTCTGGTTTAGGAGAGAGGGGAAGCCAGGATAATAACCCTCAAAGCCAAAAGCAGCTGCTGTAGCATGGGAGTGAGCCTGTCCTGGTGCATGTGGGGCTTGGGGAAGAAGCCACGGGCTGTAAGCAGCAGGAGCATAAGCTTGGGCTGGGTGAGTGGCCAATGGCTGGAGCAGTAAAGTATCATAATAGGCTATCTGTGGAGACTGAGGACTTGTTATCGTGGAGGGTTTTTAAGACAAGTATTTTCAGGGGATGGACACATCCTCACTGACCTTGCTTGGAAGGAGGAGGTGAGCAGGCCTCCCAGGTACTTTCTCAGGCCCTGACTCTCTGCATGTCCTGAGACAGCTTCCTTGCTGGGGGAAACTAGTAAGGCAAACAGAGAAAATCATGTCTTTGTCTAATGACATGTCCCTGTTTATTTTTTTTTCTTTTCTAGGGAAAGTAGGGAAGAAAGAAGTGCAAAGGGCTGAAGAAAAAAGATGTTGGTGCTGTCTAATGACACGGCCCTGAGCATTCTCCTCTCCAAGCTGCTTCAAGACCACCTGGAGCAGACAAATAGCACTGCTCCCTCTACAGCTGGCAGCACTGGCGGCAGTTTGGAAATCATCTACTTGCTGATGATGGTTGGTCTCTTTGGCTTCTTCACAGTGGGAGTCATGGTGACCAATATCCGTGCTAGGAGGCTGGACGACTCCCACAACCCCTACAACACATACATTGCAACAGACATTTGGCACAAGAAGGACCAGGAGTATTTTCAAGCCAAGCTTATAGAAAATTACAAGCTGTGCTGTGTCTTTGAAAACCAGCTGGCAGTAGAACAGCCGAGCATTCACATTCCTGAGGAGAAGTCTTCCTAGCCAAATGGGAGAAAGGACTGGACTGAACTTTGCATGGGGACAACCCAAGCGATACCTGCTATGAACCAGGCTAGCTGCTTTCCCACGTGCCAAGCTCCCGGTGCTGGCCTAGGATAGGCAGAATTACAGAGATGACAGTTAAGCTGATGGGTTTGTGATGGCTCGGGTGCTGCAAAGTTGATTTACCACATTGTTTCAGTCACTGTAAGGTCAGGGAAGGAGACACACCAATGGAAGTATCATGGACTCTTCAGCTTCACCTGGTGAGAAATACAAATGTTGGTGTTGCCAGCATGAATTCTTGCAGTAGTCAGTGTACTTCAAAACAAACTGGATCAAGCATAAGATAGAGGTATTAACAGACAAGTATTGTTTAGGCAATCGTTTTCAAGTAATACCATTGTCTTCCAAGAAAATGTAGCAGAAAGATTTTCTTTGTATTTTTGAATAATCATTGTATAAACTGTACAGTGTTATGGATGAGTAGTTTCTCTGAGAATCATGTACCTTTTTGAGATAGAATTTTTAGAAAGGATGTGCTTTTATTTTATTTTATTTTATTTTGCTGAAAAAACATTTCTGTGGAAAAAATATACACTTCAGAGGGAACTTTTTTTAGTGACTGTCCTTAATTCCTATTGCGTACCCCAGATAAGACTTGCAGAGTACTTATGTTTTTCCTTCTTGTGGATCCAGGTTGCTCTCAGAAGCAATACCCACCTTTGTACAAAGACTGAGTAACATGCAGTGTTGTGAGTCTCAGTCACCTTTAATGACTGCAGAAGACCTAAGTGCTAGCCTTTGGTTGCAAAGTGAATTTCCACACTGTGAAAAGTGGTTTCTCAAGGTCTCTAGTCATGGATGCAGCTTTATGTGTGTGCCTAACTTGTAGCCCATGAGCTGTTTCTCTAGTTCCCAAGAGCAACCCCCTTAGCACAGCTGCTTATTTCTTGCACTATCCAATGTGAGGTCCATGTCAGCAAGGTATTCCTGCCTGTGGCCCCCATATGCCATTCTTCCATGGACTGTGTACACCAAGCTGCAGGGAGAAGGCAGCATCTGAACTCGGCTGCTTTGGTAGCAAGTATTGGCTGTCTCTGCTCTCAGGCAGAAATACATCTGCTCTGAACACTGCATTGCTTAAAATAGCAACCTAGCCAGGTCAAAGCCTGTTTTCTTGTATGGGATCAAAGAAGCAATGGTCTGGGCAAGAGGGGACTTTTTATTTCTACTCTGCAGATGTACATCTCATTTTTAGCTACCAAGGAGTGAGAAGAAGTGGGAAAGGCTTGAAAAAAAGTCATGCAAAGCAAAGGCAAGGCAAAGGCAGAGTGGCAGCAGACCACTACCAAAGTATTTGGATAGGTAAGGGATGCAAAACATTGCACTGTCAGTAAAGCAGCAGCCCAGCCATTTTTCTCTTCCCATGATATTTAAACATAGGACAACTGAAAACATAGTGTATTTTTAAAAAATATATTTGTATGGTGCCTACCATTAAGTTGAGGGTAAGGCCAATGTTTTCAGCTTGGAGTATTTCTATCGGCTTAGTTATCTGAGCTTTTGTCTCCACTAGAGGAAGGTAGACCAAGCCAGGCTTTGGTAACTGTTGACTTCTTGGCTTGGGCATTGCTCTCTTGGGTTCTCATTGTGTGGCCTGTATATTGCTTCTACTTCCTACCCTCAGTGAGAGTGCAAATGCTCTCTCTTGTTGGTTATCTAGGTGTAGACCCATGAAGCATTGCTGAAAATGTTTAAACTTGCGTTGAAAATGGCCTCCACTACATTAAAACCTTTGAACATTAAGCATTTCAAAAGGTCTGCCTCCTGCAGCTCCCCTTCCACTCCAGGTGCTTTCAGGTATTTTGGGCTGAGGCACTTGCTGGTCACCTTATTTTAATAGGCCCAGTGTAGCTATTTGTGACAAGGTCATTGTCTGCATTACTTAGATTCCACTTCTTTTCTTTTTTTTTTTTTTTTTTCTTTTTTTATCTCTACCATTTTATTTATTTTAATAAGTGAAGAACCACTGTGCCTTAGTCATAATGTTTTTCTTTGTAACCAGGTTACAAAGCTCCTTTCTATGTCACTTGTAGCCTCCCACAATGGACCTTCAGTCCATTACCTTTCAGTCTTTCTCCTTCTTCCCATACATTTTTCACTCGTGAAAAAACAATAAAATATTAACTACGAATGTTGCTTGTGGCCTTAGAAGTTTTTCTTTTGAGCTGTTTCATAAGCTTGCAGAAAGAACACTGATTCTACCTGATGGGCACCCACTCACCCGTCACATTTCTACACCCTGTTAATGAAGGCCAAGCCTGGGTGCTGGGATATGTCCCAGTACACCCACATCTGGAGAAACAATAAAATGTTAGGCACAAATTCTTTACCTCAGGTAAACTTCCAGTGCTTGCAGTTCACCAGGCAGCTTGACTCTGGTGTTCAGTACAACGAGGGAGGAAGGTCTTTTGGCTTCGCACAAGGTATTGTTTGGGTACCTCACCCAAACAGGGCATCTTGGGATGTAGATTTTTAAGGTTAGAAAGGACCGTTTTGATCACAGGAAAGATAGGAGCGCATATAATAAGCTCTTAAGAGCTCAGGTCAGCCTGGTGTTGGTATTTTCTTTAAAAAAAGGCTGTGAAATTTCTAGATTATGTAATAACAGTTTTGGAGACGGGAAGCGAGAGCCAGCTGCAGCCTGCATTGCAGAGCATCATTCAGAACTTCTACACAGTCACCACTTCCTCTGTCATTACAACTGACTACTGCAGGAAGGCTGACGCTGAGTTCGTCCCTGACTTCATGCAGCGAAAGCACAGGTTGGCCAAGGAGCACCTACAAATGTGTATTTAGTTCACTTGCTCATCACCTTTGCCATAGACAAAACCTATCATGTTGTTACCAATACAACAGTGATCATATTTTCTGATTTTCTTGAGGATTTCTTATTTTATCAGAGAGAAGAAAGAAGCTTAAAGTCATTATGCAAACATTGCACAAATGTTGCCTCAGATTCAATTTTTTTTGCTTAGGGGACATAAAATAGGCAGGGGAACTGTCAGAGATTTATTTTTCTCGAGTCCACAGTAGCTTAAGTCCCTGGCTTCTTCACCTATGGCTTATTCCATTTGGCAGCCTTGCTGCTCATTGGCCCAGTGAGCATACCTCCAGGCATAGGTATTGCTCACTGGCTGTTTATGCTTTATATAAAAGGAATTATACACAAAAGGGCATTCTGAAATGTGGAACTGTATAAAAATGGCATTCCTAATTTAAGACTTTTGTTAGCAGTGATGTGATGCTAACACACAAAAAATCTTAACCAAAGGCAAAGAATTAATATAGCATGTGCTCTCTTGCATATATATTGGAAAATTCTGTGGAGTACAGCATAAATGTGGACAGGATTCTATGTTGTACCTCTAAAAGAGGAAGAAACTCCAGGACAGTTGTAACTAGGTTATGTGGCCTTTGATGGCCAACGTGTCCCTCTTCTTCCCTTTTCTGCCTGCCTTGGAAACCTGGCTAGGCTGCCTAGACTAGTCTAGACTGCTTAGCCTGTGATTGCTGTAGCTACCCAGCCCCAAGAACATCTCTTTTGGCTGTGCTTGCAAAATTGTCACAGCAATGTCACCTATAAGGTTCCCCTACCAAAGACGACCTTCACCAGCCATATATGGTGTGAGCTGCAGCATGCAGCAGGGTGCAGCCACCCTTCTCCAGCAGCATGCAGTCATTACCTGAATGGCAACATGTTCATCTGTTTATCTGAGGATATATTTGTACGGGATTATAGAATCACAGAATACTTGGAGTTGGAAGGAACCTTTAAAGGTCATCTAGTCCAACTCCCCTGCAATCAACAGTGACACCACAGCTAGATCAGGTTGCCCAGAGCCTGATCCAGCCTCACCATGAAAGTTTCCAGGGATGGGGCATCCACATCTCTGGGCAACCTGTTTCAGTATATATGGACAGACAAAGCTCAGCTTTAAGATGACCAGGTGCTTGTTCTACACGTAAGAAATCCTTAGTGCTGGTATAGGAGATCAACCCCCTGGTACTAAAAACTCCACATGGAAAATGATTCATTGTCAAAGATAACCCCAGTGCATAAGCTTGAAATGAGCTCCCCCACCTCACTTTATAGTTATCAGTGTTATCTTTATTAGCAGTTGGTTGGGTCAGACCTGCTACACCGGGAAACACACACAAAGACTAGCAGGAGGAAGCCGATAAAAATAGAAGATATGAGCAATCAGAAGTAAGCAGAACATTCTTTACAGCTGATAACTGAAATTATCTTATATCATATTTCTATGGTATCCTGTTTCAGTTTTACACATCGTTATCACTGAGCCAAACTCACTTGCTAATCTCCTTATCCAGCTGGAGCCATCAGCTGCGCATGTGAAACCTCCATGAAGCCTTTCTCAAGCAATTGCTCAAGGAACCAGCACAAATGCAATTGCTTCGCAGAGGAGGCTGGGAAAGGTCACATTGTGTTTTACCAGTGAAACGGGCAGGATTGTGTTCCCTGAAACTGAAGCTGTCCTTTCTGCTTGGCCCTTGTGGGCATGTTCAAGTGGAAAAATGGTCCGAGTCAACTGCCTTCCAATGGCAAGAAGCAAAGGCCCATACCCTGCCAAAATACCCTAGCAAATAACTAAATTCATGGTAGTTCTACGGCAGGGCTTGCAAGAATGGTTGCATTTCAAGGCAGCCTTCAACAGCACTTACGAATGTGCTTCAGATGAAAGAAAAGGGAAGATTCGTATAAATTTTATGGAAAATGCATAAATGCTAAATACAAAAGTGACCACGGTCTGATCAAAAGTGAACATCTGCTCTGATTTAACAGAAGAAAGAATGATGACTCTGATGCAGTGCTTTCTCTAGCAGACCCGGATTTTCTGGTTGAGCTACAGCACATTATTTTCACAGGCACACCCAGCTTTGCTGAAGTAATTCTTCCGCTCAGTCCACAAAACCCACACACTGGAGTAGGGCCACCAACTTTACAAGACCTAAAGCCAAGCAAAACAAAATGTGGCACCTTAATGTGAGAGCATTTACTCTGAAAAACGCTCTGTATAATAGCTGCTAGAGAATGGGTACACCATGCACAGCCGGTCTTCACAGAAATGCAGTTTGATTTTGACCAAGGTCCAATTGGATTCTCATTCTGATGCTGTTTTGAAGTGCAGTAGCTTTCACATTTCTATACAAGAAAAACATGACTCATTAGTCCAGCTGTAAAGCATTCATTCTGATTTGAACCCAAGGACTCAGCAATGCATGATTACCCAACATGTAGTTCATACTTCTCACTTGGGCACTGCCCCATCCGTACTACTAATTCTGCCTCTCCACACTGCTATGTTTTCCATTTTCCAGTGTTTTATTCCATGCAGCCTATGGCCTTCAGACCTCCATCCCCATCTTCCCCATAGGTCCACAGGTCTTTGCTTGGCAGAAGTAAGCGTAACCCATCTGCCTTGGCTGAAGGAAGCCATATCAACACAGGATCTAGCACATTGTTCCCTAAGTCTTAGCTCCTATTTCCTTTTTCCTTATGACCTCCAGCTTCCAGTGGCAGGATAATTTGTCAGGGGAACGGTTATTCAGCAGCTGCTCTGGTTCATTGTTGTGCACATAAACCTCAAACCAATGGTCTTTATTCAGGCCCATGGCAACAGCCAGCGCAGAAACCTCCAATTTGACATGACTTTTTGTCCTGGCAGTGTTTTCTCAAGCATTTATTATCCTCCTCTCACCTAACAATGCAAAAAGAATCTGGGAAAAAGGGTGCAAACAATAGCCTCTTGCCAACTTCGCACCTGCAGCACAGATCCCTTCTCCTGGCTGCTGGAGTCAAGCTTGCCTTACAGGTGCGCCTGTAACTCTACTCACAGCAGCTCAGTTCCCTGGGTCTCAGGTGTGAATGTGGCCCTGGCCTGCATGCAGAGAGCAGAGGAATGAAGCATCAAATCCTTTCCATCCTTCTATCACCCAACGGGTTGGGGCTGGGTGGGCTTTGAGATCCCTTCCAAACCAAACTCCTCTGTGATTCTATGATCTCACACTTCATCAGCAGTAGTCCAAGAGACCATCCGTCCAAACCCTGGCCTTGGGAAAGGGATTGTAGCAGAATGAAAAAGGAAATTTGAATAAAGGAAAGCAAAAGAAAATAAATTTGAATAAAGGTAATAGTGCTTCAGGCTAATCAAATTTCCAGTGGTGTTGGCAAACTGACCGCAGAACAGGTGAAATATCAGTTAAGCCTCCTGTCTTATCTCCAAAATACAGCAATTAACAGGCCGCTTGACACTCTGTGCAGGCCTGGAAATGTCAAATGTCCAACCTGAGTTTGCTTGGACTAAGCAGGGAAACAGGAAGACTTCAAATGAGTTTTGCTCTGTGCTCTCTGACGTGAAGAAAAACACTTAAATGCTTTTCCTGGCACTTTCAGGTCCTGTGCCACAAGACCAGAACCTTACCTCAATAGACCTTTTCCTGAATGTCCATTTTAGAAACCAGACTTTCAGAAGTGTTGCTGAGAAAGGACATTTCTCTGCATATTAGGCATGAGTTGCTGAGTACCGCAGGCTGGTGTGGCAAACTCAACATTTTCTTTCTCACCTGTTCCATGAGCACTCACTGGTGCCACTGCCTGGGAGAGGACTTGGGTAGGTACACGCCATCACAAGGGCAGGTTGACCCAGCTCAGATTTCTGTCCTATTTTCTTCTGGTTTCCCATGAAACATGACCACATCCACCCTGACTGCATGGGGCAGCTCCTTTCCTCAGAGGCCCTCCTGGCTAGACTTCATCACAGGTAGAGGTGGCGGCAACTGCTGGCGGTGCTGTCATTGGCTGCAGTATGAATGGGTTGCCATCCTCCTATTAGGATTCACCAGGATCAAAGACAAGGGCGTCACCTGATTGTATGGTTCCCAAAAAGTATGAAGAATGGCGTTATATGGTGAAAACCGATCCCCCTGTGGTCTGCTGGTGTACAAGGAATGAGGATAACTACCTTGCCATGGTATGCATTTAGTGTTTTGCAGTGCAGCACCTGGATGCCAAGGTAAAACCACAGTAACAGCACGGACAATTGTTGGGCAAGCTAACTGGCAGTGAACCCATCTAGAAGCTGCTCACAGAGATCAACAGCCATGCTAAAAAAACAGACCTACTGCCAAGCTCTCCTTCTGAAACAGCCAGGATCAAGAGCACCAGGCGCATCACAGCCACACCGATGGCACCAGCTCTTCCTTCTTTCCTCCAGGTCTAGGCAGACTTATTCCCTCCCAACCTTCCTTCAGTGAGAAGTGAAACAAGCAGGGTATTACCCTGCATGCTCTTTATTTACCCTCTTTCTTTATCCATAGAAGAAGTTGGTGCTTCTGGGGATCATCAGAGAACTCATTAGCCTGTTAAAATTAATAATAATAATAATAATAAAGTAGAAAATGGGTGTTTGCAACCTGGCTGTGGTTTTATTAGATGTGTTTGTGTCTTTATTACATGTTACAGTCTCCACTTAACAAGGAGAGTGAGCACACACCTACTGCAGGGAACAGACCAGTGTATACCGGTCAGTACCTTGCCGCATGGATGCATACTCCTTGCCTCATCTGAGAAAACATGTTTAAACCCTAGAGCAGGTGTTTCAGGCTAACGTATTTTATCTGGAACTCTTCAGGGGAGGGGGAAGAGGAAATGAGCAATTACAGTGGCTGGGACAACATGGGGTAACCTGTCAAACTGCCTGGCCTGCTGCCGTTGTGTGTGCCCTTACCTAGGTGCCTCTCTAAATCATAGCCTGACACAAATGCATCTGCTCAACCAACACTTCTTTCTTCCATTTTTTGGGACTTTAGGTACACATTCTTGTTGGTTGTTATCAGCTGCCCAGCTAATGGCTTTAGAAGTGTCCAACTCAAGACCAGAGAAATGCCACAAAAAATGGTCCAGGGGATGGAACAAACTCCCTTAGGAAAACAGGCTAAGAGCTGGGGCTGTTCAGAAGGCTCTTGGGAGACCTGACAGTGGTCTTCCAGTGTCTAAAGGGGAGAAGAAGGCAGCAGACTCTTTAGCAGGTAGGATAAGGAGAAATGGTTTCAAACTATCAGCATTCACTACAGGTGGTGCTGGTCTTCAGCACTACTCTTGGTTTTCCTGATCTAGCTCTCCTCGTATGCAAAGGGCACTGCTCATCTTCCTTTGCCACCAGCAGCCAGCAGCCACCGCTGCGAACTGGCTTGGGTTGTCCCAGGCTGATGTTGTCTTCAGCAAGAGCTCCTTAATGTGTAGCCTGTGGTGGAAACAGGATGTGAAGCACAGGATGGGAGTGGCAATTACTTTTATTGCTGTCCTGAAGGTGATACTATTCAAATCATATTACTGTGTGTTTTGGGTGGGAGCCAAAAACGTGAACATTGGACCACAATAAATGTGGATTTTTTTATTTTTTTTATTTTTTTATTTTATTTTTTTTTTTGCTTCCCACATACAGGATTTTACTGCCAGTAGGTGAGTTGTAGGCAGCAAGACCTAGATGTGGTTCTGGTACAACCAGGTCCTGAGGCGGTTGCAACTGCATGAAGACTGCATGTGAAATAAGTTAAGTGATAACGCAGCAGTACTGCGGGATGCCTTGTTCTGAAGCACACTCTGTGCTGAGAGGATGGGTCCCAGCAGCTCTCAGTGTCTCCCAGCAATGTGCAGCACTCAGATAGCATTAGGAAATGAAATTTCCTGGCAAGGGAAGGGTCTGAGAAGGGTGGGAGAGCACCAAACACTGTGGAGGTCTTCTTCTAGTATGGAGAAATCTAAAAGCACTTAGGATGATCAGCCAATAAATGTTGGAAAAGCTACAGAAAAGGATGAAAGTAAATGTACAACTGGGAGAATAAACCTTACTGCCTGAGACTTATCAGCAGCATTGCAGGCTTGAAAAGTGGGCCCATGAGAACCCAGTGAGGTTCAATAAGGTCAAGCACAAATTGTTGTACTTGGGGCTGGGCAATGATAGATATGAGTACAGACTGGGAGATAAACTCCTGGAGAGTAGCACTGCTGAGAAGAATATCAGGGTCCTAATGGACAAGAAGCCAGACATAAGCTATCAGTGTGCTCTTGTAGCTCGAGATGCAAATGGTATCCTGGGCTGCATCACAAGAGAGGTGACCAGCAGGGAGAGGGAGGGGATTGCCCTTGTGAGGCCCCATCTGGAGTACTGCGTCCAGGCCCAGGGGCCCCAAAACAAGAAGGATGGGGTGCTTTTGGAGCAGGTCCAGAGAAGGGCACAAAGGTGATCACAGGGCTGGAGCACCTTTCCTGTGATGAAGTGTTGAGGGAGTTTGGATTGTCAGGCCTAGGGAAGAGAAGGCTCTGGGGAGACCTCATTGTGATCTTCCAAGTGTTAGAAGAAGCAGGAGGGGGACCATGTGTTGCCATGTAGTGAATGTGCACAATGCATTAACTGCTGAGCAGACAGACACAGCAGCACCTTGCTTCTTCCCCACAGTCCCTGTATATAAGCAGGGCTGCAACAGTGTTTTGCAGAAACAGGGGTTCAGATGAGCTCTTTCTCACACCTACACTTGGGCATGGAGAGAGAGAAACAGATCGTCAGAAAGCCATTCTTAGCCCAAGGCCTGTTATTGCAATAGCAAAATGAAAGCTCTGGCTCATCTTCAGCTGCAGAAGCTTGGGCAATGCAATCTGTGGCATGCTGCGATCTGTGCAAGTCTGCATGTACTGCCTTGAGATGAGTCCATTACCTGCACCTCCCACCCTCAGACTCTGCCATCTACCAGGAAGACAGGATGACTTGGCCACCAACAAGTAAACTGGAAAAAGGACATAGAAGATGGTTGCCCTGCTTATCCAGGGTACTTGAAAGGATTCTTCTACATAAAATAGCTCTGTACTCTTAACAAATCCTCCTCAGCTTTTGCCTAACTCTCTGCAGATTCATCATAGTGCTCTGCCAGCACTGGCTCCTCTTGGTGCTGCAGCAGCACATCAGCTTCCTGGGCATTGTGCTTCTTGGCTTTTCCCTGTGTCATATCAGGATCCTATGGCCTCTAAGGAAGATTGTTGCAGAATGGGCACATCTCAACTTCCCTGTCTTGAGGGTGGTTCATTCCTGAAGTAAATTCATGTTGGTTTGTTTCTGCCAGGGCATGACCCAGATTTCTGGGGAGGGGAAGTCATAGAGCTTGTGTGAGAAGTATCATGTGGGGATGAGATCCTCAGTACCCCAATGTCCTCAATGACCAGTGCAGTTCTGTTGCTCATCTTAGATCCAGACATTCCTTCATCCCACTTCCTCCCAGACAGGCAGGTCACCTTAGTTCAACAGGAAATATTGCTTGAAGACAAGATCCATGTTATATACCACAGGGATGACAGCGTGGAAAATAAGCTAGCACAATGCAGAGGAAAGTGTGCAGTGGAGTTGCATCAAGTCCAAAGCTCACCTGGGCTTGTACAGGTGTTTCAATAGCACATTGAATCTTCTATTCCTGACTCATTCCCAGTCATGGCAGTCTTGATAATGTACTTCCAGGTGTCCTCAGATGCTGGAAGCTAGGAGCACAGAGATTAGTTCAATTTCCACCAATCACTGAATTGGCCTCTGGGACTTTGATTCTCACTGTAGAGTTGGTGACACTAAAATCCCATAAAAATTCAAAAATATAACTAGAATAGCCTTGCTAATTCATATTATTTTCTTATGCTATCTTTAAAGATAATGAAACTTGAGTAACAAGGGGATCAGATCCTCAGCTGATATGCCTTAGCTTATCTGGGGGTCCATATGCCTTCACTGCTACCAAATTAATACTTCCAGCCTTGTTGTTTTGTTTGTGCTCCAAACCTATTCCCTTGTCCTTAATTCCTTTTAGAAAGAAAGGTGCTATCTGGTGCCAGCACAGACTTTTAGGTCTGTAGGTGGAGGAAGGAAGCTGTTGTGAGTGCTTATTCCTAATGAAGGAACAAGTTTGCATAGCTGCCCACCTCTTGCCATCTGCACCACAGTGGGATCCAGCACTCCCGTCCTTCTCCTCACCTAAACATCTAGACTACTCCAACACCTTTGTTGTCTTTATACAGAATTGTACCTGAATTCTTCCTGCAAGTGACATGATATCCTTGCTGTCCTGTCTTGGGAAGGACAAGAAGGGATCATACATCCTTTGCCCTGGTATGATGGATGAGGGGAGTCTGTCTTACAGCACTTTTACTGCTGACACTAATCATAGTCACTAGAAAGTGAGACCTTCTGGAGGATAAACTGTGCTAAGAGATGGACTCATTAGCCTTCGGGACTACCTTTCTCTCCCAATTAGCAGGGAAGCTCCAAACACAGTCCCAGTGAGTGAAGCAAACCCACCTTTGGTGTAGATTTGAGCCTGTCCCCCTGTTGAGGGGATCAGATGGACATAATCACCAGTGGAGATGTTATCAGTGTTTATATGTTTCCATTTGGTTTTGTTTCCAAGAAGAAGGGCCATCAAATGCTGCTCCATGCTCTAGCTTGAGAGAGAGCTTGGGACACAGCCAGCACACATCTGCAGCTCAGCCTGATGCGAGGCAAGACAGATATGCCTGTGGGTGTTTTGTGTTCTTCACTGTGTTTTGTTCTATGGAGAGATCATGACTTTGGACCAGAAATGCTCTCAGTGCCATGTTTCAGTTCTGGAGCCGGCAGTTATCTGGATAGCAGCTCCCTCAGCCTGACAGCAAAGCAGGTAATACATGTATGAGGGGAAGAACAGGAAGGAGCTCATCCCAGCCTCACTTCTGGGAGCCCTTAGATCTCTTTTTCCCAAGCTAATAGCTTCCTGCTTCTGATTATCTTCCTATTTCTGGCTCTGTGTGTGTTAGCCAAAGGTACAGCTCATCTAACAAGTTGCTGATACATTCAAAGCACTGTGTGCGATCCAGAGAAGATTAAACATGAAAAAACAAATAGTTTGAACTGAGTTCCACAGCAAGATCTATGAATCTAACTGCAGTTTAATAGCAATAACTAACTGCTGCTGCCTGCTGAAGGCAGATGTACTCTGCTGTCATAGGGTCTTGCTTACCATTGCCTTTAACATTCCTGTTCCCTCCCATATTTTGGCATGGAAGGAAATTCAGCCTACTTTAGCATGAGCTTAACTCTTCCAAGAAGTGCCTTCACTTTTGTTGTGGTTATACAAAGCAACCCAATGACAGCAGTCTGTGGCCCCCATCACAAGGCCTGAATTAAATCTGCAATGTTGAAAGCTGTGACTGGTGGTGTATGTTGATTTTAGAGGGGGGCTTGATTGCTAAGGGGTATAGCTTGTGCTGTTTTGCCAGTTGGAGGGTGGATGACTGGAATAAAACACTCCTGCCCAGCTGGCAGAACAGGATATAAGAGGCTGCAGCAGGAGGATGCAATATGAAAGATAGCAAGGTTGCTTCATCCAGCATCCTCTTTCCTATTCCCGTCTACTTTCTTTCCCCATCCTTTCACCAGGAGGGTAGAGCAGGAAGAACAGGGATGTAGGTGTGCACTACAAGCAGACATAACTACCCAGGCACTTCCCTCTGGCGTGGTGAGGTGGCATCAGCCAAACACATTTGGGGGCGGTGATGGGGGTAGCAGGTACAGAGCTGTTTTCCTTCCCCCTCCTGCCAGATTTTAAAATGACAGACCTATGACGAATAACTGAAAATCACCCCAGGCCCACATCTATAGTTACACAGGTTCTGTCTAGCAGCAAGCACCTGCCTGAAAGTCTTCAAGCTTCATTGTGGCCCATACTGAGACAAATGATTCCTGGTCAACATTACCCGCACTCTCTGCAAGATGAGGTACAGGTACACAGATAGGCACTTGCCTTGAGCCCCCACATCCCACAAGCCTTGTATGCTCACAGTATCCTGTTACCACATTACTTTGTTGACACTCCCTCATGCATAATGTGTCTGTGATTACTTGCCAGAGGCAAGAAGCAGAAGCCACTCCTCTCCTCTGCTCCTTAAATAGTTAAATGCTTTGGTCAGCTGGGAGCAAGCCTGACATCTGGAAGAGGTGCTGCTCCCAGGACTGAGCAAAGGCTGCATGTAAGTAAGCTGTCTGGGCAGGTACAACGTTCCATAGCTGTTGTTTTGACTTCTTCTGTGTAGTGATAAATAGGCACTGCTTGAAATTTAATTTCTCCTATATTCTGGGTACACTCACTGGATCTTTTCTACCCCTAAAATGCTGTCCTCTTCAAAACGACTCGGTTTATCACTTAAGCTACTGGTCATTTTTGGAAAAACTTTTGAAAATTAGCTACACTGGCATAGTGCATGCAGTTCTGGAGGTGTTTTTGTATCTTCTTGTGTGTTTGTGTATGTGGGGAGAGGAGAAGTTTAAGCCCACGTATGTGTATGTGCATTTTTGTGCATGGATTTATGCCTGCTTATGAGACAGGTGACAGAAACATATATATACGGCTGGTGTGTGTGGAACAAAAGTTTCCACACAAACAGAAAATGGTCAAAATGAAAAATAATGCAGCCTTTAAGGTGTGGAAAAGCAGTAGGGAGGGGAATGGATAAAAAGGGAATGAGTCCCACCATGGAAAGAAAGGCAGATTTCTATCCTTGGTCCTAATTCAAGGATGGGAAGGAGATACAGATGTTTGAGGGGTCTCAGGGAATGCTGATGAGCAGAGGCTCTAAGGGCCCAGATAGGAACTGCAGACCATAGACACAGCACAAGACCTGTTTTCTCTCTCCTATAGGCCTGGTGTGGCACAACTACAAACACTAACCCTTCCCTAGCCACCACCATAGGCAGATCCCACTCTAAGTTTCCTCTTTCTTATTTTTGGGTTAGTACTCAGGTTTTGCTTTTCTGTGGTGCTGCAGTTGTGCTTGGCCCCCACTATCTGCTGGTTAAAAATCCCCACTGTGCGGCATGCTTGGCCTGGGGAGAATTTGGTGGCCACTAAAGTAAGCGGGCAACATTCTGCCCTTTCAGCTCGTTATGTCAATTGCCTCAGGCCTCTCATTATTGTTTTCTGGGTTTAGGTACCTGCCGTGTTGTTTTCTTCTGTTGTATTTTGTACAGGAAGAAAAGCCATTACAACACGTAAATGCATCCCCCACACAAGCTTTCTGTACATGCAGGATTTGACTGTGCTGAGGTGGCACATGGCTCAGTGATACCCTTCCTTGTAGACACTTGAAGTGCCAACCCAATGTTTAACTAGCTTCATTTCTTGAGAGCACAAAACACTGTATTGTTGGGTGCCACAGTACAAAAAGAACACACAAAACTATTAGAGAGAGTCCAAGGGAGGGCTATATAGGTGGTGAGAGGCCTGGAAAGGAAAAGAGCAGCTGAGGCCCCTCGGTTTGCTCAGCCCAGAGCAAAGGAGCTGAGGGGAGGCCTCATGGTGGCTGCAGCTCCTCAGAGCGAGCAGAGGGGCAGCACTGAGCTCTGCTCTGTGTGACAGAGATAAAACGCAATCATGCTGGAGTTCAACGTGTGTCTGGCTTTTGGATGGTGCTCTTGGAAGTTGGACTCAATCTTTATGGGAGCCAAGAGTCTGGGCCGCAGTCATAGAGAGTCCCTCTGTCACACACAGGAAGGGCCATTTGTATAACCCTGAGCTTTGGTCCTCTGCAGGTGTTGCAGTTCACCGTGGCATTAGCTACAAAACCAAGGGCAGCTGGTATAACAGAACAGGTTGAAGCGGCCCTGGCCACATCTCCACTTCTCACCCTGCAGTGCTAAATCTCCACCTGCCTCTGCGAGTGGGTCTCGTATAAACTTTTTGCTCAACTTATGGAACCTCCCACAGTAGTTATCTGGCTATTAATAGATTCCAGGAAGAGCAGTCACCTCCCAGCCAGCATAGTAAACACCTTCATTAGAAGATAATAGTTGCGAGGAGGAGGAAACCTAACCAGGAATAGCTATTTAAATCATCCAGGATGTTCAAGCAATTGCAGACACCCAATCAGTTCTTCAGCGCTCAGGTGACCGGCTCATCTTAGCCAGATGGAGAGGAAATGCCTTCCTTCCTTGAGTCAGGAGCACTGACCATCCCAGTACAAGGCACGAGGACAAAAGGTCCACTGCCACCAGTGCCCGCTCTGGAGAGAGCAACCAGGATGAGAAAAGAAAGGAAGCTGCCAGCTGGGAACCTAGGCCATGAGATTTTCCATGGGTAATGTTCTAGAGTTCATCAGAGAATTTTCAGAGCCTTTCATTCTGTTATTCACATCCAGCTCTTTAAATGATTGAATGAGATTTATGGAAATGGTCCAGCCTTCAAGTGTTGTAAATCCCCAGAGTTCTAGAGTTGCATCATCAGTTTGTACAGACCCTTTGCAGCAGAAGAGCTTAGCAGGTCAACCAGTGCTGGCTGCAAAGTAATGAAAACAGAAGTAAGGAAATTAAATGACTTAAAATTAGTGGAAGTTACATATTTGGGATAAAACTCTTGGCTTCTATTAGCACAGAAGCAAAGAAAAACCTCATGGGCAGATTTTCACAAAGCTCTTCTAAGATTAACATATGCTTCTCAAAGAAGGGGATTTTGGAGAACTCAAGATTACACATAGATTTGTATCAAAAATAGAAAATTGTTGCTGCCAAGGAAAAAAAAGAAGAAAGAAAGAAAGAAAAGACTGTTATTTGGATGTGGTGTTGAGAAGGAGTCAAAACTTTAGATTTTTGAAAATAGAATTTCTTCATGATTTGCACAGATGCAATATATTAAGTCATTCTTGTGCTGCAGATTACTTTTAAGAAGCTCGTAAAGAAGTCAACCCTATGAAATGTGATTTGGCAGGAAATTATTTATCTCTCAAGTTTCCTTCTCAGCAAGATAACAAACCTATATCCGCTTGGTTTTATTTAGTTCCTTGCAACAGCTCTTTTTCAGTTCAGCTTCTTTTACTGAGGATGATTTATTGTCTCTCTACTTTTGAGCCAGTGCTCTAACACCTTGGTGGCAATGTTATTTGCATTACGGTAGTACCTAAGAGTGAATCATCCCTTTTCCCCTGAGATAGTCGCTGGAACCGATAGTGTTATTCCTGAGTCCTGATTTTGATGTTACGTCACTAGCAACACAAAGTCAGCATACAGGAATAGCACGTGCCATGTATGTGCATGCACGTCTTTCATGCAGGGGACAACAGTGCTTAATTCTCTTGATTCCTGTGTTAACTTCCCACTGACTTTCACAGTAGCTCTATGCATGCAAGCTGTGCAGCCAGTAGATATCCGAGTGCAGATAGTTATACAACAGAGGAGGGGAACAATGTGCAAGACCTGTGCTTGAGGACACTAACGTCAGGAGTGCTTTAATCAGCTGATTTGGTTTATTTGTTCTGTTTTGTTTAGATCTGCAGCCAGAGTGTAAAGGGAAAATGGCTTTTAGCAACCACACAAATGGCAGTTCGATCATGCCGAAATTATTCCATATGTATGTGGAGCAAAAGAAGACCCTTCGATTCAACAACCACAGCAACCCAGCCCTGGAGATGCAGGAGGAGTTAATGGCATCTTTCTACATCCTCATCATTGTTGGTTTTTTTGGTTTTCTTCTGTTTGTCATGATGCTCAGCAACATTGTTTCCAGCAAGCCTGAAAACTACATTGACTATCTCTATTCTGGAAAGTTTAATCCTCAGAGAAGCAAGGTGGAGCTTTCAGGAAAGGAGAGCAAAGACACTTTCGTTATCATCAACAGTGCTGCCTTAATGGATCTGCAAAAGCAGGACATCAAGTATATCACTGGACTGGAGGCAACGAGCACAGATGCAGTTCTGAGGAATGTATGAAATTTCTTTTTTATTGTTACTATTCTGTTGTGCACGAGGAGCTCCAATAGGGATATTTTTTCATTTATGAAAGTGAGAAAGGAGAAGTTGTGCCAGAGCAGATACAGACTGGTCATGTGCAAGCTTCTCACAAGATAACTGTGAAGGTTCCCAAGCACAACGAGCAACCTCTGCTATTTCAGCCCTGGTCCTTTGGAGGACAGGCTAGGAATGAAATCCTAACTGGCCTACCTCCTTCATGACTGCATTTATCATGTGCTTTTCTAACTTCCCTCTCAGGAAAATGGAAGACTGTTGCTTCAAGCAGGGCATTCTTTTTAGTTGGGGGCATTGCTATTGTGCCTGTTTGCTGTTATTAGGGATTTATTTATTTGAGAAGTTGGAGCTGTCATTGAGCCCATTGGGTTTGTGCTCCGCAAGCAGAGAGCTGCAGCAGCCTCTGCATCCACACACACCACCATGCTGGGCAGCCATGGAGCTAAGCCCATGGTCAGCCTTCTTGAAAGGGAGGTTACTTCAAGGGCCTTGAGGCACACACAAAACTTGAACTTATTTGCTTGCTTGGCAGGCTTGGTCTGCAGTGGGTTTTTGACATTGGTCATGCATTTCTTAACAATGTTCTTCCTGCACATTGAACCTTTCCCATAGTCCAGGACAATGAGGTGGTCCAAGACATCCTGATGTCTCCCCAAAGCCTCCGGTAGGACTTACCTGTCCAACATCAGGACTTAAGAGCCACGGCCTTAGGGCTGTGCTGCTGTTGCATCGGTAATCCCAGACTGATTCCTTCAGTCTAGTGCTGATCCCTTCAACATGAAATCCCACAAGCCCCCAGCCTCTGCTGCTTCCTTTGGTGGTAGCCAGTAAGCAGGAGTCTGGCATGGCAGCTTGAGGGTTCTTTCTGCCTTGATGCTGGGCACCAAGCCTCAGTAGGTACAAGATGCAGAAGCCAAGTCCTGCAGAGCCCTGACACACAGGTGCTGAGGACAGTAGCTTTGGAGAGGCACTCATCAGCAGTGGACTTCAGCTTGCATTTACTGATCCTTGCATTCATTGGAAAAGTCTCAGGGGTCTGGAAACTATTAGTGAAAGTACACTGAGAACATGAGGGCATTTTGAAGCAAAAATCCTATTAAGTCCTTTATGTGCCTGTGGGGGTGATGTTGCTGGTTCTATTCATACACCTTTGTGTATCCATGTGTTTTTATTTTTGTTATTATTAGGAAGAAAGTTCTCAACAGTTGGGTACTCTGAAAAGCATTCCTTTCCTTTTCTCCTCTAATTTTTCTTCAGCAGGCTGTTACTAAATCCATAGCTTCGTGTTTGCTATTTTTTCTGTTTTTAATCATTTACTGCCACAGTGAACTGTTATTATTGTGAGTTTTTTGCCACTTTTTCCTGGAAATAATTTACTTCATGTGGCCCATATCCTTAAAGGGAATTTCCACAGCCTGATCTTGTAAGACACATTTCAAGGCTGATGCTTCCAGCCGGTAGCCAAGATGAAATCCATACCTCTCTCTTGGCTTTCCACACTTCCTGCTTGAATTCCAGAGATTCAGCTTTCCAGTGTAGGCATCTCCTTTTTTGGACAGGTGCACATTCCTCAGACAGTGCCTCCATCAGAGACTAATTAGGCAGTTCTGTCAGTTTTGGTCCCCGTTACCTTTGGCTTCATCACGGCTTCTGGCTTAATAGCTGCGTGCTTTGAACCATAATCTGCTATGTATGCTCACTGCTCCTGACTGCGCTTGGTAACCATGCTCCCATTACCACAACTTAGCTATTCAGATCTTAAAAATTAGAGGTGTTTTGAAGGTGGAAAAAGCACTTGCAGTTCCAGATTTGTTCCTTCTACTCAGCATGAGTGTTTTTCACAAGAAGGCAAATACTGCAGTCCTTTTTGAAGAACGATAAATGGCTGGCTGCTGCCAGCACTGAGAAGAGACTTTAGTCTGGCTTCTTGCAGCAGTGACAATTTCTCCTGCTTTGTAGACTCAGTTTATCTATTTTCCAGTCACAACGGTGTCAGCAAGCAGTATCAGATCCCTTTTTCCATGAGTGTTTGATACAAGCTTCAGACATCCATCACTGCACAGAGTTCTGTGCAGAGAAGTTTCACCTCCTTCAGCAGTGGCCTCTGCTTTTCATGACAGGCTGATGCAAAGGAAGTGCCAGAACAGAGGGTGAACTCCAACTTGCTGTTTGTCTCCCTAAATCTCAGCTTCTGGAAACTAATTTATTGCTGATGTATGGCTGAACTGTTGATTGATATACTCTGGGTCTCCCCTTGGGAGAGCCTGTTCCTGCTCACATCGATCATCTGCTCTTGCAATCCGGGCATGCAGGAGAGGTGGGCCCTTCCCCAGCCTGTGCTCACCATGCAACAGGGTCTCTACACTGTGTACTGAGCACTTGAATTAGCCTGAGCATTGGTCATGGATCCAGTGTCTCAGTCTCCATCCCAAATTGAGGCACACTCATCAGCTCTATGCCAGCTCCATACTGGGTTCAGATCCCAGGTGTGATCCTCCCATTCTGTGCTCTGTGAACAAAACCTCTCCATGAAGGATGGGTGGGAGCTGATGCTCTACTGAGTTTCTTCCATCTGGAAGAATGTGGGAAGAATGGGTCTCCCTGGCCTGTGGGACCAGGAACTTGAAGTGCCAGCTGAGTGCAGCTTCAGTCTCTGTGTTGAGGGAGCTTGTGCATTGATCCAGGACATTCTCACAAGCTGCAGTTAGTCTTCCCAAATGGTTTGAGTGGTAGTGAATCAATAGGGATGAGGTGTCTTCCTTTTGGTCTGACTCAGCAGGGGCAACACATTCCCTTCTGCCTGGTACTCCTGGGGGGTTTGTAAGGCAGCTGCAAATTGTACCCTGCCTTGCTGAGCTCTTCTGTTCTTCATCTTGGTAGTCAAGTGCCATTGGGCTTTGAAAAAGTTTTCTTTCCCTTTTCCCTTCCTTATTTCAGCATACATGATATTTCAGCCACATCCGCTAAAGAGGTTCAGCTCCTGAAGATGCCCCATTCCTACACACTGCAGGCAACAGAGGGAGCTGTGCCTCTGATGTCACCAATGGGGAAGTGTTAAGCTCAACGTTGGTGGAGAATCCCTAATGCAGGAAACCAAATTTCATCACTTTTCACAAGCTGTCTGACAGTTCTTTGTGGGAATCCTCTAGCAGTTGTACTAATTCTGTTCTGAGAAATCTGGCTCTGTTACTTGAGATATTGGCCCCACTTATTTTCCGAATTTTCTACCTTTCTCTGTGTTTCCATCCTTGGGCCATCACTGATTTGGGCAGGTGCTTCTCTTGTAGGTTCCATCATGGATCCAGAGCTAAAATGACATATTTCTGGAAATTCTCTTTTGATATCAGAAGCACTGCTTTGGTGTGAGACTTTAGCTGGTGCTCAGTGCCATCAGGCAGCCACGAGTGAAAACAGATTATTTAAATTGGGAATGGCATATTACTGGGGGAAAAAAGCACAAACAACACAGATTTCCCATAGAATAATATTCTTAAGTACTAGGCTTTAGGTTGTTGTTTTTGTTTTTAATCTATCTTACGTGACATTTTATTTAGATAAAAATAAAATATTAAATTTCAAATTCAGCAACTTAATTTCAGCTGCCACTCTTAGCATAAACGAGCAGCAGAAACACCTGCTGTTTGCCTCGCATCATACCCACCGCTGTTTGTATTTCATTACGTTCCGTATTTCATGATGTTTTTATTCTGGATTTTAAAATAAAAGATTTGTGATGATTTCTAACTCGTGCAGATGTGGTGGCTGGTAACCTAATAAGATAATTACTACTGAAATGGGTAATTGGTGTGTAACCAATAATCACTATCCTAATTGCTTTGTTAATAGGGACTTTGTTTGTGGGTAATTGGTAAATTTGTCGTTTTGCTAAGCAGAACAATTAAGCTCTGTACAGCACCCAGAAAGAGCGTGAAGAAAGGTGAGGCCTCCACCTTCTTTCGATGGGGAGCTGGAGGCCGCTGAGTCTGGACACCTTGTGAAACACTTCACAGCCCACAGAGATGTGGGCTTGTGTCTTAGACTACCGCCTTCTGTCTGCTGTCCAAGTGATTTTAATAGCACTGAGGTGCTGGTACTATGAATAATTGCTTTTTAAAGCAGGTTAGCAGATGGATTTCTAGGTTCATGATGGGAACAGAGCAGAACCCAGTTCTCAAATAATTCCTCTGAGCAGGAGGTGAGAGCAGTTCATCACTCCTGTCTCACTAAATGTCAGCAGCTAGCACTATCATTCGTATCTTTTTATCCACTAAGGCACAGGCCAGTTTGTGAGGACTGATGGAAGCAGGGCTCAACAGAGTCACAGGCACAGTGGTGCCACCTGACAGGCTGGGAGGAACACAGTGTCCTGGGGCAGCAGCAAAAGGCAGTGCCACAGACCTTGTTCATCCTCCTAAGTAGAAAGGCTGGCCTGTGGCTCCTTCATCCATCTTGCCAAGTCCTTTCATTGTCACATGAAAGCCAAAATAGTCTTTGTCCCTTAGCTTTTGACCTAATATTGCAAAAATACAAGAGCCTGGAGAGTCAGAGGAACACTTTCAGGACTGTTCTCTGTAGGGAGCCTAATCTCAGGAAGATCAAACCCAGTTTTCCCAGACAACTGCAGTTATACCTTCATGTGTGGTCCAGTTGAGAGGATGACCATGCTTTTGAAACAAGCCTCCTGATGGCTGCAGCTGTCCTTTGCTTTGCGTCACAGAGCAGCCTAAGAGCACGCAAATCAGTTGGGCACCGCGGCCTTCATTTCCTGGGGAGCCCACTGGGGACAGCAGCCGACTACTGCTTCTTGACCCTGTTTGGAGTTAGGACAGGCCTCAGAGGGATGAGGTAGGCAGTGTGGGAGAGCCTGGCATGGCCTGGAGACCTATGGGACAACCTTGGTGAGAGAGAAGAGAGGGGAGGAGAGGAGAGGAGAGGAGAGGAGAGGAGAGGAGAGGAGAGGGGAGGGGAGGGGAGGGGAGGGGAGGAGAGGAGAGGAGAGGATTGGAGAGGAGAGGAGAGGAGAGGAGAGGAGAGGAGAGGAGAGGAGAGGAGAGGAGAGGAGAGGAGAGGAGAGGAGAGGAGAGGAGAGGAGAGGAGAGGAGAGGAGAGGAGAGGAGAGGAGAGGAGAGGAGAGGAGAGGAGAGGAGAGGAGAGGAGAGGAGAGGAGAGGAGAGGAGAGGAGAGGAGAGGAGAGGAGAGGAGAATTACCTCACTCTGGCCCCTGGGGATTCTGTCTGGATGCTACCACAATTACTTCCCTGCCTTATTTCTTACTGGCGTCTACTGACAATCAGAAGATAGTTAAAAAGCAAAAGAAACAAGAGAGAAATACCATTTTTATGAGACTATCTCAAGGATGGCAGGCTTCAACACATTTACAATTTAGTAAGTCCTCTCTGGAGAGGACAGAAGGAAAGGACACTTTCAGTACAGGCAACAGGGGATATGATCTGCAGTTCCAGTGGGTGTCATGGATGGGTTGTTGGTCATAGGCACAAAAGAAAATTACAGAATGGTACAAGCAACCAATAATTCCGGTAGAACTACTTGTGTCAGCTTACACTCCTGATTTATCAAGAGGAAGT
Organism: Excalfactoria chinensis; assembly: GCF_039878825.1. NCBI lineage: Eukaryota > Metazoa > Chordata > Aves > Galliformes > Phasianidae > Excalfactoria > Excalfactoria chinensis. Next base: position 100,375,446 of record NC_092825.1, on the reverse strand, counting down.
TATATCACAGTGTGAAATACTAATAAAGACAAATCAGTATTATTTCGTGGTGCATTCTCATGTGACTATGAATTGTAGATTCAAGCAGGTTTTTCATGTTTACAGTCTGATGTTGCTATCTTTCTGCATCTGATTAACAGTTAGGTCACACATGCTTCTTTCTGGGGGTAAACCATTCATCTTTGTTGTTGTTGAACCCAGCAATCAGCCAAACACCTCACAGCCATTTGCTCACTTCCCACCTTTGTGCACCAAATGAGAAGGTGAAATGACTCTAAAAACCGGATTCGTTCTAAAAATACATCACCCTGAAGTGCTGTCAGAGGCATCAACAATTTCTTCCCCCTCCAAAGCCTGAAGATGTGCTTGTTGAACTTGGTGGACCTCCCACGGCTGGCTGCAGTGTTGGGCTCCAGGCACCCTATACCTGTTGCATACAAGACAGTGGCTTTATGATCAGTCACCAGGAAACCTCGGAGTTGCTGTTGAATGGGTGTGACGTCACAGGCACTATCGGGGCAACCACACACATTGTGAGCTCAGCAGCTTCCAACTCCTGTATCCCTTTAAAAGCCAACATGCAGCGCTTCGTAAACCCGCTTCTCAGGCACACAGTTCCTAGGGGATGCTTTGATGATGCTTCAAAGACACAGTGCTTGCAGTATTTAAGAGCTCTGAGGGCACTGCAGCGTAATGGTTTCAACACTATCTTCTTAGGGGAAACAAATATTCCAGAAAGTCTTATAACAGGAGAAAAAATAGCTGAGGATGCCAGCCTACGATGGCCAATATGGACACTTGTTCATGCTGGCAGCAGCCAAGGGTGGGTGCCATGGAATTACAAACTGCTGTTAAGAAATGAACTCTCCAGTCAAAATCAGAATGGTGTCTTTCAGGAGTTGTGTGATTCTCTGACCACGTCCTATGGGAAATGCGTAATTGTGACAAGAGATAAAAGACAGCTGACAGGTGTAGGGGCAAAGAACAGCAAGGAGCAGGAGATGGGATTGCTGCCTTCAGTCCCACCAGTAACCTACATGTCCAGCATCAAGTGTTGCCCTGAGACTGCTAGAGCCAATGGCCATGAGCTTCTTGCTGTGCCTCCATCTTACACCTACCTCTATCCAATGGATGTTGCCTGGTCTTCTCTGAAATGGTTTATTATAAACAACAGGAGGGACTTTGCCCTGAGGTCTGTTGAGCATACCCACTCCTACAGATGTATCCTCTTCAGTGATCTGATTATTAAAGGAATAGAGAAGATGACCCCGAACAAATGGAAGATAGTGATTAACAGAGTGAAGAAATGGGAAAACTACTACCTTGACTCACTTTCTTAAATGGTTCTGCCTATTTTCAGGCCTCAGATGTGCTTAGATACTGGTTCCTGCTCTGGTGATCCCTTTTGTGCAAAGGATACAAACTTTAAAAGCAATGTCAATTGTACCAATAAAAGAGATCGTTTTAAATCTGAATGTCACATTCCAGATGTTTTCCAAGACTAGGCTGATATGTGCTACACTTGCACCAGGAAGTGACAGTTCATTTCTCTTATTGCAAAAAAATCACAGTATCGTAGAACCATTAAGGTTGGAAAAGACCTCTGAGATCACCTCTTCCAACCAGCAACCCATCTCCATCATGCCCACTAACCATGTCTCCCAGTGCCACATCCACATGGTTCTTGAACAGCTCCATGGACAGTGACTGGTCCAGTGCCTCACCACTCCTTCTGAGAAGAAATTGTTCCTAATACCCAACATGAACCTCCCCTCCTGCAACTTGAGGCCATTCCCTCTCGTCCTATCAGTGTTACCTGGGAGAAGAGGCCAACACCTGCCTCACCACTGTCTCTTTTCAGGTGATTGTAAGGAGATTAAGGAGATATAACATTTCCTCTGAGCCTCCTCCAGACTGAGCAAATCCATTTCCCTCAGCTGCACCCCATCAGACTTGTGTTCCAGATCCCTCGTAGCTCCATTGCCCTTCCCCTGGACATACTGCAGAGCTTCAGTGTCTTTCTTTACCGAAGGGCCCAAAACTGAACACAGTACTTGAGATGCAGCCTCACCAGATCTGAGTACAGGGGTATGATCACCTCCCTGCTCCTGCTGACTGCGCTATTTCTGATACAAGCCAGGATGTCATGGATTTTCATGGCCACTGGGGCACTCTGCTTGCTCATGTTCAGACAGGTATCAACTAACACCTCTAGATCCTTTTCCTCCATGAGAATGGGCAAAAAGCATGCCTAAGGCCCAGTCCTCTGTCATAGGAATCATAAGACCATGGCACAGATGTGAATCTACTCAATTCTGAGAAAGTTTATACTGCAAAATTAATTCTGCATGTCAGATTTATCATTGACACACATGGAAGAGTTGCTCCAGAGCAGAGTATGTTCTGGACTGTGACTGAGCCAGACACCACAGATAATGGAAGGTTTCTGAGACTTTCCCATAATACAGACATTCACCTGTTATCAGCTCATTAATTCATTATGTCTGGTACCTTGCTTCTAACAACACTCTGCAATAAACATTCCAATGACATGTAATCTTTTTAAAAGGGAAGTTCCTTTCTGAAGCCTAACAATCAGTAGTTGGTTCAGGCTTTAAAGGATGAAGAGTTCAGTCTTTCAGAATAGGACATGGCATTCATCACTGGAGATTTTCCTTACTCCTGACATGGATTTGCTCTTGTTTGAATCCAGTTGGACACCGAGATATAAAGATTTCTTTCAGAGTTGAGTTCAAAAGTTTATTTATGAGTGATGCAAAGTCATGTTTTCAGTGTGCTGCTTTTCAAGGTTATGGAATGCTTTCTCATCCCTATAAAGTAGCTCCCAATTTACTTTGTCCATGTAGCCCTTTACTTTGTATGCCTTTATTTTGTATTCTTTAGACAGAAAACGAAAACCAAGAAACATGAAAGAAATGTTATGATTCACAAGTTCACTAAAACGTTTCGACACACTGAGGGAAATCTGTGCTGTTTTTCTCCTGTGTGTAGAAATCATCTAAATTGTAATTTTTGAGCACTGCAATTTGGTGTGGCAGAAAGCTATCTCAAAAAGGGGTCTCAGCTACCTTCAGAAGAATCTATGCACGTAATCCCCTAAAGATGAGATACAAACATACAAAAGAAAATAACCATATTTTCTCAGCTTCATGTTCATCAGGAAAAACATCTGCTCGTTTTTATAAATATGGAAGTCGCAGAGAATGGAAAATTACATGCTTCAAATGCGGGGATGAAAGAGTAGGGGAGAAAAGGGGAAAAGATTATGGAGGAGCAGGAATTTTATTGTGCTGGTATCATGGCCCTGAACATAATTTCATATTGGCTTGAAGCAGGAACTGTGCCGCTGAACATCAATGAATACAAAGTGGTGTGAAATCATCATAAGAAAAGAAAATAAATCCGATCCCTCTTTATCACAAGGATGAGCAGCAATTGCTCACTAGCTTGGTTTTCTTAACAAACAGATGATGTACGACTCATTTTTGCAATGGTTCTGTTTACCTTCACCTGACGACCCCACACTATAATATTGGCATGAAGCTGTGGAGAAGAGTGGGCTAATGCCAGCTATCGTCAAATCAACAAAAACCTGATGACTTCATTGTTCTGTTCTGGGTCTGCATGAAAAAGAGTGAGATCAAAAGTGAACAGAGCAGAGTCCCAGACTGCCACCTCACCACCGCTCAGCCTTATGGATCTCTGCTTCCACCGTCTTACACAAGAGAGCCTTGTTGCAAAACTTACTTGCTGCTAGGGAGTGTCTTCTGTCATCTGTAATTTGCAGTGGAGGCCATGGGACCAGGTGCAGAATCACCTGCTTTTCATCCATTTCAGCAACAAGAAAGTTTAGTGAGGAAGTAATATCAGTCACGGGAGTTTAGCTGTTTGTCCTACTTTAGATTTGATAAAATGGAAATGAGAATGAGGGAAGAGGTGTTTGATGGCCAATCTTCTGGAGAAAAATGGAAAAAACATCCTGCTGAGGTCTGGGAAGGGCTGGGAAGGCTACCTAGGCAACATCCACTCTTCCCTGCCTTCGCCTGGGAGGCTGAGAGCTGGTGAAACTTTTCTACTCAGTCATATCTAATGAGAATGGAAACCTGTGGGCAGGAAAAGAACTAAGTTTGAAACTAAATGAACTTTGGTATTTTGTATAAAATCCTCTGAGATGAGTCCTTTCTTCCTCCCTCCCCCTCTGCTGCTGCAGAAGGGTAATTACAACCCATGTTTTCTAAAAGACTTTATAGCGCTTTGTACTGAGGAAAAATATGGTGGCTCATGCAGTTCTGACTCAACTGATAATTTAGGATGACAAGTAAAAACATATGACTAAACAATCAAATAGGAGGATGTTAGCAAATAGCATGCACCTTGTTCAAAAGCATTTGGAATACTATGCATGACCCCAGTATCTTCTTGCTAGTATTTTAATAGCTATTATTTTATTAGGTTTTTTAGCAGTAGCTGTTGTGGTGAGGCCCAGTATATTTGACCGTTTCAGTATGTCAAAACAAATGTCTTCATTCCCTCTCCCGACTCTGATTGAAATGCACGACTAGAATAAAATGATTAAAGTATCTTTGCATAAAGAGGAGAGGCAGATGCAAATGCATATGTTGATGAGGAAGCTATAACAGATGTCCCTCTGCTCTAAGCTAGCCGGAATGCAAATCACCTGCATTTTCATGACGTCTCATTGACTAATTACCTCTAAATGCTTTTCCAAGCCTCATCTTCATGGAAAAAAACATCTATCTTTTTCCAGTCTATGAAGCAGGCCTGCAAGGATTAGCTCAACACAGTTTCATAAGTCCACTAGTACTAGTAGCGTGCTGCAACCCAGAGCACTGGCAGGGCAAATGTTTTTAGGCCAAGAGCCTAAGGAGGCCCACGTGGAGGATGTAATGTTGGGACACAAGAAAAGGAGGAAGAATACAGCAACAACATACCATGCAGGAAAAGCATAAGAAAAAAAGTATTGCTTTAGAAAACAAATACATACAAAGGCCAGGCTCATTTATATGACTTCAACACCTCTTAACTGACTGTGCTTGACGTTTCTAGTTGGCTAGCGCTAAACTTCTGCTAATCAGTGATTAGGCCAGAGGAATATGAGTCATAGTAAATCAAAAGAGCCGTGGACATTGGAAAGTGCTACACAAACAGAACATACCTGCCAAAACAAAAAAGATCAGTGAAAAAAAGACAGTCATCTATATTGTGTTTCTAGTGACTGAAAGGAAGCAACCATGTGCACTCTTTGCTCTATGAAAGCCATCTTTGGTCAGACTGGAACTAATCTCATAGAGGGGCATAGTCATTAATGCCATTACACACAGACATTTTCAATAGCTCTTTTATCAGACTCAGAGAGGGAGAAATTGATGCCATATGGAGATGCACGTGAATACACGCCTAATCATTTATTTGTGCCCAAACAATTCTTTTCTCTACAGGGACATACAAAGAATCCATTACTATGGGGATAACTATTCTGGTCACTATCAGGTATCCCTATCACAACGTGGAAAAGGAGCAGCTGGTGCTCTGATTATATCCATGGTAGAAGTTTGATACACATGTATGGAAGTCAAGGTCCAGATGTGCCTAAATGGTACACTGGGCTTGCTTTGGTAGCAAGATGAACCAGCTTGAATAGTCAAAGCCAAGCTGTGGAATGATGTGCACTGTGTATAAAACATGCAGCCACCACTGAGTCCCCAGATCAGGTGGCCTCTTATAGCTCTCCCATCTGAAAATGGCTTCTGGCACCTTTCTGAGGGGGGATGTAAACACAAGTTTCAGAAATGTTATCTGAACTGTCTCCATACATGAATGCAGCAGATTTTACACTCACGTGGCCACACTGCCTGGTTTGTTTTCCGTGTGATCAGGAGTGTGTCAGACACCGTGCTGTCACAAGGCTATCAGGTTCTTCATGTGAGTTCTGTCAACTTCTCCCTAAACCTTAAGACGGAAGGTTGTAAGCAGTTAATAAGCAGGGAGAGGATGCAACAAGTCTTTGGAAGCAAATCTGGAGAGGCTTTGAAACTAGGCCTGGTGAAGGCTCAAACCCCATCCCTGGAGGCATTCAGGGGCAGGTTGGATGGGGACTATGGGAAGCCTGGTCTGGTGGGAGGAAGCTCTGCCCACAACAGGGAGGGTGATTAGATGAACTTTAAGGTCACTTTCCAACCCAAGATTTTCCAGGATTCTGTGAAACAAGAGAGGCATCCGTCTGCCCTGCCTATTCTACAGGTTTCTTCCATGTTTGAGCTAGAAAGGGTGATGTGAGGGTGTGCAGGAGTGCTCCTCTTTGGGCAGGGTAGGTTGAGAGTCAGCAGATTGGTAGAGACACTGTGTCACAGAGTTGGGACCCAAGGAGAACTGTGAAGGATTCAAAGCCAGATAGAGAATTCACAGTGCCTTCAGTAAGAAAAGCAATACAAAACAGCTGGAATAGCTGATCCCCAAGAGGAAAACTGAGGAAGGAAATGCTGGAAATAGCAAGAGGTTCCTGAAGCTGGTAGTCTGAGACCTGAAAATTATTTAGCTCACTGACTTGCAGCAAAATGGCTGGAGAGCAGTGCAGTTTTCTTAGTTGGCAAGCCCAATTTAAAATAGGCGTTGTATGGCTTTATCAATACGGTAGGCTCTGCCACTTGTGCATGAACTGTATCCACTAGACCTAACACGGAAATGAGGAACTCCGCATGACACCTAGGAAATGGTCTTACTCTTGCCTTGCTTTTAGATAGCAAGCAGGACAGCAACCTCTTATGCTCCTGGGCACTGGTTGAGAAAGCTCTGTCTCCCCCAGCACCACTACTATTGCATTTTGGGTGAAAGACTCATGGCCTTCAGACTAAAAGCGTTAAGTGGAACTAAAATCAAGCTGACTTACTTTCAAATAATGTCTAACATGGATAATAAGAAAACAGTCCCACTGAATAATTGTTCACCTCACTTCAAGGACTACAGTCACCCCACAACCACGAAGCTCCATCAGTCATGAAGTGCCCTATTCCAGCAGCCATTTATGTCCTCTGAAAATCTGCCCCATGTTTAAGGTTTCCTTAAAATCCTGATAATTTCTTTATTGCTATGCAAGGGCTTCATCTTTTGTTTAAAACACGTGGCCTTCATTTCAGTAGAAGAAAACCTAAAGGTGCAAGTGCTAGAAGGTTAAACCATTTCTCAGTCGTCTTCAACACTTGGCAGTAGTGACAGTGACAACATCAAACTGTCAAAGGCCTGTGGAAATGAGGTGCCGGCTAAAGTTAAGTTGCCAGTCTGGACAACATCAGTGCCCTTTTCAAAGGGCATAATCTGGTGGAACAGGCAGAGTAGTAGTGAATACGTAGTTCTGTAGGCACCAGAAGAGTGTGACCTGGCTTGCTTTCTGGGTTAGGAACATCTACAAGGGAACCCTGTTTATTCTCTGCTGGGCACTTCAAGGCTCTTCTTGCTGCCTCCTTGCACTTGCAGAAACTCAGTAGAATCAAATTCTCTGTTCCTCTTTTAAATTTGTCTGGACTAATCATATAACTCTTCCTTCAGTAAAAAAAAGAAACAGGTTTCGAGATCCTCAGCTGTCTTCTGAACAGCAAACTGAAACAAATTTGAGCTGCTGTCTCCCCCCAGTGTCAGGATATTCTCATGTTCAAGGCTGCTACTGTGGCACATACCATGCCCAAGGGTCAGGAGACCTGCTGCAACTTACCCAGTGAAGGAAAATACAGGTGTGTCCTCCTTCCCAGATGGCCTTGGTAGCATAGATCAAATCTCCACCCAGATATACTGGGGAAGAGAAATTGGTTCAGATTTGGGAACAGGTTTGGTATCATATTTTGGAACTTCGTAGATATCAGCCTGCTACGAGACCCAATACAACCTCCAGGGGTTTTCTATGCCATAGTGCTACTCCGAAGCTAAGGGAAAAAAACAGCCAGATTGGACCAGATTTGAAGTCTTAAATATACAGTTTTCCTGAGCTACCTGTAGATGCAAAGAGCTGGTGATGTCGAGGACTTCTAAGGAGACTCACAGCTGCTTTTTGCCCATTCAAGAACAAGAAAAAAGGACTCACATGTTAATTGCTTTCTTGTGCATGTTTAGCAAGCTATGTCCCCCTCAGGCTTTAATACCAGTCTTCATTTCTTTGGGTGCTAAATGAAGCTCAGTTGCTTTGATGCTGTATGACTTGCTTTAAAGGGAGATCATGTCCCTTTGATTCTGCTTGCAGGGTAACTGTACTGAAAGGGAGAATCCCTCACTTTCAATTAATAACACATTCTAGCTATTGGTCTAGAAAAATCTACTATTGGTTGAGACTAAAAAAATCAAAAGTAAGGCCAATACTTAGAGGCAATCCCCAGCTTCATGGAGTCAACACGTTACTTACTTCTGATGCTGGTGGACACTGCACAGGCCTGACAATTTCCTCGTGCAGTTTGGGTGTGTGGCTTAGCTCAACTTCTTGGTGGTGTGTTTCCCTCAAGAGCTGTTTAATGGAAGTGGTTAGGAGAGTCTGTTTCTCACTGAACACCACAGAGCCATTTAATTAAATTGCTATTCAGTTCCATGTTTGCATACACGGATGACTGCTGAGACAGTAAAGTGCAGATTTGCAATGACACTACGAATTCCCCAGTCAGATAGATAGCCTTGAAGCTGCCATAGGAAAAATACTGTTCTCTTCCATGGAACAGGCTTCTTCAGTACTTACATTCTTTGGTCACCAAGGTGACTGCATGAACAGTGAGACTTTACAGATCACCACAGTTCATGGTGAGTAACTCCACTGCACTAAAAGCTCTCTGAGCATTAGCTGTATCAGCTGCATGCACTGCCAGACAATGTTTGTGACACACGCACTGCGGCAGTAAACGTTTACATGACCACACCAGGTACCTCAGCCTGTAGCCACAGGGAGAGGGCAGGAGCGAGCCATCCCAAGGGCCTCCCACAACCTTTGGGCTCTCAAGTCTTCTCCTGTTTTCCCCCTTTCACTCCATGGTAAGATTTCACATTCACCTTCACTTCCAGAAAACACAAGGATCTAGATGTGCTTTATAAAGGAAATGTGAAGGCAAACATACCTGTTACCACTGCTGCACATTCCTAAGGTTTTGTTTATGTGCAAACCACCTGTTCCGTTGATTAACCTACCGTGACTGAGTGCGCTTACTCTTTAAGGCTTCAAGTTATTGAACATGCAGGAATGGCCAGTAATGGTAATTAAACTGTCTCTATTTTCTAGGCCAAGTAGTAAACTGAGAGCTATACGCAGTCCTCAGACACTACACAAAGCAAAATTACTCTGAAGTAAATGCTAGGTATGAAAAGAGGTCTGAAAAAGACTGCTCTGACAAGCTCCTATCTTTGTTTTTTTCATTTGGATTCAATAGAGAGCCTACAAGCCTTAAGTTCTTACCCCTGCAGCCACTGGAAGAAGCTGCACAGAGACCTCTCCAGTTCCTTCTGTCTATCCATGAACCCTTTCTACACCCATAATGGACTCAGTGTTTTATTTATTTTTAAATCAGCCTCCTCCTTGCAGCTAATATTTAAAAGCTGCCTCCTCAGCAGCTCTATCTGTAGCATTTAAGTAAGCAGTAACCAAGGCCGTTACTTTTAAACAAATGTTTTCTTTATTGCATAAATAGAAGCTTAGATATTTCGCTGTACATACAAAAAGTTGAGATACAGTTTAAGTGAATGTTACTCTGGAGGATTTTACTCCTTTGGCACATCCTTCATCTACAGGAAGCCTTCGTTCTCCCAGGAAAGGAATCCAAGCAAGCTGCCAAGTGTCACAGAATCTGCAGGGTGGGGAAACAGCAGTGAGAACAGCAGGCATGATATGCTAGCAGCACATGGACTAAATCTGCCTCCCCACGTGGCAGGCTGCAATCGGAGCTAATCACAGCTCTGCAGTACTGACACAGGAGAACATTTTTAGGGCAGGAGAAGTCACCCCTTCTTGCAGTCCCATTATAGAAAGACTTACTGACAGTCCTAGAAATGGCAGAATTTAGGAAAGACTTGGCCTCTGGTGGGCCACGCTGGGTGACTAAGAGGACTTCGGTCAGATTTGCTTTAATGCCAGTCATTCAACAAGGTCAACATCACATGCCAGACCACGAGGTTTTGTGGGATGAGCTCCTTACCCTGGTGCAGCAATCCTCCGGGCTACAGCCTTTGCCAGGCAGAACTCCCTGGGGCCTAACACTGCACACAGAACACAGTAAAGTCTGCTCATTAAAAGTAGCGGCTTTGCTCACTTGCAGAGCAGCTTGCCCTTGTGCCCACCTCTCATTTGTTTAGCACTAAAACTCCTTGTAACTTACTCTGATTTATTCAACATAAACTAAAAGAAGTATTCTCACAGCGTGTTCCAGTGGCTACCTGAACCAATTTAAAATAAAAGTTTAAAATGACACAAGTTTGCACAGGCGTAAATCCTCAATATGATGTAAATGGGAGCCTGAAAAACACCTCTGTACTTCTTGTTTTCCCTACGCGAATGAAACACTCTGTTCCCATGGTTATTTTCAGGCCCCATTTCTAGTCACAATTTCCAATCTCCGTTGCACAAAACAAAAGTGATAGGTTTGAAATCAAAACTAGTAAACATTTCTAAAAACTGAAACCATCTTCATATGTGAGGTGATGACCTCCAAAGGAGAAAGTTTTCTGCTTTAATAAAGTGCAACATTGTTATAGCGAACTCCCACTGAGTTTACAAAGGGCAGGCAGGAATAGAATTCCCATTTTGCTGCGGAACAGAGAAATGCGAGAAGAATTGATACATAAATCACACACCAAACAACTCAGGGAGTATAATCTTAGCATTAGACCACACTCATTTTGCTAACAGACTCGATCCAATGATTGCTTAAGCTCTGAAGATAGTGGGAAGGAATTTAGCACATGGCAAATGAAAAACTAAAACTTCACTACACTCAAAATGTTCATTTTTCTTTTCTTTTTCTTTTTTTAATGTAGATGTCTACTTTTTGTCAGGGAAGTATCTATGGTGTGCTGATGGACAGTCAGCTGAATATGAGCCAGCAGTGTGCCCAGGTGGCCAAGAAGGCCAGCGGCATCCTGGCTTGTATCAGGAATGGTGTGGTAAGCAGGACTAGGGAAGTCATCCTGCCACTGTAGTCAGCACTGGTGTGGCCTCACCTCAAGTACTGTGTTCAGTTTTGGGCACCGCAGTACAGAAAGGACACTGAGGTGCTGGAGCAGGTTGAAAGAAGGGCAACAAGGCTTGTGAAGGGCTTGGAGAATGTGCCCTATGAGGAGAGACTGAAGGAACTGGGGCTGTTTAGTCTGGGGAAAAGGAGGCTGGGGGGAGACCTTATTGCTCTATTCCAATATCTAAAAGGTGCTTACAGCAAGAGCAGGGGTGGCTTCTTCTCACTGGTGACAGGTGACAGGATGAGGGGAAATGGCCTTAAGTTGCACCATAATAAGTTTAGGTTTGATATCAGGGAAAACTTCTTTACAAGGGTAGTTAAGCACTGGAATGGGCTCTCCAGGGAGGTGGCTGAGTCACCATCCCTGCACGTGTTTAAAAACCGCTTGGATGTGGTGCTCAAGGGCATGATTTAGCAGAGGGCTGTTAGTTAGGGTAGTATGGATGGGTCATGGTTAGACCCGATGATCTTAAGATCTCTTCCAACCTGAGCAATTCTGAGTCTATATGATGGATGCATAACCTGAAGCAGTTTTATTGCCTTGGGAAGCTTCGCGGCATGAGATTTGGCCCTTCAAGCTAAACTGTCAGCAACTTGTCATGTATTTAACTAACACGAAATTGGAGATTCTTTTCAATGTGACTTAAGGCCAAGGAACCTTATTACATCATCCTGTCTGGCATGCCTCTCACACAGTTTTTGCCCAAGTTTAATGATTCCTTTATGTATCAGGACTTTCTGTGCAATTGGTTGGGCATACAAAATTCAAGGAAATTAAGAACAGAAAAAGAATACTGTGCTAAGATTTCCTAAACCCCAAACAGTGTCTGACAAGTTGTTTGGTAGTAACTTCATTTCTTCCAAAGAATGGGCATGGTACGGGTGTGCAAACACAGTGAAGCATCACAGGAGCGATGTACTGGAAGAACTCAGATAATGGTAATACTTTTAACCACACAGTCCAAATGTACTGAAGCCAAAATATAATGGGATTAATATGGCAATGCCATTATGAAACCCCAGGATATCAAATAAATTATATACCTGAGAGATTCTTTAATCACCCTTCTTCTCTGCTTCTCTTTTCAATTTCTCTTCACGTTCCCTCTTCAATTTTTCTTCAATTTTTTTACTCTGGTACATTTTAACTCCAGCAAACGCTAAGCAAAGAATCAATGTTTTAGCAGCCAAGATGTACATCAGCAATGGGAAATTCTCCAAAGCCTGTAATAAAAAACAATATATTGAAGCGGTTACTGGAACGCTCGGACAATTAAAAATTAATCTACAGGGATGCTATACAGCTTCCTCCAACAATGGCATTATTCAAAGCAGTGGTAATGTTCTTCTGTTCATAGCTGTGTGGTTTTTTTCTGCAGGGAATTTAAAGCTAGGCAGATTGTCCAGGGAAAAGGCCAAAATCCAATTCACTTCACTCGAGTTTGTATATGAAACTCCTCTGAACGGGTCTTTCTTGCTTTTGTCGTCCTTACAGTGAATGTAATACTGGCACAACCTTGAGTTGAGAAAGGGAAAGAACTGAGTACCTTAGGACGCTTATAAAAGGTGAAGCGCATCTGAACAATTTTGATAGGAGTGATGGAAGCATGCATATCAGCTATCAGACACAATGCCTGAATACACTTTTGTCCACACAGAAATTTTAATCCAAGAGAGTCCTGCAATTTGCCCAGGTCTGTACTATTAAGTATAGATGAGCGCCTCTGAACCACAAAAGATGTAAAAAAGACATAGCCTACAATGATTCAGTTTCTGCAGTTTTTATTGCCTGAAGCCAATAAAATTGCACAAAACATTTTGATGTTATAAAAGCACTCTAAGTGCATATGGGGTGGAAAATAAAATGCAAACAAGTAACACCGTGAACTCAAATACAATGAGAACTGCAGAGGCACTCAGTGAAAGCTGTCAGTTTCAGAAGGATACTGAAGGTACCTGAGCTTCCCAATACCCTGTTACAAAGAACTCACCTGGCCAGCAGGATGAGTTTGACCTTTCAGTGATGCACAGCAGGTTCACAGTCCTCCCATAGCAAGTATCCCAGTAGCTCCCTGTAACCTCAGAAGGCCTTCCACCACCTCATTAAATTGTTTGCCCATTGTTTAACTACCGAATTTAAAAAAGCCTTGCATCCATACTCCATTAGCATGCCCCCTTAAAGTTTGCAAATGAGAGCTCGAGTGGGCTCTTAAAGCACTCCTCTATGCAAGCTGCATGTTACCTTTGACATCTGGTCACTTCAGCCCAATTCTGCAGAAAACATCATTTTTACTGGCAATATCTTTAAACCACAGCTCTGCTCTGTGAAAGGCAAAGCCAAGGCTCGTGGTTAGCACTACTTTTATGATAAAACAAACTAACTGAACAAGTTACAATTGGCAGTGAACAAGGCTCAAACATTTCTGAGCCTTAGGTTTGTACCCTTATGCTTATTGCCCCGATGCACTAAAAGCTAAAGCAGGGAAACCACACTTTGGTAAGGAAAGGAGCCGAGGAAAGAATAGCCCGAGAAAAGCCTAGAAAGAGGAAAGCCAGAGGAGCAGGTTCAGTGTATGAGGCCCCAGCCTGGAAGTCCTCTAAGCCTGAGGTACCATGTAGTAGTAAAACCATCATTTAGACAAGGGAAGCAACTTTAACACAAGACTCACCCAACCACATCTTAAACCCAGCTCCTTCAAAGATCAGAAGTTCACTGTTTAATGACCGTGACACATCCTCACCTTCAAGTTAAATGCCACCATCTTGGCTGAAGACTGATACTGCCTGTCCTGAAGCAAGCTGCACCCAGCACTGACGAGTGTCACGCTTCTAAAGGCACAATCCGGGGCAGAAGCATCTTGAAGAAACAGAAATATTAAAAGAATTAGCCCATCTGTTTCTACTCAGCACATGCACCCCGCACCTCTCTGACGGGCTCATCTGCAGCTCAATGCCTGGCAGGATATCTGTGCCACAGGGCTCAGCAATGACCAATGTCCAGCGTGCCTTTTTGGAGCTGAATGACAGGAGCAACATCCATGCAAGGTGCTGCTGAAGGACAGGAGTTTGATGGGCCAGGGCAGGTGCCACGCTTGCAGAGAGGGGAGGCTGTGCTTTCACTGCACATAGCAGCTGGCCAATCAAAAACAAAGCACTGGCTGCTTTCAAAGGCATGTGTGCACACCAAGCTGCCTCACTGATGTCTCAGATGTAGCAGACAAACAGCACCCAGAAGTACCATCTTGTGGATTTCAAGCTTATCTGCCCTGTTCAAAGCCTGAATGCCTAACAGATCCTCCCCATCCCTGGAGACTCTCAAGGCCAGGTTGGATGGGGCCCTGGGCAGCCTGAGCTGGTGGATGGGGCTGGATAGGGTCTGCAGTCCCTTCCAACCCAAACCCTTTTGAGATTCTACGACATAGCATCATTTGCATCAGTTTTCTTTCATTTGCTAACACGTTATTTTTTTCTGTACAGCCCATAGTACCTAAGTGAACCAACCAGGCAGTAGATCCCTCAGGTGGCCAATATATGTTTCAGAACTGAATTCTGGGACTCGGAAATGCTCAAGGGATACTCAAGACTGCAGCACACAGCTGTAATGATGCCCTTTGGTCTCTGCTGCTGCTCAACCAGTGCTGACACTGTTTAAGCTGCTGGATTTCAAATTAGGCACTTTCCTGCCTGACTGCCTCAGGGAATCTCCTGTAGGTATAACAGAGAGATTGTTGGAGAGAAGGAAGAAAGCCTACAGCTTAGTCCAAACCTTTCCTGGCAGCTGGCAGAGCAAATCACCACCATACAACAGCTGTTTCTGGCTTGTCTTCATAACAAAAACAGGGACTCAAGTAAACGCTCCTGCTGCTCCTGAGTTGCTCAGGTGGCTTCTTCACAGCTACCCACATTTCGTCACCTAAGGGATATCCCCTCCCTTCTTCCCTCTCCTCATCAGCAGCTAAAATTCTCTCCCTGCAGAATCTGCCCCGAAAGCATTGCCATGGGGGGACACCACAGGAGACCCCAAGCAGAGACTGGGAGGGTCTGTCAGAACAGACTGATTCCATGCATGGTGTGCTCTCCTGCTCTCCCAGTGCTCCTGTGCTTCACTCCTTGCTATTGCCTGGCTGCGAATGGTGAGCTTTCCTTTTCTCCACTTATTCCATGTTAGTCACTTAACTCAATTGATCCACTGAGCAAGGAGCGTAAGTTCTAATCACAAAGAGCACCAGCTGGCCTGCAGAGGGAAAGGAGAATAAAACACCTCCCAGGGTTTGTCATGTCCTGCATGCAGACATCTGTGAACACAGGACACGTATATCTGGCCCAAGCTATTGTACATGGATGAAATGACAGCAGCAGGGGGCTCTCTTGGCTCAGCACCAGCATGAGAGCTGGCCATCATTAGCTGCTCAGGGAAGCTCTCCTGTCTATCCATAGACCCATCCTACCAAAGAAGCCCTGAGTGGAGCATTGCCCAGCTTGAAGATAGCAGCTCGTCCAATACTACACAGCTCTGCACACACTGCATGATGTTCCAGGATTATATCTCACCAGCACAGATTCGGGAACAACAGAACCTGTGAGGTCAGTTGCTCCTAGCAAGATCTAACTGTATCTAAACAATAATGCAGCCAACTTGTCATTTGGTATTTACTGCGTTGATCCTTAGTAGCGTAGCTCCCTTTTCCTGTTGATAAAATGCCAGGGTAGCTGTGAAGTAACAAGTCAGTAGTGTTTTACCTCCCCCAAAAAAAAGGCATTAGAACTTCTGATGTTTCCTCCAGAATTTCAGCAACCATTAAAATGTAAAGACCCCTGCCAGACGGGCACAGCCAATATCACCATCAGACGTGACTCTTGGCGTACAGTCATAAAATCATACAATTATTAAGGCTGGAAAAGCCCACTAGGACTTATCACCACCATGCCCACTAAGCCATGAGCTTCTGAGAGAAATCCAAGTTATACAATCCTGGCCTGATGCGGAGGGACTGAACTGCCCAACTGGGGTTTGTGTCTTCATCCTGACTTTGCTGGGGGCTTCATCACCATACAGTCTTCATTCTTCTCCTAAATTGCTCAAAATTCGGTGCTTCAGTTGGAAGTAGTTTTGTGACACGCTGTAAAGAGGAATGAACTCAGCTACTCAAAAACATGCTGGCATCTGGCATATGATGCTCAAAATGGAGCTTAGAGATTTTCACGTACAGAAAAAGTTCTAGACTCAGCAAATGTCATGTGAGCCCATCTGCGGGATCTGACTGCAGGGTAAGAATCAGCATATAATGCATATTGCAGCGTGCACTCCTGCAAATGCTTGTTTGCAAGTCGATTACCTAAACATTCAACACAACGCTTCTTCAGTATTTCTGCTCTGCCCAGACACAAGCATGAATCTGCCTGAATTTACATCTGCTAGGAGTAGCTGCACTGAAGTCACAAAGCAAATAAGGGAATTCTTCCTTTGTTCTGAAGCGCAGTGTTTCAGTTTGAAATGCTTTCTGCGAGAGCTGATGCTTCTGATGGTCTGTCCTTACAGAGACTTCTACAACTCAAACCGAATGCGGAAGCTGCTGCTCTCTGTATTCCCACACCCAATGTCACCAGCCTCCAGCAGTCAAGCACTTCTCTCAATTTCACCTTTACAGTCTTCTGGTCTCCATTTTGATGTAGAGACAGCTGAAATCCCGTGACAAAAAAAAGAATGGGTGGAGCTGCATGGGGCAAGGAGAATAAATGGCAGGATTCACTTCGTGTTGGAAAAACAATGCCTGTTAGAGCTGATGTTGCCAATTCAGAAGTAAAAAGCTCATGCGCTGTACTTTCAAGGTTGTGATATCTTAAAAGCAAGCAAGCAAATAAGCAGCTGAAGTTTCATGTTTGCCTTTTCAGAGGCAGATAAAGCAAAGATAGGAGTTCAAAACACATCCATGGTCAGGCACTGTTCGTTCCTCAAGAAAATGCAAGCTCCCTTCGCAAACAGCCCTTCTGGGAGCAGAGCGTGGGCCCCACAGAAGGTCACTGTTACCTTCACTCAAGCAAGATCTCATGCTGAACCATGTGAGAAGGAAGCAGGAGCATTAGGCTCTGCCTGAAGCCCCGTTGGAGACATCATGATCTATCCATCACACACTCATACGCTTCTGTGCAGGGCAGGGATAAAATGACATCACTCTCACATGTCTGTGGCTTTCTTCACTATCACTACCCTGTTTACACTCAGGCCTCCATAAAGCAGATCAAACTACTGCAGAAGGGAATGGAAACGAGAGTCTGCCTGTGCCACATCTCAGTGCTGGATCAGTGATCCTGTCAGTTCTGAATGCTGTGAGGTCTGTTGGGTCCAGAGCTGGTGCTCAGGGTCACAACACAGCCCTAGAGGCTCGTGTCCTCAGCAGGGCTAATGAGCTCCCGAGGAGGGCTGCAGCAATTCCCTGAGCTAGCTTTTAGATGGTGCCAGCCCCAGATCTCTGCGCAATGTTGTGCAACACAGACCACCCCACGCGGACTGAAGAGTTGGGCCCCAGTCAGTGGCGAAGCACAGAATTGAATCCAGGTCTCTCAGCCACTGAATTATAGCTGTACTCCACCACAGTGACCACATCACAGCCCAGCTACTAACACCATTGTTTTCTTACGCAGCAGCAGAATATTGACTGGGCTGCATGCTCCAGAAAACTCCTACCAGGCAACTGGGAACTCACAATCCCACTCAAGCTGTCTTGGCTAAGACTCTCAGTCAACCCACTAACAACTTCATCTAGCCTCCAAAAGGGGATCTGTGATGGTTTTCTATTGACTGGGGATTTCAGAGCACTTCTTATCTGCTTTGTGAGACACTGTAAAAGTAACCAGCTGGAAGGCCTCGGAAAGCAGCATACTGAGGTATATACATGGAGTGATGGCTGAATATACCCTCGGCTACAGAAGGGAGCTTATCACCTGTCCCTTGCTACATAATTTTCAGGGAACAAAATGCATGCTTCCCACCTGGACAGTCACTGGAAGATCTATCACTACATTTCACCTGAAGCATCATGCGTCAGGCTTACCATCTGGAAGGTATGATAAAACCTCCTCCTCAAGAAAAAGATGACTACTGGGCAGACGGAAAACACAGTAATATGGCACAGCCCAAAGGCTATAAAGAAACACAGTCGCAGCATGTGTGAGCCAGAGCTGCTGCACTAAGATCCATCACTAACCACTGCCACAGGACGCAATGGTAACATTAAGTCAAAAGCACTCAGACCTTTAGCGTCTGTATGAGAACATAAGCCAGAACACCACAGAACCATAAAAAAAGCTTGGTTTGGAAGGAAGCTAAAAGCCTACCCATCCCAACCCCTGCCACTAGCAGGGCTGCCCACCAGCTCAGGCTGCCCAGGACCCCATCCAAACTGGCCTCGAGTGTCTTCAGGGATGGGGCACCACAGCTGCTCTGGGCAGCAGGACCAGTGCCTCACTGCCCTCTAAGGAAAGAACTTCCCCCATCATCTAACCTGAATCTTCTCTCTTTTAGTTTAAAGCCATTCCTGCTTGGAACCACGTAAAAAGTCAGTCTCCCTCCCGTTCATAAGCTCCATTCAAGTACTGGAAGGCTGCAATGAGCCACCCCGATATTTTCTCTTCTCCAGGCTGAACAAGCCAAGCTCCTTCAGACTTTCCTTACACCTTGTGCTCTCCCCTGGACCCTCTCCAACAGCTCTGCATCCTGCTTGTGTAGGAAGACCTGTGCAATCACTCAGTTAATGCCAGTGTCAATCATACAGTAATTCCCAAGCTAGCACCAACTCCAGGCACAAGAAAACACAGATATCTAAAGCCTTCCCTACCTGCCGAAGCTGCAATGGAAATATTAGCAAGTCCTCTGGCAGCTTCTCGCACGTACCAAATGCTGCCAAGCAAAGCAAAGAGCAAACAGAAGCGTCAGTGGTGGCACCTGAATAAAAACCCTGACCAAATCAACACCCTAGAACACCAGCGACACATCGCAGGCTCCACCTTGGATGGCGGCCATCAACCCAGCCCCGGCTGCCAAAGCTCTGGGTAGCCCCTGGGGCCGCCCCGCAGCCCCCCTCGCTCCCCAGGGCCCGTGCGGGGCCGGGCAGGCCGCGAGACCGCGGCGGAGCAGGCCGGGCTGGGGGGGTGCCCGCACCGCTCCGCAGGGCCCCGGCCGGGCCGCAACGCATCCCGCCCTGTTGGCCCGTCCGCCTCGGAGCTGAGAGGGAGAGGGCGGTGGGGGAAGGCCTAACAGCGCGTCTCCATACCTCAGCGGGCGGCCATTGTTGTGGGCGGGACGGCAAGGCGAACTACATCTCCCAGCAGCCTCGGCTCGGCCCGGCAGCCCCATCTCCTGCCCGGTGTCGAGGCTGGCTATCCTGGTAGCGGGCGTAGGGTTGTTAGTTAGGGTAGTATGGTTGGGTTGTGGTTGGACTTTATGATCTTTAAGATCTTTTCCAACCTGAGCAATTCTATGATTCTGTTCTATCATTCTAAGACAGTGTGTATTAGGTGGGTTATCTCTTTTCACCTGAACTGGAGCAGCTTTTGGGCTTGCCTGGTCTGCGCTGACTATGGAGTTGTCTTGGGCTGAATATACATTATCTACACTGCTCCAGAAGTAGTGCCTCCTACCTATTTCCAGGGGAATCACAACAGATACAAAGAGCATAAATAACACTTTGATAAATTCTTGCTACAAAACACTGTTATAGTCACCCCCATTAACAGTGAGTTTTCATCAGCAGTGAACAAGAGCTTGACCTAAGGCATTGCCTGCATGTCCCAAGGGCAGAGTCAACTCAAGTGCTTACCCCCATTTCAGTGTCACAGATGCCCACATGCAGCCAGGATCAGAGCACAGCCAGAAGTGGAAGCTGCCTATCATTTTTGGTGGGGAGCAGAGCCTGAGCAGGTGCAGTTGTTCATGATGTTGGCACATCTGGGCAGGTTCACTGTGGCTGTTCCTGCTGCCATACCGTGTCAAAAGATGCTCTTTCCCCAGCTGAAACATAGCTGTAGCATGTGGACCAGATGGCAACCAGAGTCCCTCCAGCTGCTTGGTGGGCATATTAACTGTTACCTTACAGCCTGTGAGCATCAAGGGTAAGTGGTAAGGAATGTCCTTCCTCTCGGAAGGGATCAGAGCCATAGCAAGAGCATGTCCTGCAGCACGACAACAGCTGCTATGCCATATCACAAGACCAAGCTCCAAAAAAAGCCAAAGCTTCCCAAGAAACTATTTTCTTCATCATTTCTTCTTACTATGAGTAAAACAAATTGTTAGGAAAGCAGTCACAGACATGGCTGAAAGCATGGACAAAACTCTGAAAGCATACAAGAAGCCCACACAGTTGACAGCCAGAATGAGAACTTTGAGCAGTTTAAGTCTGGTAACATGAAGAGAAGCTAAACCTAGAGCATTACAAAAAGAAACACATTGTAATACTAGAAGTAGTATCGGCTTTGCTTCTAATTATTCCCTGACAGCCAGCATCACGGTACTTTAGCAGCACAGGAGAAGATAAACCATCTTTAGAAGCTGTTTTCTGACTGATGGATACTAGTACCCAACATGGGAAACGCTTAGGAAGCATAGCAATGGAATAGCTTCGATAGCTGGTCATAGAAACCCCTACTCTGAAAGACACGTAGCAGGAGCATGGGCCTTGACAGTTATCACCCAGCTTGCATCCCAGATAGACAGATCAATCTGGAGAGCTGAGGAGCAGCAGAAAAGACAATTTGGACAGCTATGGACTTCAAGAAAGATGGTGACCCTCTAGAAGCTGCTCCGGAAAACCAGGACATGCTCTTAGATGAGACTGCTAGTCTGGCTATACTTTTATGATAAAACAGGCCTCCTTAGAAGGCCATGAATCATTCTTTGCAGCCAATGAATATTGAAATTGAAATGGGAGCCAGGTCATTAAAATAACAGTTTGGCTTGAACATGTGTAGATATAGGTTACTTCCTGTGATTCATACCATAACACATCGTTCAATCAATAGATAGAGGGCTTGGTATTTTATTGTACAGTTTCCTGTTATTTTAAGATGGGCTTATGTCATACAGTTTGCATCTGAATCAGCACTTTTGAGCACTTGAAAACTCCTACTGTTCATCTGATGTCTTCTGTTCAGTAATCCAGATCTGCTTCTGGATTTCAAAGAATTGCTAAAAATTTCAAGTTATTCTCTCCATGACTTTATTTTCCTGAAGAGCAGAATTTCAAAGCAGAGAACAGTCATGCATTTTTCATTGGTGTTCCTCATAGCAGCTGTGCCAGAGTTCTCAGAGGAAATAGCGATGCTGATTTCTTCAGCAATCCATTCTAGATCACCCTGTGTAAATCTACTGAACAGTTTCTTAACTGTTTATAATTCCAGCGAGTTCCCTAAATGTAGCTTCATGATTTCCTCTTTGCTGATGTTTCTGAAATGTCAGGGTGATCCGGGGCTTGTTTTGTCCCTTGCGCCAAAGTTTTCATGGACCACACACTTGAGATCGTCTCGATTCAGAACCTGGCTTTTATATTTCTCGCCCCAGTCCTCCACGATGTACTGATGGTAAGGGTCTTTGGAGTGTTCTCGTCTCTTGGATTTCACGGTACTCACCAAGATCGCCACGATAATGAAGGAAAACATTCCAATCATCACCATCAAATAAAGGATAACATAGTCAAAGTTTTCAGCATCAACCTTGGCTTGCAGTTCATTTGCTGCTTCCGTCATGTTTCTCCTCCAGCCATTCATGTAAGTGAGGAAAGTTTCCTTGAAAATATCTTCCACTGCCCACGTGAAGTTTCGTATTTCAGCCATTCTTGCAAATTACAGCTACCAGAGACAACATAATACTTATTTTAATGAAATATCTATGCTATAACAATTACACTGGTTTATTTTGTCTGCATTATGAGGATTAAATAATAACACCTACTAACAAAAGTGTCATATTGATTTTGGACCAGTTGGGAATCCCTGTATCAGAGTGCTTCAATATGTTTAGAGACCTGAGGAGGTCCTACTCCTTACTCAGGTCATTTGCAGTCTGTGGAAGCCAAGTATGCCTCCGTGAAGTTCAGTGAGTGTGGGCCTATCTGACAGACATCAGATACAGGCATCAGACAACAGGCATCCAGGCACATTGATTTTCCTCTTGAGATGAAGACTAGAATAAAGAAAATGTTCTTCAACCAGGAAGGGGTGCTATACATATTGATCTACCTTCCTTTGCTTCTTGGAATAGCCTTGTGATTTCAGCATGCACAGAACAGGCATTCACATACAGAAGGACACAGGTACACATGGATGTAGATCTCTGTACAATTATACACACACAGTCAAACATATGGGATAAAGGCAGTCTAATGAAAGCAAGCAAGCTGCAAGAAAACAGAAACCCAGACTCTCCTGAAACTTCTTTTTTGTGCAAAACCTCTATGCTTTTCCTTTCAGTGGGGAAATAAATAAACAAATAAATAAATAAATAAAAATCTGTAGGTTTTTGGATAGAAAATAAAGACTTAGCAACAGAAACTTACCTTTGCTGTCTCCTTCAGTAATGAGATTCCCAGTAACAATCAGGATTTTGAAACTCCACCGGATAATACTGTGGTACTCTTGAAAGCAAGAGAGCTATCTTACTCTTCAAGTAACCTCCAGCCTGCACAAGGTTTTGAGCACTTGCCTGTTAATTAAGTGCTTTCTGCTGCACACTATCTGTTTATATTAAGGTAAATGCTAAATCTAATCTCACCTGGAAAGTCAAACATCGGCTGACAGCTTACATCAGTCATCCTGTCTGAAGCTGAGTGCTATAATTTATTCTTATTACTGCAAATTCATATGTTGTAAAAGAACACTGTAGCGCTAAGGATAAACATTTCTAGAGGGTTATAGTTTGGTATTTTTTGGCCCAGAGAGAAGAAAACTAAAGAGGTTCTCTCCAAAAATAATGAATAATTCCCTTGGTTGACATGGGCACAAGAGACTGAGCGCTGAGCAGGCACTGTAGAAGGTCTTCCATGCTGTTAGCACCCAAAAGGAAGAATTTTGTGCTCTTTCAGTCCTATTAGGTTGCCCACATGGACCTTCTATCTCTTTCTCTGTTGTTTTTCTCCTTTCTTTGTTTCATGTTTCCCCTATCCTTTGCTATAAACAAAGAACATAGGGTTTCTCTGCCTTTCTCCTAGTTTCCTCCTATAGTTTGGTTTTCTCTTTCTTTCTCCAGGACTGTGGTTGTCTGTGACCATGAAGCCTATACTGCAAGAAGCAGGTCTGCTAGCACAGCCAGGACCTGTCTCCCTGAACTCTGCTGTTTGTGTACATCACCCATGATCTGGAGCAGTAAACAAAAACCTATATTATAAAAGAGGGAGAGAAGAATTAATTAATGTTGATTTTATTTCTCAGCAAACAGTATGTGATGACACCTAACTGAAAAGCACTGAGTCACACCTTAGAAGTAGCAACATGCTTAGTGAAGTGAGACAACTTCAGCTCCATTCAGAAGTAGTTCCCGGCTCTGGTAGTGACATTTAGTGGAGGGGATTAGGGTGGAGATGCAGATGTAGTCCTCCTTTGTTACTTAGCTAGGGATGTGCTCAGCTTGGCTCTGGCTGTTTAAAGGCAGCTGGAGCCACCAGCATGCTGTTAGAGGAGCTCCCAAATGCAGGGCCATGAACTGAGCTGTAGGATTGAAAGAGGAACCAGAGCCCTGGAGGTTAGGCTGCAAGAGGAGTATCTTGGGAGCTACTGCCCTGGGCTGCCAATAGATTGGCTCTTCAACCAGCCTCTTCTGATGTCTGTTCCTGGCCAGTCTCATTTGGCCAATGCAGGTACACGCTTGCACAAACACGCAAGTACACAAACATATACAAAAGTTGCATATGCTGTCAAGCAGACATTAACTGCTTACTCTGTTGTTAACCAGATGAGAACTGAACCAGATGAGAAGTAAGATTAACACAAGATTAGGGGACAGACTCAGCAGTGCCTGCTGTGATAGGACAAAGGGTAAAAGTTCCAATCTAAAACAGTGGACATTTAGACTTGATATAAGGAATATATTTTTTACAGTGAGTGTGGTGAGGCAGTGGAACAGACTGTCCAGAAAGGTGGTGGATGCCCTGTACTTGGAGACACTCAAGGTCAGGCTGGACAGGATTCTGAGTACCTGATAGAGCTGTGGGTGTTCCTGTTCATTGAAGGGAGGGTGAACCAGATGGCTTTTAGGGGTTTCTTCCAACTCAAGCTATTCTGTGGTTCAATAATCATTAACGGGATCTTTGTCACACAAGCTCGAACATTTCCCTTCAAAGAAGTTTACTCAGTCATCTTCTGGATAATTCTCCATTGCTTGTTTCTGTGCATTCTTTGAAGTAAAGCATCAAACCTTACCCTTTAGTTGTAATCAGCAGCTAATGTATTTAAATACCGATTTGGATGTATTTAAATACTGATTTAGATGTATTTATACACCAGTTTCACTGTTTCCTTCTCTTGCCTTGTCTCACCTTGCAATTTACTATATATAGTTCATGAATTCTAAGAATGCCTGTATAGGCTTAATTCTTAGAAACAAAAGAATGTAGTTGTTAAGCATCATTACTGAAGAGATATGAGTATCCTTTAATACTTACCTATGTAATTTTCCTTCAGTATTTCTTCTGGCTAGATCATAATATTATGTTAGTCACTGTTTTCAGACCTCAAACCTTCATATACACAGCCTTAACCCACAATCTTTTCAGCCTTTCACTACTGATACGCTGTATTGTTAACCACTGATACTTAAAAGTGCTGATAGCATTTCATTACTTTCCCCACTGCATCAAACTTTGTACTTTCCTCCTAGATTCCTCCTGTTACTTATACATTAGCTTAATAGACCACTTGTGAAATCAGTGGTTCTATCCCTAGCTCTGTGTGCTTCTTTTCAAATTGTTCTTTGGAAGATCACCCAGTTAAACAGAGACCTACCAAGGCTGTTATGTTATTATAGCTTTTTCATTAACTGTGACTGCCAAAGCCTTTTCTCTTAAAATTACTCAGGATTACATTTAATACTTACATTTGAACTATTTTTTTTTACATTGATTTTCCTTTATAATCAATTCTTTTCATACATATCGAGACATTTTCTGTCTCTCCTGGTTTCTCATGACACTGTTGGCAATTACTCTTGTTTTGCACCTGTCTTCTAGATCTCTTCCCTGGTCCTCACATTCTTGTGAGGAGCCTCTGCAGTGGGCCAGTAGAAGCTAGCTACCAATTTTCCAGAACTTCCACCTTCTGTTCTGTTTGCCATTCCTGTAAGCAACTCATTATCACTTAGTGTTCTTTCTGCACTCATTCAAAGTGCAGTGGATGCTGTTTTCTTTCTCAGCATACGGGAGTTCTGGTTTGTACATCTTTCCCACCAAAGAGCTTGGTTTTCAGCACAACTAGCAGCTTTGATATCTCGCTCTGTATAGGTTGGGGTTTCTTTTAAAGCGAGGTAATCATTTTTTCAATTGTTTGTTTCTTATGTAACTGTTCTTCCATCTTTCAGGGAGTGATGTTTACAGTTTTCAGACTTAGCCTATTTTCTTGGGCTTTTTTTTGCTGCAGGGCAAATACATTTTCTGATTCAACGATTGTGTTTTTCTGCTTTTCTGTGAAACCTCGAGTCTTAGTTGTGTGTCATACCTATAATAGCACTTTTGAGTATACGTTTGAAAAGGTATTAACTCCCTTCATTCACACAGGATTACTGTTCCTGTCAGTTCAGCAGAGAAGCAGCCTTTTTGTTGAAACACCTTGGTCAGGTTCAAGGTAGTTAACAAGGAGGCCATAGGTTCAAGCCCCAGCTGTGTCAAAGTTTAAGGGTAAAGGGTAAAGTTAAATAGAAGCAGAAGAGTTATGTGTCTTATAGCTAGAAGTTAAAACTCTTGATGAGATGAGAGCTTGCATATACTGGCCCAAAGCAGAGGCTCCTGAGCAGCCTGATCTAATGGGTGGCAACCCTGCCCACAGCAGAGGGTTTGGAACTGGATTGTATTTAAGGTCACCACCAACCCAAGCCATTCTATGATCCTGATTCTGAAGGTTATCACAGAATCGCAGGATGGCTGAAAGAGACATCTGGGTCCATCTGGCCAAACCCCTTTTCCAGCAAGAACACCCAGAGCTGAGTAACCTGTTCATGCACACATGCAGAGGGGCATGGAGAAATAACAGCTGAACCCAGTGTAATGATTTTGGAGCAGAAGTTTACACAAAGCCCATTACTTAAAGAGGACTGATGGCTATTGCTTTGGTCTTTAGATCCCCCCAAATGATCACAGCTTGTGAAAATTATCTCTAACTGTTATAATAACTGTCTAATGATTGCTCCTTCCTCACATCAGAGACCCACATCAGGGTGCGCTTTTCTTAATGCCTTGTATAGAAAGAGTGAAAGTAGCGCAGACAGTGGAATGGCCCATCTGGAATGGTCCTGTGTGAATAAAGAAAAATATATTCAGCAAACTAACATTTCTGAGTCATAACTAAAGTGAGGGGGAAAATATTCAAAAAGAATGTGAATTTTAAACAAATTATTTTATGCAATACAAGCATAAGCAAGGCTGAGAGGAAAACCCGTTGTGTCTCTGAGATAAGAGTATATGTCATGGGGATGCATTCAGTATTGAGGGACTTAATCAGCTTCTCCAAACCTGAAAGCTTAAAAGAAAACAGCTGGGAAGAATAAGCCAGGGTGCTGTGTCTAGTGCTAGGACTGCACAGCAACTGAGATACAGGCACCTTCCACCCTGCAAGATAGTGGATTGCTTCCCCCAGTCAAAACTGCAGAGGTGGAAAAATTGTGGTCAGGCAGAGATTGCAATCATGCAGCTTTGTTGCTATGGTTTTACATGTTGCTATTGCAAAAGTTTTAGAGGATATGTAAAGGTGTTGCTTGCATGTAGCATTTAAATGAAAAAGCAAACAGTAAGAGCCATGTCTGATACTTAGCTTCTAACATCTTCTGGAGATTTACTCCTTAGCCTCTTTGAGATCATCTTTCTGAAAGTAGGACAGAAAATAAACATCTTTCCAAAGAATGACCTTTAGGAAGACTTCTACCTCCTAACAACAGGACAAGATAGCTCTGAGGGAAGTGTAGTCCAACATGCTGCAGGGCAGGTGCTAAATTCAGAGGGCTCCTTGCTGTTCCTCATCAGCATCTCCACCATATCTACAGTGAACACTAGCTGCTAAGTGACTTCCACATCCAGCACAGGCAATGGGAATGGCAGCATTCTCCTGACTGATTTCTTTGCTTGACAAAACCTCCCCACCTTGTCTGGTGAGGCAAAGGGAGAGGCAGGAAAGGGGATAAGTAAAAAAAAAAAAAAAAATGGGGAGAGTGAGAAAGCATGTGGTAAACTGCCTGTCCAGTGGACAACACGGAACACAAAGGGAAGGCTGTAGATGTCACCAGGGTTCTCCCATCAGACTTCTTCCTTTTGGGGCAATGGTGCCTTGACCTGATGGAGCTCCAGGTGGGACAATGTAAACATGAAGAGGACAGGGAGCAGTCAGAGCTTTTCAAAGAGGCTCTGAAGATTAAAAGAGATTACAACCTGCTGCTCTTGGGGTACTTGCCAGTGTCCCCCTTGATGATGTCAGTGTAGAGCACAGCTGAGATGTGGATCAGCTCACAGGTGCATGGCTACTTAGGCCAGATTTGATGCCAAGGGCTGCCTCTCCAGAGCAGCCCCATTTATAAATGAGAAGGTTCTCCACTCCAGCTCAATTAAAGTCCACAGAAGTTGGTATAGAACTTGAACAGAACACAGAAAGGAAAGCCTGAACTGGAGATGGAGTTACTGTTAATACCCCTTCTGCATGGCTTGATGTTGTTAACTCGCATATCTACAGACTTAGGGACTAGTTGCTGAAAAGTGGCTCATATGAGTGAATCATCTGTTTTTATAACTCCTCAGCAAAAGAAATGGTCTGATTCACAGGGGCAGGAGAGTTCAACCATTTCTCCAGGAGGGTTGCTGAGGCTCCTTATAGAAAGAATGTATTTCAAGGCCCATTTTTAAATGATTATGTTCAGTGGAGAGAGGACTGAAGTCAAGAATTAAATCATAAAAATTACAGGACACACAGGAGCTTCTCAAGCACTGCTAGAAGCATTTCCTTGCATTACCAAGACTTGCCTCATCTCACACTTGATCTCACGCCTACATTTGGCCAGTGAACAGGACCTGCCTTCTACAAACACAAAATGCTTCTACTCAGAATTGGCTCCCTGTGGAAATCTCTCAGGTCACTCAGTAATGCCGCTCCATTCCCTGCAGCCATGCAAGGAAGCACTTTTGGAGCAGCACACCTTCCCAGTGGTACCCTCAGGAGTTGGTGCATGGGGCAGAAGATGGGAATTGAAGTGCTTGCCCAATAGCATGCCTGTTCCTTCTCCATCTAGAGCCCAGCATAATGTTTAATTAATGCAGAGGTCAGCTCACCACTTCATGTGTTCAGAAACCTCAGTGCAAGCTCAGCTTCCAATGCACTTTTCCATGGAGTGCACCAGAGCCTCATCCCATCCAGGCACCTAGTGGGCAAGCATCACTGGAACTGCTGCTGGCCTCCCACCCCAGGAAGACTAAAGAAAAGAGCTGAGGGCTTTGCTTCTCATACTGCGGCACTTGAGCAGCTTTGTTATTGGAAGGGCCCATGCAGCACTGAGTGCCTGTACCATGTTAACCTATTATTACTATTATCATTATGCAGGCAGGAAGAGAACAGCACTGAACTAAGGTCATGTTAAAATGGGCTACTATCACCACATGGCTACTGGACCTGTGTGCAGCCTGCTGGCAAGCTCAGCTTTTTGAAGAAGAAAAAAGTCAAGTGAGGCCTAGAACTACTGTATATTTTGGGTTTACTTGTACTCCACCATTGCATATTAAAAAAACATGCTGCTTGATTTTCCCAAGCTGTTTGCCTGGATGCAGCCAAGTAGAGATGCTCTTTGGTTATACTGGGCTCTTTAATAAAGTTCTGTCACCGTTCATACTGCTTATGGAGTGATAATGAAAGGGGAAGCAAAGGCCAAGCCAGGAGATTTTACTGAAATAGGAAAACAGAGTGAACGCCCTACACAACCCTATATCATATCATCATCTCATTACACCAGCTTCACTGTCAAAGGAAGGTATATTAAGCTGGTATTTACTTTTCCAGAAAAATCTGTGTTCTACACATAACAATCTATTGAGGTCACTTAAGCTAAAACATATCTTGAGGCCCTACATCCCTCCAAGAGCTTTAAAAATTAATAACAACTGATCATTGCAAGTCCAGTGGCAGGGAAGGAAAACAAGTGAATCAGCACATGAGGTAAGAAATAATTGCTCATTCAACCTGGTGCATGTTGCATGCACATAGTCACATTTCTTGTTTTCTCAGCCTTTCTTGACCTTGGGCCCATTCATTTACATGGCTGAAATCCAGCTATGTGAACTGGCTGTACAGTCTGCCCACCTTCAGCTCCCACACCAAGCAAGCACTCATGCCACAAGAGTGGCAAGCAAAGTCTACTCAAAAGTGTGTGATTTCACCATGCCAGCATTCAAGTGCTTACACTGTCTGCATAGTATTGCCTGCCAGCTGACCACATCACCACATTGCGACTACAGGACAGGACTGAAAGTCCTGGGCTGGCTGGGGTTACAGGGCAGGGCTCCCAGGAAGGTGGTGGGCAGGGGGGTGTGGCACCCTGAGGACACTGTACTGTGCCACATGTCTTATACCTGGAGCACTGTGTCCAGGTTTGGGGTCCACAGTACAAGACAGATGTGGGCACGCTGGAGAAAGTTAAGTGCCACTGAAATGGTGAAGAGACTGGAGTGTCTCACCTGTTGGGAAACACTGAGAGAGCTGGGACTGCTCAGCCTGGAGAAGAAAAGGCTCAGGATGATTTCATCAGTGTATACAAGTAGCTGAAGGGAGGGTGAAGAGAGTAGTGAGCCATGCTCTTTTCATTGGTGTCCGGTGCAAGGACAAGAGTCATGAGTACAAACAGAAGCATAGGAGGTTCTGTCTGAACTTCACCTACTGTATAGGTGATAGAGCACTGGCATGAGTTGCCCAGAGAGGTTGCGGAGTCTCCTGCTAGTTAGAGAGTTGACACAGTCCTGGACAACTTGCTGTGTGTGGCCATGCTTGAACATGGGGTTGGATCAGACAGTCTTCAGAGATCTTTTCCATCATCAACCATGCTGTTGTTCTGTGAGGTGCCAGACCTCACATCACAGGGTGGTCACTGGTCCCAATTGCTGTGTCATCACTGCCTTAAATGTAAAGACAAGCTCAAGACTGTCCTGTGCAATGTCACAGTCCAAATACATGGCATCTGGCTGTTTCCCACCCTCTTCATGACCCCCCATCCTCCCAGTAGCACTGGCTTTATCTGTATTAGTCACCTGTTTCACTCATCTGCTTTCAATTTAGGGTTCGCCCCTCACTGGGAGCTGCACACGCTTACTCTGTAAGGCCTTATCTTGTTGCCATGGGAGCCATCCTCAAAGAGATTCTTTCCCTCCCAAGCAGGCTTCCAGTAGCTTTCCTACAGCAGAAAGCACAGTCAGTGTGTGTCTGAAAGCGTCTCCATTTGGAGGTACTCCTGTAGTGACCTATTGCAGCAGTGATGCCTGTACCCAAAGCAGCCAAAGCCATGTAAACACAGCTATATTAGTAGGCATCCCATGGGTGACCACACAAGGCCTGGTCCACAGACAACGCTTTTGGGAAGCAATGCAGGTGTGGTTTCAGACCTACCACGGACAGCAAGAATTTCCTGAATCAGAGCCTCTGCCTGAAGCTGGAGTGGATCCAAAAGAAGGTTATTCTGGGTGAGCTGCCTGAGGGATTTCAGCTGATATATTTATGTTTATATTTTGTCCATGCAGCAGCCTCTGGAGAATAAGAGAGTAACCTTTTCATTGGATTCCATCTGATTAATTGCCCTCTTGGATCTGCTAATGTCTAGTGCTCTAGAAACGGTACTCTGGGATCTTTATCAGAGTTTATATTGAAAACTACATTCAAGGGACAAAAAATGTTGCTTCACTTTTGATTTCAAAAATATTGTGACTTTGGTGTCCAGGAAACGATGCTGCAATCATTGTGGCATGGAATGTACATTTATCCCCTCAAAATAATAAGGATGCTTTTTGGTCCTGCTTTCTTTTAGTTTTAGGCCTTTGTAGCAGTTCCTCAAAGCAGCCTCTTCAGGAAAACTGGATTTAGTACATCTACTGCTGGGTTTCTCTCATCCTTTCTGAGATGAGAGAAAGAGAAGAAATGACCATTTTCATAACAGTGGCATCACTTCTAAAACAAATCAGATTATTCATAATATTCAAGAATGTCTGCAGACCTACATTATTGGAGTATGCACACAAAGTGTGTGATTGCCATGGTTAAAGTAAGAATGTGTTTGTGATATTTCCATCTCTTATTGATACCTTACCCTGCTTGACCCAGATTATTTAGAGTTCTCATCTTCTCACGGGGGTAACGCTGTCCTCATGCTGGCATCTCCTTGTTGAGAAGAACCTGTTCACAGCTGCATAGAATGCAGCAGGGCACAGCAGCCTGAGGGCAAGTTTGGGTCTCAGTACCAAGGCTAGGTTGGATGGGGTCCTGAGCAACCTAATCTAATGCGTGATCTAGTGCAGATCTTGGAACTAGGTGATCAATGAGGTCCCTTCAATGTGGTGATGGTTTTCACTGTTAACCCATGACAGCATAAACAGTGGCACGTGAACCATGGGACTGGATGTATCAACCATTGAGGTATCAACCTTCGAGGTATCTTAAATGCTGGAGGAGAAGAGCCTCAAGACACTTATGTGCAACATGATAATGTATTGTCTAATTAAAGGGGTCCTAGATCTTCATTTCAGTGTACTTAACTGCTATGGTAACAGCAGAAAAAAAAAGCTTGTCTGCCTAGTTTTGAACGTGCATGTCTCAATTGAAGGCAGCAAGGAAGGCATCCCAGGCTAAAATAAACATCACTCTGTTCTGTCTTTCCTACCACTGAACTTCTGTAGCCAGATACCACATCTGCTTAACAAACACTTTTTACAGGATACTTTTTAAAACTGAAACTCTCCATTTAATCAAAGGCGCTACAAACATAATCAGCACTAGGGGTAAAGGATGAGCGGACAGAAAGGCATATGCAGGAACCATCTCAAATATAGAACCCAAATGATGTAATAGCAACTGTTTTGCCACGCAGTGGACCATTTACAATAATGATGTGAGTGAGGAAATGGTCTTTCAACCATCATGAAAGAAAACAATTCTCAGGCAGAAGCACCATCTGCTGGTGGATACCAATTCTATTACTTCACTTAGAACATTTACACTGAAGTCAGCGTAAGCAACAACCTTCAGAGATCATTAATGTGCTTAGGGGGCAATCCTTGAGACCTTAATCCAAGTCCTAAATGTAATATTTACTCACTTTCCACATCAAAGCCCTCATGGTACTGTGTAACTCCAGCCTCTTGCCAAAGAGTTCCACAAGCAAATAATTGCTTTAACAGAAGAAAAAAAGGGTTCTTAGATTTAAAGAAAGATCAAGAATTCAGCCTCCTCTCACTAAAGTCAACATGAGAACTTTCACTGCCTCCTGAATGCCACAGGAGTTTGGTCAGTGACAGCAGGAGATAAATCTTAGCCCTGGGATACAAAGGCTGTACACATCCCATTGGCCTATGGGGGTTTTTATTTTCAACAAAAGGCAATTTCTCTCTGCCCAGAAACATGGAGTGAGGGCAGCGTACCATGCAAACTTTCAAGGAGATGTTAGGACGTTTTCAGGACTGAAAGGGTAACTGCATTTTGCCCAGCAGATATGTTGAATGATCAAAAATTTGCTTGCATTTATATCCTAAAGAAAGATGACAAATATTGTGTTATATATTATCCAGGATACAGTTAATATGCTTACCAGAGGCACTATTTTGAGCTAGGTCCCTACTTTCTTTCATTTAAGAATTATTCTGTGGCATAATTCAGGTGCATTGCTTCACATGGGGACAGACCTGACCTTTCCGACCTTAATTCCCTGAACTTGGGTATGGTTCGAAATATGAATCCAGGCCCGGATTCAGATTCTGCAGACCATCTGTACATCTGTATAATAAGCTGAACTTCAGCTGTATTTATTCCTCCTTCATCTTCTTGAAAGGCAAGTCTCTGACCTTTCAACAAAGACAGACTTTTTCTTAGAACTGATATGTAAAACTTGATTATTTTCTGCTTTCTCAATTCAGATTTTAGTTTTGATAAGCTTTGTGCTCACTGATGAGAATTACCATGAAGCCAACACACTAGCAAAGTGCTCCAAAATGGGTTGAAGAGAGCAGTGTATCACCTGTATGCCCACTTACCAAGAGGACCAAACCCATAGGGGGGAGATCACTCACTTCAAAAGCTCCATATCTATCTGCATCTGGCACACATCTCAAAGCCGTGCTCCTGACCTGGAACCCTGGCTGAACATCATCATCCATGACAAGGAAGCTAATTAGATATAAAAATATTTGGGTCTTTGGAGTGCCTGCCAGTGAAGCAAAAGTGGATTTAATGTCTTCCAGAGATACGTTTTTTCCATAGATCAGAACAATGGGATGTCCCTTCTTTTCCGCTCGCAGTACATGGAACACAACAGATGCTGCAGGTTCTTCCAACCCCTCTGGCATTATTGCTCTAAATAATATTTCCTGTTGGAAGGGGCAATTGCAGTCTTATTAAAAGAGCAAAATGTTTATCTTTCCCTTCAGATGTCAGGCCAATAGCAAAAGTCAGTCAGCACTCCACAGTGAGAACCAAAATGGGTTCTGCTCATTTCTTTCTCCACGAAGATGCAAACTATGAGGCAAAGGGGCAGGACATGCAGAAATGGCCATGAAGAAAAGGCAACAAAGGAAAAAATGGTGCTCTACTACAGCTTCCTCACAGGGAGCGGAGGGGCAGCGCTGAGCTCTGCTCTGTGTGACAGCGACAGGGCTCGAGGGAACGGCATGGAGCTGTGCCAGGGGAGGGACAGCTGGGGGGCAGGGAAAGGGGCTGCACCACAGGGCGGTGGTCATGGAACGGGATGCACAGGGCTGTGGGCACGGCCCCCAGTGCTGGAGTTCAAGGAGAGTTTGGACAACACCCTCAGACATACAGTCTGATTTTTGGGTGTTGCTGTGTGTAGCCTGGAGTTGCACTTGGTGATCCTTGTGGGTTCCTTCTATCTCGGGATGTTCTATGATTCTATGATTAAGCTAAAGGCATTTTGTCTGTATTTCCTGCACTGATACATATAGTTCTGTGTCAAAGTTTTTTAACCACAAGACTGGCTCAGTCTTATACTCTTTTTACTGGAATCTTTTGACAAACTCAATGTATTTTAAGGCTCAATCATTTCTGAAAGTATTTGCTGAAAATACAGATACAGTTTTGCTCACGTGGCTCTAAACAATCTGGAAGCTTCCAGACGCACTGCATGTGGTGAGAGATTTTCTTCAACAAGTTGGAACCTTGAAGGGAGCTTTATCTCACCACGAGGGAACAGCATGAGCCGTACCCTGCAGCATCTCATAGCTGGTATAAGACTTAGAAAGAGTGAGAGCATTGTTTCTGAAGGACACAGAGACCTACCACCCAGAGACAACGCATGGCTACCAGCACAGAGCTGTCTTTGGGTATGCTGTCCCAGGAGGCCCCACCTTACACCTAACATCCATACTGTGCAGATGATAAAATTCCACTGGAGAGGTCCCAAAAACCTGGCAGTGCCCTAGAATTTCCCTTGCTCTTCTACAAGAGGGTCCCTGTTATTAATTCATAGCTAACCAGTATTTTAAATTGATCATAAATATCACATCAAAGGTGGCTGAAGTTCACTTCACGAGAGAAGTAAGGACCAAAGGCTCATCTGAGCAGTCCTGAGCTTTGTGAAACTAGAGATCAGATGCTGTGTCAGGTACCATTAATAATGGATTGAAACCAATTATCCCATTCAAGATTGAAACCAATTATCCCATTTAGCAAGAGGAATTCAGGAGCTCAGAGCCACCTTTGCAATAGAGTCTGATCCTGATACATATCACTGTGTACGTGAGCTCTCTGTATGTTAGCCAGGATCCCCAAAATAATCTCCCTAGTAAATTTTATGGCACCGTCAACACTAATAAGGGAAACAATGTCAAATTCATACTCAAAATGAGATCTAAAATCACAGCCTGCACAGCATCACAATGAGAAGCAGGCAGAGCACAGCAATACCCTTTCACAGAGAAATTTTTATTACAAAATCCAGTTGTTACAAAATCCAGTTGCTTTTCAGCTCGGAGAAAACAGAAATATCTCATTTTCCTCCTAAAAAGGGAATGGAGTCTCAGGTAGGTGGTTGGGGGGGGATGGGGGGTGGGGGGGCACGGGGAACCACAAGGGCGGTGTGAGTGCTGTCTGAGTGACCAAGGAGGTGTGAGATGGGTCTGTCCAAATCTCACCTTTATGTTTTGACAAGCTGGCGAGCTCCTTGTTTTGTTTCTGTTTCTTCAACCAGCTGTCACAGTGAGGGATCCAGGATGCCAACAAAATACTGCTGTTATACTCTGGAGAGCAGAGCACACTCCAGTCTGAAGTTCTCCCTCTTGTTTGACAGGAGCTTCTGAGCGTGCGTATCAACAAGTTCGGACAGAGGTTGATCCAGACAGCTGAAAAAGCCCGAGTCTCGGCTCATGCAGGTGCCGTTTTCAGGAGTGACCACACTGTGTCCCCACAGAGCTGCACTTCCATCCCTCTGCTCCCAGCAGAAAGGCGTCCAAGCGGTGGTAGCTCATCTGCATGCCCATAAATACACCCCCCTCCAGCACAGCTCTAACCCTTACTTATATGGTTAGAGCTGGCAGGAAAATAATTCTGACCTTCAGTTGCTACCAGTCCACTCAGTCCAGGCCCGGTGAGGCGAGTACAGATAATCATAAAAAAAAAGGCAACAACATGTAAAGGTCAAAATTCAAGGTCTGCTGCTCATTACTAAGAAATAGCACCAGAAACCCTCCTCGTTTGCATAAAACATTTCGTGCTGAGACCTGAAACGTCCTGAAAACAAAGGTAAGCACTGCTAGCTCCATTTCACAGATGGAAAAGTGAGCCGATTGCCAGGACCACACAGCAGGAACGTAGCGATGCTGAACCAGATCAGGCACCCAACTGTCTAGTACTGCCCTGTTGGCCTGCAGTTCCAAGTCTGAGCGATAAGGAGACAACGTGGGGTTTTGTTTTCCCTCTGCTCTTAAACACAGTGTCTCCATGTCAGAGGGATCAGAGCAAAGCAATGCACACCTTGCCTGAAGGCCGCACCTGTCCTGTTATGCTGTTCCTTCAGTGCAGGAGTGGGCAGCTTCCCTAGCTGTCCTGGTACACAAGTGAAGCAATGTACCTAAAAGCAGCCCAACGCATACATAAGGGGGCATTTCAGAAGAACCCAGCCCCTTAGGACAGCTTTTAGGAAATCTCCATATTGTCTGCATCAATGACCTGCACTTGGCAATGACAAATCTGAAATGCCAGCGTTTGCCAAAGCATATCCAAAAGAGCAGAGCAATGCGGGCCATGAAACTTTGCCTCCTCCCTCCCTTGTCCCTTCAGGAGTGTCTCTTCAAAAGATGGGCACTGTAGATAGTACTTGGAGTCTTCTCATCTGCAGCCAGGCATGCCAACCAGAATAACTTGCTGGGAATTCCCCTATTTCCTAGAATGATCCCCCAAGATAAAGCCTAAAGTAGCCAAAGAAGTGAAGCAGTGAATCTGGTTTTGACCAATGTAACTTCTGTGGAGGAGGCCAATGGAGAGTCATGGGACATGACCCTGCAGCACTAGCTGCTGAAGTGAAAGCCAGAAGATAAGCTACTAAAAGCAGATCTGAGCATAATTGATTACTCTCCCCGTTAGCACATAGGCTTTCACCTTAGAGAGACAGCAAAATATGGATTCCTGCACTACACCTGCCATCCTAATGGAAAATCACAGCTGCTCTACCTGCCTAGCGTCATACAAGTAATTTGCTTCATATAGTTTTACCCCAGATGGAAGAAGCTGTTTGCTGTGGGCAATATATGTCCACCCAGAAGTGAAATGTAGAGAAACTCCGTATCTTGTCTTTCCCAACTGCTCACCAGGTAAAGGCTTGACTATTAGAAGCTTTTCACAGGCTGTGGAATGCATTAGGCAGAGCAAGCGGTCTTGAAGTGAAGGGGTTCTGCTTTGGTTAGGTCACTCCATCAGCATGCTCTTTGAGGCCCCAAGACTCGAGCTTCAGGAATTCAGCCAGGCAAGGTGGTAAGAGACTCAATTGTGTGCCTTCAAAACCAAGACTGAGCCCTTAAGTCAGAGGCAGTCAGACCATGAGGGTCAGGGAGCTCCTTGAAATGGAGCCTGTGGGGCTCCATGCACCATGAGGGCCCTGGGATTCTGCTTCAGCTCCATATTTTATAGTTCTCTTGATTTTTATAATGTTTAGGAAAGGATGCTTCATGCACCTTCTTTGACAAGCTCTAACTCTACAGACTATTTAACATGTGGAAAAGCAAATAACCCTTAGCCTGGAGCCACTGTCATGAGCGATCAGCAGAGGGATTTCAGGCCTAACTTGTATTCCAAGAAAAAAAGGCCAGGACAGCATGTGGCTTGTGATTATGCTCACATCCTTTTTACCAGCATCATGACCCATCTCTTCTGGGTACGGTGAAGATGAACGATCTCAGGGATTGCAAATTGCCCCATTAATCAATGGGGAGCTTTCTTCTCCACTTGATGTCTAATTTGAGCTGACTTGATCCTTTCCCCTCTGGTTGAGCAAGATATATGTGGTGTGTGTGGGGTGAGGTGGATCTCTATGCCAAGCCTGTTGCTGCTCTATGTCCTCTCCTCACTTTCTCCCTTCTTGTACCATGCCTGGGTTACAACAGCTGTAATTTCTCACCACTCTAAGCTGGTCCACAACATCCAGGGAGGTGCAGCGGTGAAAGGGCTGACCAGTCTGCACATTTCCCCTGGCCTTGTGCTCTGTCCGTGGAGCCAGCAGTCCCAGGAGTGCGGTATAATGTGAGCTGGCTTTCAGGAATGATTTCTTGCCAGAAGCTTCTCTGTGTGAGGCCAGTGCAGTTTGCTGGTCCATGACCACAGGAAAAAGCTTTACACTTGACAACCATAAAGTATTTTTGCAGCACATGCCTTTCTCTGCACTCATTGACCTGTAGGAGGGCCCTTACCTCAGCCCCATGAGTATAGTGTCCTCACCATGTCCCATCCCTGTTTTTGGCTGAGCAGGACCTCTGCTCATCCTGGAGCACCGACTGAGGAGGCTCTCACTTCAGAGTGAGAGAACACTGGCCATGCTGGCACCCAGCTGAGTGCCCTGGCAGCTCTTGGGCACCCAAAGACACATTTGGCAGGAGCTCGGGATGTGACTGAACTCCCCATGGTCATCTGGGTGGAGGGTCACACAGCACTGATAAAGATGAAAGTGGGGATAATCACACTGTGGAGACTGATATGTCAATAATCGAGAGTAAACATCTGTCATGAGTGGCAGTCTGAGGACTTCCAAGAAGTGCGGATGCAATGCACACAACTGATGCTTCTGACCTGTGTGCACTGCCACCTGCAGTGACCAGAGAAGCCCCAATACAAGAAAACATTTTGTGATTGCCATATTCAGGAATGCCAAAGGACAACACATGTCCTGACTATGAGTTCAAAAATGGAGAGACACTTTCCCTCACAGCATCTTCAGACAGCAAGAACAGAAAGATAATCCCGTCAATGTATGGTGCTGTGTACCACCAGCATTGTTCTCTTTACCAAGCTCTGTGTCAAAATCAGAAAGCAGGTCTGCTCTGCAGCATGGTCATGGGAACAGCTTCGAGAAAATGTGTAACCAGATAAAACAAGGGTGGTTCTGTGAAGGTCCTTGTTAAGAAAGGGGCTGTAGCGTGAGTTTACTTGTTGCTATACAAAAACCAAACAGCGCATATGGATGCAAGAGGACCAAGGTTTGCTCAAACATCCTTGCAAGGATCCCATCTGAGCCTGAAGTTTTAAGCATGCATTTGAACAGGCTTCTCAGAGGAGCAATGGATTCACCATCCCTGGAGGTGTTCCAAGAGCTGTGTGGATGTGGCACTGAGGGACACGGTTAGGGGGCATGATGGGGTGGACTGATGGTTGGACTATAGTCTCAGGTCTTTTCCAACCTTCATGATTCTATAATTCTATGATTCCATGATCACAGTATAGTTAAGTTTGAAAGTGGCTTTAGGAGGCCATCTAGTTCAGCCTTGCACTCAAACATGGTCCGCTAAAAAGTGTGTGCATTGTAAAAGGCTGTGATAGGCTGTGACTGTGATTAAGTACTAGGGGCGGCTGCCTGAAATGCTACAGGGATTTGTGGCAGAAATGCCATACACCATGGACTAGTGATACCTGAAAACTGACAGGGTGTTCTAGCCTTTCATTGGAGCTCCTTAAAGAGCAATGTAGATAAAGCCAGAGTGAGCCAGGTTTGTTCATTCACTGCTCCTGCACTGGAATTACTGCTGGAATCATTTAATCTTATGAGCATGAAAGCTGCGGTAGGTACTAGCTCTAGCTCTGCCCCTCTCTAATCTCATCAAGCACCTGCTCAGAGACAAGCCTGAGTTCCCAGATGCTGCTTCTTAGCAATTCCACTGCCACCGGAATCTACTAGCTTAGAGCAGATTGCTAATGACTGTTCATTAACCCAGGTGACTGAAAAGGGTCTTCTCAGCAGTAGAAGAATGATGTTGAGTTTTAAAGCTTAAAACAGCTTCCATGCACATCTACATTCCCAGAATTTTAAAGAAACCTGCACCTTTATCTTACCTAAAACTTATAATGGTCCTGAGTAAACCTGGCCTTCTCATCCACACAGTGACTGTCAGTGAGATCTCTTTCAACAACGATGGTGATCTTACTGGCTTTTTGACTCATGTGGACACAGCTTCTTTATAGCTTGCAGCACAGGCAATAGTTTTAAGAGTTCCCTATAAGTTGACTAAGAAGTTGTTCTTTTGGAACTATTGTATTTCTTTCCTTCTTTTTTCCTTAATGGCTTGACTATTAAGCTAAGACAACTTGTAATAATCCAATAACCAGAAGTAGTCATACAATAACTATCTTGATAGCCAGACTTCATGTAGGATTCACAAACTATTACAATCCAGCCCCAAGTCCTTCAGTCAGATTATACAGATTTTTTAAGCAAAGTAAAGGAAAGAAATGACAGAAGAAAGACAGAAACTCCCAGTACCACTCAGTTCTCTGTACTTAACAGGACAAACAGCTCATTTATGCACAAACTTACCTGCAGAAACGGAGTTGAAATGAATAGAAATTTTACTTTATAATTTCCAGGCTCTCACAGACAAGACTGTTAGTACTGCTCCTAATTTTGTGCTTGCATGGGAAAGAAGGGACACAAATTAGTTGCTAGCAGCTGGAATGACTGGTCATTTTTGCTCTGATCCCATAGGCTGTTAAATGAAAAATAGACTTCTGTGGACACCAGGACAATTGAGACAAGTCAAAAAAAGCAGAATCTATAAGATACAGTTTGGCTCTCAACTGATTTTATCCGTCAAGTTACAACACTCAGCGGCTTTACTGCTGCCCTCCTTAGAAATGTGGTTAGACATTTTTCTTTCCAAGTCAGAAAAAAATGTAGGTCTTTTTTTTTTCCACTCTCCCATAATGTAAAAGTGACTAGAAGTCTTTGTTAAAATTTCTGCTCTCACAGGCAAGTTTAACCTCCAGGCAAACATCAAGCAGTGAGAACTGCCTCCAAAGGTGAGTGTTTTGGAAAGTTACAAGAGTGTGAAAAA
The DNA here is from genome assembly GCF_039878825.1 of Excalfactoria chinensis. Lineage (NCBI taxonomy): Eukaryota > Metazoa > Chordata > Aves > Galliformes > Phasianidae > Excalfactoria > Excalfactoria chinensis. Next base: position 100,334,255 of record NC_092825.1, on the reverse strand, counting down.
TAGGGGCCATAATGGAAACTATTCTTGCAATAGTAGGCAAGCGATTGTATTACCATATTGGATTCCTTCACCACAGTATTTTGTGTCTCAAGCCAACGCACAGTGCACCAAAGACAAACAAAGCCAATAATGAACTGACCAAAATTCAATGTTATTCCAAGAAACATAGTTGAGGTGAAATAAGTTATGTGGAATGGAAGCTGAGGTTAAGTGAACACAAAGAGAAAGGAATTTGCGCAGTTTGGGGCATGTGTAGTAAGTATCTTTGCCTTTGCATCTGGTACAAATTGGAGATTGCCATGCACAAAGTGCATACCCTGGGCCAAAACAATGATTAGTCTGAAAAATATTCCAATTGTCTTTGAAAACTAAAGATTTTTTTTCTCTAGGATTCGTGTTTGTGTAGCTTCAAGATATTCCATAGGGAACTCTGTAGAGTGCCAATATTAAATGAGAAAATGATAAAAATTATTATCTGAGGCAGAACCGAAAAGTTTAAAGGAAAGACCCCTGCACCCTTGAGTCAATGTTCCTGATAGGTCTCACGTAGACTGGCTTTACAGAGGAAGTGTTGGTTGAGGAGAAGCGTTCCCCACTCCACCTTCGTAACAAACTTTCTTCTTGTCAGCTTTCTGTTTGATGGCCTTTCTTTAAAAATAAACAACCATGTTCGTTGCAATTTGTTTGTTTGCCCTTACCCATATTTTCATTCACTGGAGGCGAAAGGAAAGAAGAAGGACTGTAAAAATTCATAAGCACTGGTCAAGATGGCAATTCAAAATGTAATCTCCTTGTGTTGCACAGCTTAACGGAGAAACTTCATCTTCTCCTGGGCTGAGCACTGACTCTGTAGTTACTTATCCTTTCCTGCTTTGCAAAATATTTAACGGCACCAGTTGTCTTATGATCAGTAATCGAAGAGATACTTGGAGTCAATTGAGGTGCAGAGGTGAGGCAAGGACATGAGGATACGATTAGCTTAAGCAAATACAGTATGGACACCTGCATTAAACCACTCATGCTAGAAACAAGTGCTTTTAGGGTGTGATTCATCTGGCCTAAAGTAGATGATTGATTTAATATAAGATGAAATGTACTCTGCAAGTGCTTATTTGTCTTTATTGACTACAAAGGATCTGCAGGGTTACCAGCCCTGTTTCAAATGCCTACGTTGTCAATATCTGCACGTGAACAGATGTTGTCCTAGTGCTGCTTTCTGTGGAAGTGAGGACACTGACCACATCTAACAGATAATATCCCGATTGTAAATATTACAAACCAGCACGTTACTATTATTAACTTCTGTTCCTTATTTGAGTGCTAGAAAAAAGAAAATGAAGCAAACAAGGGCTGTGACAACTATGTAAAATCTGTTGATTTTATTTTATTTTTTTAATATGAAACTGAGAGAGAGCTTATAAAATGATTTCTTGATGATTACTGCAGATAAACAAGAATCAGCATAACCTGTTGCTCATTGCTGTAGGAACCCAGACTGAGCAATGAGGAGATAGGCAATTTGGAGCACAGGAAGAGAATTTTTATAGGACATAAGAAAGAGAGATGGAGGAAAAAAGAAAATATATATGGGAATAAATAACCCAAAACAGTGAGGTATGAGATAGAACACCACAAAGAAACGTGAAAAGTCTGTCTCAACCTAAGCCTTCCTCATGCAAGAAATCCCATTTCCAGGAGCAGAACCCTTGGAACTTGTATAAGGAAAATGGCAGTGCGCTCCTAATCATCAGTGACCAAGGGTTTCCCCATTTGCTACTGGTCATGACTATCTTTAAGAGACACAGGAGTTGTCAGTATTTACTGAGATCTGGACGATCTTTTCTATTTATTTATTGGTTGTTGCAGATCCTTGTATATCCTACTCCCTTCCTCAGGTGCTCTGTTCTTCTGCATTTGGTTTCTATATCTATCTGTGGTAAGAGATGCTAACACTGAGGATCTGAACACTAGTTCAGATCTTTCAGACCTTCAGCCCATGCTACAGTCCCTTAAAGTGGATTTATTTCAGTAGAGCTCTTCAAACTTCATGTCACCATCTCTAGGAATAGGGAAATAATAGAAGGTGGTGGATCACTGGGGTCCAGGGAAACCAGGAAAGGCTTAGGAGTCAGTGAGAACTTTGGGAGATGTCCTCCCCTCTCTGTCCTCTCACTAATTCCTGTGTTCTCTCTTCCCAGTGCATGTGATTTTCTTAAGGGACACAAGCATAAAGGACTCCACTGTGCAATAATGGCACAAGTCTCTGCTGGCCTGACTCCCACTGTAGCAGAAGAACATGGGACACAAGAATAGTGTCACTTGGGAATCCGCATTTACAATTGCCCATTTTCACTCCTTTCTCCTTGAGTTCCCTGGGAACATGGAACCCTGCCCCTAAGCCACTCCCCTTGTGACACATTTACCCCTTTGCCTCCTATTTGCACCTCCTGATGCATTCTTTCCTAACCATATTCATTTATGTGTATTGCTCTTACTTGTCAGTCTACTTTAGGATGGTCTTTTCCCATCCTTAATCACTCTCTTCTTTCTGTGGTGCTGCTGCTCCCTTCATATAGGGTACCTGCCATTTTAGTGGAGGAAAGCTCTTTTCTGAGCACTTTTCTTATTCTCAGTGCACAGCAAAAGACCAGGGGTGTCTGATGTTTTCTTCTCGTCTTTACCTGGATTTAAGATTCATTCCTTTTTCTCTGCAAAGGCCAAGGAGTTGTTTAGTCTCAACTAAGTGTATCTGTAACAGCTCACTGTCCTTCCAGTCTGTGGACATATATGCTGTACCGAAGAGAAACCAGGATGAGACACTGCATGCTTCTCTCTCACCTTTTCCCTGTCTTGGACCTAAGATCATCTGTGCTGATTAGCTACCAACTGCACGCTTGCATTCCCTAAGCCCTGCGAGGAACTTGGCCTCTTGTTTCCATGAATGGATGACAGCCCAAGGCCTCAAGGAAGCCATGGAGGTTGGATGAGGAGCAGAACAACAGAAGCCATTCTCTTGGACAAATCTGTGAAAGACTGGAATGAAATAGGGCTGATTCAGCTTCACAGTACATTGGTCAAGGCCAAATTCTGCCTACTCACATCCATGCAAGTTTGTGGGATACATGAAATTCTGCACAGTGCTCTGCTTCGGTGAGACATGGGATATAAATATCTTGGTTTAGAACTAGAAAGGCAGACAGACAGATAGAGGGTTTGCACTTAGTTTCAGTGCTGCAACATGAACTTCCCCAAGGAGCCAGTCTGAGCCTTGAAAAGTTGGCCACTGCACTGAAAGATAAAACAGTAAGAACTAACAAAGCTTGTAATGATTTGATTGAACCCAGATGAGAATTTAAATGCTATTTTCCCGTGAGCCCATCTGCAGGGGACTGCTGGCATGCAGGATTTCCACTTTGGCCCATCAACACTACAGTTCTGAGGCTGTTTGGCCCACATTCACCCCTTGGTTTGCTCCACTGTGTCTAAACCCAAGAAAGTGCCAACTCACCTCTACCTCCCACTCTCAGAAATGTCAGTTAAAGAAGACTCAGAGAGTATTAAATTAAAAGTGAAATGAAAAAATGACAGAGCAAAGGAAAGAGTTTGTTGTTGCAAATAGCTACAGTGCCAAGAATGCTTGATTTTTATGTGTCTATTGTAAAAACTGCATGTGAAAGTGTACACACTTTAAGATTAAAATGGATTGTAATGGTATACAAGAAAAAAAATAGGTCATGCTTCTGACAGAGTGACTTATGTTGCCCATTGTTTGCCACTAAGTCCAGAGAAATACTTGCACAATCATAAGGAAAAGCAATGGAAATACAGACATCATAAGAAACTTACCATGCAAGAGTACTGAGTCCACCAGTTCAAGTTTATTCACTTGCAGCCCCATCATCCAGTAAAGCTGTATGTTCTAGCCAGAGCATCCCCTTAATTCTTCTTTTCTACAGCTTTACATTGTGAGCACTAATTGTCACTACTGTCCTACCTAGCATATAGTTAAAGCTATACTGACACTACACCCTAAGCAAGGGTAGATAAAATCATGATTGAACACTGGCAACCATGATAAGCCAGCACAGCAGGGGAGATTTTCAATGGCATGACTGCTGGGTAGGTGCTTAATTCCCTCTCATTTTGGTGATTGCTATGCAGCAAAACATGTTTGTGCACTTGAGAATCTTTGTCTACCCTTTAACTACCACAAGAAGTAAAATAAGGAGGACAGAGATGGGCAGATGTCTTCATACATACATACTTACCTTCATTCGCTTATGTTGTGTTGATGGTCCAGAAGACTATACTGGATATGTCAAAATCTAAGGTGAAAATGAACTGCATTTTATTTTTGTCTTATAGAAAACTCTACTGTTCTGGAGCAAAAAAATTATTCTTTTCCTGCCTTTTCCCCACTATTTTTATTAGACTTACAGTATCTTTCAGGCGATTTAAAATAACACCATTTCCAAAGAATGACAATGGCTGTGGCAGCTCATTGTTGCATTCCTAATCATCTCATTTTGCCCTGCATCTACATGATTTAGAATTCTTCGTGCTGCTGTATAAATGGGTCTCCATTAAGTAAGCCATAAAAATCTTATAACCTAAGGTCAATATTTGGCTTACAGTGACTATATTTAAATATGATTAGTGGAACTCTGCATTCTGATTAAGCAATTCCATATAAAGTAAACTCACTGTAATTTAATTTCTTTGAACTCCAGGCAGAGTATGAGATTCGCATTTCTTTAGTAAAACCGTGGGGGTGGGAATACGATTTGATTACAAGAGTAAATATAAGATCATATGACTGAAAAATTAATAGCTTCCCTGATTCCTATTTAATCTGTTAAAATAACTTTACAAAAGGCTCAAAGCCAGAAATATTTGACTACTATACAGTAAATCAGCCAAAGAGCTTAGTTCCCCATGGAAAATCCTCAATTTGCATTCAGCATGATAACAGAATACTTAGGTTTTCATCCAAAACCTTTATGCCACAATTTCTTACTCATTCTTACACGTTTTGAACAGCTGAGAATTTATTGAGCTTTTGCCTGTTGAAAAAGTTCTTGTGGATATTTCAATGGAGTGTTTATTGTTAACTGAGTTCAGACTCCAGGGGCAAGTAATGTTTTCTATCTTAGATGGGAAATGGCCAGTGTCACAACCAAGTCCTATCAAATAGATCACAACATATGATTCATATTTGGCGAGGAAAAAAATGTCTAAGAAAGCCCTGAGTAAAAAAATAAAATAAAATAAAAGAATAAAAAGTAACCTCGTTACATCTAGTGAAAAATAAAAAGAATATTGCCCTCCAAAAAGTAATATGTGTGAGATCCATTGAAAAACTGGCTTTGATTGGTGGGTGCAGAACATCTAAACCGTTTGGTATTTGCTGGTGGGAGACGGAGTGCTGTTCCACTGAGATACCAAACAAACTGTTCCAGGTTAATCCTGAAGATGATTTCTGTCTACCAGAGTTGAAAGTCAGAATTCAAAAGAGCCAATAGCCTGAAGTTTATTTGCTTCAAGTCCCACACATCTTTCTCTTCTCCTTCACTTATTATTCCTGCTTAGGTAATAATGATAATGTACCCTACTGCAGAAGAGTGAGCTGAGTCTTAAGGATTTCATCTGGTAGAATCTTGTGCCTCAAAAGTAATGGGTAGTGCAGTACTCTGGTTTGCTTTAGGTCAGAGCTAAACATACTGAAGGACTGTGGAGAAGCCTGCATTGCCATTACAAAAAAAACCACGCTTCTTTGAAAAAAGAAATCTGGTATCATCAAAATGTCTTCTCACCTTTAAATGCACTTAAACAAATTGCCAGTAATTCCAAGGTGTTTCTCTGGAGTCTTCATGCATTTAAGACCAATGATAGTAACAGGGCTCCAGTGTATTGGCCCTAGCAGAAAGATACTCCAGAGTTATAGTAGAATCTCCCCAGTTCTGAACAAGACAGAAGCATACAGAAACAAACAGAAAAGCTTCAGTCATCATTCACCTCAGTATTGTGATTCTTCCTTACTGTGATTACTTCAGCATTCAGTGACTAATAACATGTTATCCCAGTCTGAGGTAGTCCTTGTTACCCAGCCATTTCTTCAATGTAAGGAAAAATGGCAGCATGAGCAAGTATTGCTAGAAAATGTATGTGTAATAAAGATATACAGCACAGTTAAGTCTCTGGTGAAGTCTTAATACTAGTCTCACTGTCAGTGAGAACTACCTCCACAATAGCAGTGCCAGGGATTCAATAACAAACCCTCCAGATTCATTTCCTGTAAAGGAAACAGACAAACCTTTAATATTCATTAGCTTCAAATGAAGCCAAAGACTGTGATTATTGCTCCAACTCAATCTGCACCACCTTCGTGTAAGCCACAAATGGCAGAGCCTGGGACACAGGTTACAAACACGGGTTTACCTGTTTTAACTTGATTAAAAAGACAATCCAAGAAACCTGTAGAAATGAACACAACCACTCAAACAGTGACGGAGTGCTCAAGAATGGTAACTTTGCCACAGGAACTGAACTAAACTGTCCTTTCAAACACCCACTTTTTAAATGCGGGGAGTTCTCCCTCTCATGCCCCTGCCACAAGGATAGAGTTCAAGATCCATCTCCCCACCAGCGATAACCACAGCCTGAGGACTGCCTTGGGAAGAAGTCACTTCCCAAAACACAGTATTTGCTCATGACTTGGAAGAGCATAGAAGGCAGCGGATACAACACACTCCTTTCCCTAACACACCTGCATTTCTGGCAATCGGTGATTTACTCTTTTGGCTGGAGCCTGCAGCCAGTGTTGACGAACAACAAAGAAAACTGTCCAATATGAATCTGTTTAATCTGTCTTCTAACCAATTTAAACCTTTGGCCTCCACAGTACATTTTGATGAAGACTTTCACAACTTAATTACACACTGCATTAAGAAGTGCTTCCTCTGTTTTAAGACCTCTACTTGATACTTTTATTAGCTTGTCTTTACTGTTTTTATTACAAGAAACAATGAGTAATCCTTCCCTGTTCCTCATTCTTCATGGTTTTATGGACCTATGTTACTATCCACCTTTTTCTAATCTGTTAGTCTCCTCTCCTACAGAAACACGTCTATATTTCTCATCATCTTTATTGCTCTCTCTTCTGTCTTTTTAGAATCATAGAATCATAGGTTGAAAGGGACCTTTAAAGGCCATCTGGTCCAACCTCCTGGAGTGATCAGGGACACCCACAGCTCTATCAGGTGCTCAGAGCCCTATCCAGCCTGACCTTGAGTGTCTCCAGATATGGGGCATCCCCCTCCTCTCTGAGAAATCTGTCCCAGTGCCTCACCATCCTCACTGTAAAAAACTTTTTCCTCATATCCAACCTAAATCTCCTCTCTCTAAGTTTGAAACCATTTCCCTACTTTAGCACAGTCACCATGTCCACATGCTCCATGGTTCTTTTATGCCAGATATGTGGTGACAGATCGCACACTGTAAGCACCAGTTCAGTTGTTGCCACTTGGTTTCCCTTTGCAGTCTGGGGTAAAAACCACCTAAGCCCTGCTAGTTCCTTTCTATTCATTTTACAAGTTGCTTGCTCAGCTTCTTCTGAACAAACTGAACAACAACGTTTCACCTTAATGTGATTTCTCAGGGTATTCCCTGTAAAGATAACACACTGCATGGAAACTTCCATATGAAGAAAACAGAGCACCATACAGCTCAGTGCTATCACTGTTGTGAAACACCTTTCCCCATTTCTTCAAATAGTCTTGATACTCACAGCCCTCTTCTTGACACTGGATCTGTGACATGCAAAGGATTGCTGTCTGTAAAGCCACTCATCCCCCATGAGAAAACAAAGCCTGTTCTTCTCTGTACTTGCATTAGCAGACAATCTGATGCATGAACTTATGTAAGCACTGTTCTTTTGTTATTATTTGCATAAGCTGCAACGAGTGTGTTTCTTACTTAAGGGAATCTTTTTCTTAAGGGAATCTCTTACATTTCTTCCAAGCCTTAGCCATGAAGAAGAAGTTACCCTCTACCTGTTGGCCAAACAGCTGCTGCAATTTGATAACCTGCTCTTTTCTCTTGTTCCCCATTCTCCTGGAGAATCACCAGATTCACTGAAATTTATACACAGAATAGATACACAATATGTACACAATATATACACAGATATAGATACACACACACATATATATACATATATATACACACATATATATACATATGTATACACAGATAATAGATACACAATATGTACACGATATATACACAGAATAGATACACAATAGATACACTGAAATTTGTATTGTGCCTGTTTTTATTAATTCATCAGATGCCAGTGAACTGGTTCCTCATTCTGTTTGACCAGCTGTTTCATATAATCTGCTGTTACAACTGGATTTAGAAATCTCCCAGGAGGAGTGTAATAACTCAAATGTGTCAGATCTGCAGTAATTCATGAAAGATGCTTAGAATGTGGAAATCCACATTTCTTAAATGCAAGTAACAAGATATCAGTCCTATTGTTGAAACCAGGATGAGACTTCCAATGTAACCCACTTGTCTCTCACAATTCCTGGATTCCCATTCATATTACTGCATAGCCTAAATTTTTCTGTCTTTGCCCTGTCCACAGTTCAATATGTTTCCTTTTGAGAGACAAAAAAATCTCTTCAGATAGAACCAAATAATCAGAACAATTAAGAAAACGACTCGTATTCTCTTCATACGTGTGTAGCTCGAGAAACATTTTGATTAAAGTCTCACATTTGGCATGTGTCTAAGAGGAATGTGCAGCTTGCCTTGATACAAGAAATATGGTAACGAACGTTTGAACATTTTCTACTTTGCAATTTGTAATTGTCTTTACTGGCTTAGCAGTAAGTATATAAGTATCATGTTGAGAAGGTTTTTAGTTATAGTAATTTGACTGCAACACAGCCCTTTTTGTTATCTTACTTGACTTAGGAGTTACATAAGATGTCATTTAGAAACCACCGTCTAACATTGTACAATGTCAAATGCATATACCCTGAAGAGAGCCTCAACATTTTCTTTATAAAAGCTATGGCTCAGTGCCTTTTTCCTGCGGCACATTCTCACCTGCTAAACAGCTCCATACAAAATAGTTCATACTAATAGGCATAAACTACTACGTGCAAAAGCAGATTTTCAAGTCTGTTCTGGTACTTATGGGAAGTATAGTTAAGTGTGTAAGCAGAGAGACAGCAATCAGTTCTTTCATTAAAAAAAAAAAAAAAAAAAAAAAAAAAGAAAGAAAGAAAGAAAGAAAGAAGAAGAAGAAGAGTAATTCCTTGATGATATAAAGCAGTACTGCATCACTAAATTCTGAGTTCCATCAGTTTAGACTTAGGATTCTACTGGTCTCAGTTTATCACTGAGCATTCACAGCTTGGTAGCATGATGGCAGTGGAGATCATCTCTGTATTACAAAGTTGGATTTACAGGCTGGCTTAAAGCACACTTCTCATCCATGCTACATGGGCTTCTCATAGAATCATAGAATCACAGACCCATTTGAGTTGGAAGGGACCCTTAAGGGCTACTTGTCCCAACTCCCCTGCAATGAGCAGGGACACCCACAGCCCCACCAGGTGCTCAGAGCCCTGTTCAGCCTGACCTTGAGTGTCTCCAGGGATGGGGCATCCACCACCTCTCTGGGCAACCTGTTCCATGCCCTTCTTGGAGAAACCACACTTAGGCTGTTTGTTTGACAACACCTGGCCTGTGATGCGCTTTGTGCTTCTGCATGCAGCCCACTGAAAGAAGAATGTGGGCTCCAGCTCCAGCCAGTGACCTTCAAACTCTTCTGCTTTACAGAGTCAAAAGTCCACCTCTGCTGCCATGTGTATGCCAACAGTGTGGGCAGAGGGCAAGACTAGACTTCAGAGCAGACTCAAAGCCAGAGAGCAAAACAGAGGCTGATACTGGCTCTGCAGTCATATGAGGTAGGGGACACGAGCAGTGTCCTGTGTCCTCACTTCCACGAGTACAATTAGATTGCTACCTTCATGTGCCTTGATCAAAAAAAGGATCAGCTTTGCATAGTGGAGCTTCTGTCCTGCTGCATACCACAGAAGCAGCTTTTTAAGCACCTACTGCTCCCCTTCCCACCTACAACAGCATTTCCAATCTGCACAGTTTCAACCCACGCAATTGTCTGAAATGCAGATGTCACAGATGCAGACATACTGTTCTTTATCCCTGATGTCTACTTCTGTGTGTCCTAAGGATTCAGATTCTTCAAAGCACTGAGCCTTTGTTCCAGGGTCCTCTACACAGCTTATTGCTCAGAGAACAAGGAATATCTTTTAGTTACATTGCTTGTAGGTAACCCTGCTGACTTTAGATGCAGTGAGATCCCTGGTTTAGTCTCCTTGTGGGAATGACTGCTGACAAATAAAACATAGCCAACTTGTGGTTAAAGCACAGGATCTTTGCTCTATTCCTGGAACTGCAGCAGATTTCCTGTGTGGCTTTGGACATGTCACGTAAGCCAAAATATTCAAACCTGTGGCCAAGCCACTGGGTGCTCAGCAGCTTGAAAATCAGGTGTTTGTTTGTTTGTCTAAGTATAGATTTAGGATCCTAATTCTCAGCAGCCATTTAAAAATAAAATCTTTGGCCTATACGTCTCCAGTTTGGACACCTTTATGGCCATGCTGTACAGCCAGCCAAACTTCCTATCAAACTGAGGGAAGAGCACTGTGTTCTCTAGCTGTCAGGCCAATTATCTATGTACAAATTTAGGCGTCTGTCTTCAGTTACAAGGCTGACCATATGGGGATTCATCTCTCTGAGCCAATAACTTCCACCTACGAATGAAGAGGACCCTGGAGCACACTTGGATCAGTTGAGGCCTTTCAGAGGCTCAGTACGTTATAGGTAGAAATGTTTTAATCCCTTGTCCAAACAGAGAAATGCAAAAATGATTGTTAGTGCTAATGTTTATTATGCCTCTGTAATTATACTTGATTTTGAATTGTCATCAAATATCCCTTTTGTATTTTTAGTGGTGTAAACTCAACACTTGCTGGGCAGAAAGCTGTAACAGTTGTTCTCATCCTGAAAACGAAATAGTGTTGTTGTGTTTTTTTTTCCCCTAAAAAAAGGAACCACTGAATTTGCCTGCTAGATCTTCAGTCCCACTCCTTCCCAGGATATAAGCCTTCTGTTAGGATCCAATCACCATCAAATATCATCTAAGACCTTTTTAGACAGAAAAAAATGCAAGGTAGAAGTCCAAAACCACTAATTATTTTTCATTCCCTGTTTTAAATAACCTGTCAAAACAAACAAATACCTTCTAGACTAGGACTTTCTATGGCAATTTTTAGTGCTGGATGAATTTTAACAGCCAACATATAACAACAATACACCATTATTGGTAGTGGCATGTATGCTACCACGGTAAAAATATTTCCAATGTGCAGACACTGTATGGTATTTAAATAGAAATACCCTTTTTATTTTTGCTGACAGACTCCTCGGGCAAAGCTGGATGATTGGAGAAGCAGAACTTTTATTAGCATACCCAGGGGCCAGCCAGCTGGATGCTATGTTTGACACCATTCTCACACGGGGGTTGGGATTATCAGGAAGAAGGAATAAAGAACGTAAGCTGAGTCCCCATAAAGACCTGCACAGTACAGCCTAACAAAAGATACCAATATGATGTATTTCATGTTCAGAAACTTCCCCTGGAAGAAGAAAGGCTGTCATTTTTTTCCAAAGTGCATTAGACCTAGTGAATACGAGGTACGAATCAAGTACAAAAGCAGGTGAAGTATCTCAAAATACTGGTGGTGAGTGAGATTTCCTAGCAAAGTGGATTAAAAATCCAAGGGAAACTTTAAACCAAATATTGGCTTTTGTAGAACAACAAAACCAAGATAGTGTTTCCACTCAGCCATAAAAGTTACTGCGGTTGTGTAATCATGTTGAGTTGTGGCCTTAGGAGAAGTTATAAAGCAGCTGCACCAAATTAACTTTTCAAAAGTTATTATGGATTGGATGGAATCTAGAAAATTCCCCCATGTTATTTTTTTTTTAAATAGAATCGTAAAATGAGCAACTGTAGATGAGATCTCATCTTAAGCCTCTCACTGTGTGCAAGCACTAACCTGAATACTTCAAGGGGAAATGAAGCCAGAAGCACCTCACCCTCCAAAACAGATACTCTCCTACTAGAAACGGTCCTCGGCGTTCATCCAGAGGAATCCCACTGAAGAGTCTTCAAATAAGGTCTATGGGTTTCTGGGGTGATCTCAAGTGGCTGGCTCCTGGCAAAACAACTGGAGATCCTCATACCTGAAAAAAATGGTATGCAACATTAGGGAGAAGGCCACCGGGTGGTTATCATGGCTGGTGTGGGGGCAAATTCTGGGTTCACTAGGATGCTCTAAATGGGAAGTCACTGGTTCTTAGGTCATACGACAATATTCAGGCTTCTGGCTCCCCAGTAAGACCTGATCTCAGCCAGATCAACACCCCATGACATCTCATGAGAAGAAGTTACTGTCAGTCAGTTAATAGGTGGTATCTTGACTTTCTAGGAGGAGGTAGCTGCCAGCCTTAATGAAAGCGTAATTTGAGAAAGAACAGCACTACCTGGCAGAGCACCTTGGGATATAAGTGGAAGACAGGAGGTTCAGAGGAGAGCAGGAATTGAAAACAACAGTACAGTGTAAGAACATGCAAAGTGCAAGAAGATATTGGCATCATGGTGACTGCAGTCCCAAGTATTTGAATAAGAAAATTTGTCATCTGGGAGGTGAACGGGCTTGAAAACTCCTGGAACAAGCCATGAGAAAACCTCACAGTTAGTCGGAAATACATGGGGTGAAGGGAGGCAGACATAAGGGATTAAAGCAGCATGTCTTACCATTTGAGCTGAAGTTCATGCTGCAACTGTTCTAGGAGAAATGTTTTTCAATTTACCACATAAAGCTCTTGAATTAGACCTTAAAGAAGTGAAGACTATTTTTGACAAAACGTCCAGCATGCAGATAGATAGATAAGTAATACAATGGGTGAACAGTTAGCTGATAAGTTAATCTCAAAGGGTTGTAGTAAATAGGGTTAAATCAGGCTGGAAAGCAGTTACTGGTGGGGCTCCGCAGGGCTAGTTCACATCAATATCTTCATAAGTTACCTGAATGCAGGACTTGAATGTATACGAAGTAAGTTTGCAGATGATATTAATGAGTAGGAGCTGCTGGCTCCCTCTCCAGGGAGGTTTTGCAGAAAGACCGTGACAAATAGGAGGCGTGAGCACTCATCAAATGCATGAAGTTTAACAAGAGCAAATGCTAAATTCTGCACCTTGGATGGGTCAACTCTGGATATCTGTACAGACTGAGGGATGAGAGGCTGGAGAACAGCCTTACAGAATGGGATGTGGAGGTTCTGGTTGAGCATGAGTCAGCTGCATGCCCTATTATCTCGTTCAACCAAGAGCCTGAAATGCACATACCCATCATTTGAGTCATCATGTATAATAAAATGTAAAACACTCAACTGAATTTAGGACCTCAAGTTCCACGTTCTTGAGCTGCACAAGCGGACAATCTTAACACTTGAATTCAAGGTTGGGTCTAAACACAATGGAAAGCGATCCAGTGTATGTACCTTCTAAGTATCTGAAAAGAATGCCTCATAGTACCCTTAGCAATGGTGTACGCAGCATTTCCACATCTGCCCAAAGTCAACTAATGTACCAGATCTGAAGGACCTGACCTATCATGATAGTAATATAAGCCATTTACAATGTTTCAGACTTTCAGAGTGTTCTATTGGCATAAATTAATGACTTATTTCCAACACTTACATGAAACAGGTACGTATTTAGACAAATAGGGAAATCAAGATCCCATTTGCAATATATTTATAGAATGACCTAGCTACATTCAGGCATGTTAGACTGCAGTCTTGACTGTGGACAGTTTTTGGATGTGAAAAAATGTACAAGTCATTGACTTAGTGTTGTGGTGTTGCTTCAAACATTTCCAAGTAAAGGAGTTCAAAGTCCCCCCCTTCTTTGTGCCTATGCTTACTAGGTCTTCCCTGTTTAATTTCTCACTTGTCTGGGGCAGTGGATATCACTTACTTTCACTGTGGTTTTACACTGCCTAAGGGCAGATGCCATAAGAGAGTCTATTAGTGCTGGTCATTCTCTGGTCTAAAGGCCAGTAACAGCATGTAAAGTGCTTACAAGGATCTGGGAAAAGTGACTGGGAAGCATGGCTGACAGTATGCTTATGCTATGTTTTATCTCTGTTAAAAAAAATTGTCAGGGTCCATTGATCAGAAAACATCAGAAAACTCTGACAGACTCTGAAACTTTGGTTGCACACGTCCTATCATTTCTGGCCCTGAAAAGCTGACAAACAAATTCATCTGCAGGATCCATTTTGTATTGTTTGCTCTTGATTTGTCTTGCAAGCAGAGTTTTCAGAATGCCTCCATAACACTACAAGCATTCTCTAATGAAATGCCGGTAGGAGCTTCACCACTGACTTCACTGGGAACCACCTTATGTCAAAGCTAGGCTCTTTCTGGAGAAAATAATTAAGTAAATAACCCAGAAAAAAACAAAACAAACAAACAAACAAACAAAACACAACAACAAGCCCTCAGTCCTTGTTTTATTTAGAAGGATGTCTTGTGACTTTATTATAGAGATATGCAAGTCCAACGGAGGCAGAAAAAGAATGTTGAGAGACAAAATCTCTTCTGAATATCAAACATAGAAAGCAACCAGCGACTTGCCATTTTTAACAGTGTATAATCAGTGAGGAACTGTCACAGATGTCCTACATCCTCCAAACAATGTTTCAGTTTCTCTTTCCCTTCTGAATCTTTTCTGAGACTCCCCCTCACCAGCCATCTTCCCAGCCCTCTGCTAGGCTTCACTGGGTTCTTCACTTCTTTCTTAAACCATACCCTATAAAGTATATCCCCTTTTGTACGTCTAGGTCTTCTTCCAGTTTTCTCACTTTCCTTTATACCCTCTTAACACTCACAGTATTAATTCAGGTCATTTTTGCTTTTTCATCTCAGTAGAAGCATGTAATTGAGTTTGAGTATCTGTATTATCCTCATCTGTATGAATAATGTTTTTTAATTTCTACAGTAGTCCAACAAGGATGAAATCATTTCCATCTAATGCCTACTGGTGTTAAACCACAAAACCAGTAAGAAGCATTTCCCAAAAAGAATTCCAGTTCCAAGAAAATAGTTGACAGTATTGCTAGAACCTGGATTCCTCGTACTGCTTATCTTGTACTTGCTCTAGGCCTCAACCAAACTTATTCAGAATTAGTGGAAGTTCACACATCACCATCAAAGGAGTTAGGATCGCATTATAGCTTGTTACAAGATCATTCTTTTCTCCTACATGCACAGTCCTGTTCCCACTAACTCCTGCATACTTCTGCTGGGTGTTGTATGCCTACAAGGGGTGTTGCACAGTAACAAGTGGAATTTTAGCCATCAAATATACCTTCTTTATAGCCCACTTATTGTTTTTGGAAAGCGTTCAGTTCCTTCAATTGTTTTCCTGTCAATAAATGTTCACTGATGAATATGTTCTCCATGCTGGTGACAGGTTTTACCTTTAGAGTAGACAAACAGAAAGGTGATAAGACCATGCAAAGTCAACTTCTGCTAAGCCTTACCCTAGCATGAATGCAAGACATTTTAGGGGTGCCATGCTCTTCACTACTGGCATTAAAAAGCTCAGTAGTTGAGACCATATGCAAACCAGCTGCTCTTCCAGGTGACATATTAGTTGCTCCTATAGGAACACTCTGCATCCAAATCCTATTCAAAAATGCTACTGGGAACAAAGCTGGCTCATTTCCATGAAACATTCACAGTATTGGAACACAGAGCTGATGCATTGTGTGCTATATTTTTCCTCTACAGTTCGGGGAAAAATATCAGGAAAAAAGGAAGATGTGAGCCATCAAGTCTGCATCGCACCCACGTTTCAGTCGTGAACTGAGAACAAGATCTCACCACCAACCTTTTCAAGACCTGGCAGCAAATAGGAAAAACAACTGAACAATCAATGGCTACGGACTCAGTCTCTGCAGCCAGACATCTGTCTGGTATGAGTTTGGACGACTCCAGTAAAATCAGTCCAGGCTATGGGCCACTTATATTCAGGCTCACTCCCAACCATTTTAGTGATTAACTAAAGCATACAGGTCACCACTTTCTATATAACCTCAGATTGTCAGATACCTGAATATGCCTGGAATGGCCTGAGTGTGTTCAGTGGCAGCAGAAAATGATTCTCTGCTTTTTAGGCACATCATCTGTTTTAATAGAGTTCCTTCTAAAGAATCCCCTTGCACCTCCATAGAAAATTTGTATGTTCTTCTAAGGTGACTTTGTTGAACCAAGAATGGTACCTGTGTGCAGCCTGAGTTCTCTGCTTGTTACAGATAGCTGCTAAACCACATACATTATAAATCAGTTTTAAAGCAAGAAAATACCTTGAAAGGAGTGAAAGCTTAAACAAAACACTATCTAAAGAGTCATTCGTGCCAGCTCAACAGCTTTTAACACCCCTGAGACTGCTTTATTGCATAGGAGATATGGATAATAGCCACTCATAGCTTTTATTTCACCATCAATCAAAAAGCTTCTCTGTTTTCCATTTTTCACCAAACAGCCAGGCTCCTTATGTGCTTGCTGAAGGCAACTGCCCACTTCTCACAGAAACCCTAAAAATAAGATGCAGTGGTGTTGCAGCCCTACATAAACAATAGCTTGTTTTACAGAAGAACTGCTCATTATATACTGTTTATAAACGAATCCCAGATGCCTCGTCCTACACATACATCTGCATATAGTCACCAGTTCTGGCAAGGACAGCAGAGAGCGTGGTAAAGCAGCATAGATCAAGCTCACAACACTCCTAAACAGTTAATGGAAATAGTGGGCAAGCAGAAGACTGAGACCCTTGAAGAGTTTTTGCCTTGATCACTCTATCCATGGGCTGCAGTATGAAAACACCCTCTGTTAACATCATATGAGAGAGAAGAGGCCACATAAATGATTGCCATGAGATAAGAGATTCCATCAAACATTGCATCTTCCTGCATACCAAAGTCAGTCTCTGGATACATCAGAAAGCAGGAATTGTAAGTTCAAAAATTCATGGCACAGAATAGCAATGTCTGTACGTTAAAGATAGCTTACATTAAAGATGGATTTGCTGACAGGTTTCCTGAATTCCTGCTCTTCTTCCACCTGGAAATTCTTCCTATTTTTAGGATATTTCAGGACATTTTCAGGACTTCCTATGTTTGTTTGGATTTCTGGACCTCTGGCAGATGCAGTGAGACCTGAGTAGCAAAGCTGACACACATCACAGATTTACTCACTACATGAGTATACTCTGCCATACAGCACAGGTACCTGGTTAGCATCTATCCTTATGCAGGACAATGACCTGACAGACAAAGCTCAGTGTTCTGACCCATATAAGAGATGCCTGAACAAGTGCTTGATAGTTGGCCTTCACACACAATAAAAATCACACACATTCTGAAAATGTTGGCTTTGTTGAGCACATACAGGGCATCCAGGGTTTCCATGGGCTCATTCTGGAAACACAATATCATTATTGTTATTGCACCCAGAAAACCTCAGGCATTACACAGGGGTAACAAACAGGGGTGTGAGGTGTAAGTCACATCTGAAAGCATTTTAAATAAAAGATTTGAGTTGTATGGCCTCGCAGAGCCTCTGCATCACTGTGCTGGCATTTCCACCTAGCAGCAGCATTCCCAGCCACAACCAGGCAAGCAAACAAGCAAACAAACAAACAGCTGCCATCTTCTTTGCATTGTAGATGAACTCAAAGGAAAATACAGCTGCAATTAGTTGGCACGCAACTGTTGAATTAAATCCTTTACTGCCCAGCTAGCAGAGCACTGAATTGTGGCTTAAGCTGCAGTAGCTGGATTCATAGCAAAGGGTGCCAAGGAAAGGGTTAAGTCTACACCTGCGTGCATGTTCATAATGTGTATTTTTTCCTGAACATATTATTAGTCTGTTAGCTCATTTAGAGACTATAATGAAGTCATTCTGATGCCACCAGTATATTTTGCCAGAAAGCTGGCAATCTTTAATCTGCTTCCTCTACAGCATCTCACAAAGGAAGGGAGAAACCAAAACACCGACTGCAACTAACAATGAATTTATTTGCAGTGCTGGGTCCCAGCACATGCTGCTGAGAAGAAAATTCTTTTGTTTATTCCCCTTCTCCATCTGATGGGCTTACACTACAAGCAAGTCACGGAGGATTCCTCAATGCAGAGCAACATCTCCCCACCTTTTACACTCTTCTTATTCTCTCTGCGCCTTGGAGCTTTCCTTCAGATGAAGCAACCAAAAATAAAATTGAAAATTCTATGAAAAAGAGCCCTAGCTAATGAGTTGCCGTGCACACAGGCTTTCTGCATAACTGCCCATTGCCACACTCATATCTTCCTTGAGAGACAATATGTACTTAGCGGGGATTTCTAAGAGAAGTGTGCTGGGAAACAACGGTTGGCATGCCAACAAAGAGACTTTCTGCAGGATTCAGGGGCAGTAGGGGATGTGGATGAGGACAAAGACAAAGAGGAGCCAATCCCAATCCAGTCTCACACTCACTGGTGTATGTGCATTTACAAACATGGGATAAAAAGTACTTCAGTCAATCCCTTCTCTGGTTTCCCTTTTAAACAAAATCCACTGATGTTTCAGGCTCACATGGACTGCATTCAAAGGTGATGTCCATGAGAGCTAAATGAGCTGAGTTTTCCTGGTTAGCTGTGACTGGGATATAACTCTGTCAAACAACAGAGGAACAGCTGAGCCACATCAGTCCACCTTGCCATGCACAATGGAACATACATCTTGTAAAAAAAGCACCAAAAAGCAACAGCAAACACCTTGGTGATGCAGTGGCACAGGTTGCCCAGAGAGGTGGTGTAGTCACTGTCCCTGGAGGTGTTGAAGAGCTGTGTGGATGTGGGACTGATGGTCATGGGCAGTGGGCATGGTGGGGGTGGGCTGGGGGTTAGACCGGGTGATCTTAGAGGTCTTTTCCAGCCTAAGTGATTCTGTATTTCTGTGAAAGCAGAGAGGTGAATCTTCCAGGAAGCTGATTCTGAGGGCAGATGGCTACTACAAGCTCTTGTGATGGTAACCTCATGTTACAGGACTGGCAGTACAGCCGAACGCTGGCAGGGCTGCTTGCTGTATTGGATGATGCGCAGCTGCCAGCAACTTGCTGGCACACCACAGCAATCTGAGCATCTCCTCCCAGCACACTGCTGTATCGTAGCCCTGAATTACATTCTTCTTCTCTCCCCCTGTGCATTGATGGTGTGTTGGTGAGGAAGTTAGCGTTGGGTCTGAGATGCTGATAAAAATGAAGATACGTGGTCAGGCTGATGGAGCAAGAAGCACAGAGGGGCCAGGAGCGAACAAGTGCAGATTGAAAGAGGAAGAGGCAATGAGTCTATCATGGGTTGCTTTTCAACAAAGCAAATTGTTTATTTCTCTAAATTTATATGTGGCACTAACTGCACCAGTGGGGGACTGTAGGAGAAGAAGAATAGACTTTGAGCCTAAACCATGTGAGCAGAATCAGACAATGACTCTTGTAAGTGGCCCTGACCACCCAGCTTACTGGTGGGACCTTTGGGTGGGCTACTTGGAGCTGCAGCCTCCAAGACAGAAGGGCACTCCACTGTGGAAAAAAGGAGAAAGCCAAGGATGGGGGCATTTTCATACTTGATCACAAGGCACACTCAGCACGACATGCACGTGCTGTTCATATGGCTGAACCCTGGCATGTTGCCACTCCCTGTGGTCACATCTACTTTGAGAGGCCCTGACAGCTTGTGGGCTCCCCCATGCTGAGACTTCAGTGCCTGGGCATACAGGATCCTCACAGAGAGCCTGGGGACAATTAGATGGCTCTGGGAAGTGGCCTTGAAAGCAAATTAAATGAGTCTCAGAGGAACAAAGCTGTGTGCCTGGGCTAAAGCAGAACACAAATAGGACATCTGTCCCAATATCCCAGATGTTTTCTATGCCTTGTGCATTGAACAGAGACCCATGGCCACTGACCAGTATTACAGCAATCAACATGAGACAGAGATGCCTCAACATCCACTCAGTGCTTGACAGCAAGGTGTGCTCAACTTTGCACTTACATGCAGAATGTAAGCAGTAGATATATCCAGTTCACCCTGAAGTGACAGAAATATACACACAGCTTTCACAGAGTCAATGCAGAAGGAAAAACAAAACCAAACCAAACCATGATTTTGACTAATAGCGCAAGGAGCTCTTGTGCAGATCTATCCTATGATCACACTGTCAAAATGAAGTAGCACCTTCTGGCTGTCAAGACAGCTGGAAGCTCTCAGAAAAATTCAGAACCTGCCAAGTCGGCATTTCCAGATGGGAAAAGAAGAGAGGCATATCCAGATGGAAAAATAAACTACAAATAATAACAAAAATAAAAGATGTATATCAGTCCTTTAGAGTCCTGAAACTGGGACTCCTATGGAGGAGCTTTGGTTTTGGCTGGGAAGCTTAGCTTCTTCGAGACACTGCGTAGGAGAGAGGTGCAGTACCCTGCTCTGTGTACCATGGTCAGATGGTGGTGGAGAGGCGACTTTATTGTCACAAGTGCCAAAGGAAATGATTTAGGTGTCTGAACAGAAGGAACATTAACTTCTCTAGGCTAAACATTCTGTAGCTATCTCAGCCCACAATTCTGGGTGACCACTTGAATGTTCTTCACTCCTGCACTCCTTGGCAGCACCCAAAAAGAGCATGACCTGCCATTGATTTTAACAACAGTCAGATACTTAGACGCTGAACTGACACAATCAGCAGCCAAACAGGAAGAATATAACCGTTTAGGGAAATGAAGACCGAGATCTTAAGGCCCAGGTTAACTCTGTTAATCTTAAGTCAGCTTTCTGCTTTTAATATATATTCATTGCAAATTATTATTTCAAATCACTGCTGATGAACAAGAAAATTTGCACCAATTACTTTCTAATCTTACTAATCATGAAGGAAGTTATTATCATAAACACTTGTAAAAGCACTTATAATTTTATATATGCTCTGTATATATCCTATAGTATAAATACAAAATATATTAGTCTCCAATTTTCTATATAGATAGATAGATGTATATCTATATATGTAGACAGAAAGAAAATACCTCATATTTATTCCCATGGAAACTACAATAGATACAATTAGCAGATTGACACTATTCAATAGAGCAACAGAACTCTATTTGTCAACACAGGCACCACCATTAGCCATACATTTTCACCAGCAAGAGCCTGCATGCCATGCTTATAGATAGGTACATGGCCATCTGCAACATGGCTTGTTTTTCACATCACTGCCACCACTGCCGAAACACACCGCTCATCCCTCACTGTGCTCACATCCACTGTTTGGTCACCATCAGTGTTCAGTGTCAGTGAATGTCAGTGGGTGCCATTTTTTCCACATGGAGGAATTTAATGACACATGTTTGTTTCGTATGCACTGCCACGTTATATGTCATTTTGTCAGATTGCCCTTCTGCTGCCACTTGTTTCATGGCAACAAAATGTAATGGAATATGAGTGGGAAGGTTAAATCTCTACTGCCATATTACCAACAACAGCCTCTAACACTTTGGGCCAATATAATAAAAATAGAATGCATTACTTTTGGAACAGCCCTTTTATATCCTTTCCACTCAAGATCATGTGAAGACATAACTTAGTCAAATGTTTCAGTTAATGCATTATCTGTGACATTTCTAACCGTAGTATTTCCCGGCTTCATGCCACGTGAGGATATGTGTATACTAGAGGCAGTGTGACCATACAAGAAAGAGCTATCTCTACACCAAGTCAGCTTACGTCGAAAAGATTAAACTCCAGCTTTCTCATGCTGCAAACTTGGCTGAGAAAGCACTACATTGAAAAAGATATTTAAAATGCTGCTTGAAGAATTGCTGAAATGTCAAGCAGGCCATGAAAAGATTCCTTTCATGTCATCTCTATGCCCTAACTCTTTTTGCATCCCTCAGAATTATCATTTTTTAAAGCTCAGTCATCTCAACTGGATAATTTAATTTAAATGGCAGCTCCCTGCCTGGATTCACATTTTCTAGTTCAGTTTTAAATCAATGAAAACAGATTGAATGGGGTCCCTTGCTTGGCAAGTGCTGCTGTTCACCTACCACCAGAACTTCGGTGTGGTCCCTCTTCTGGAGGCGTTTACCCACTGCCTTGACAGACACTGCTCAGGAGAGGAAGGATGTTACAGGCCTGCTGTGCATCCTTTTGTCTCATCCTGCTACTAAATCTCCCTGGAAAATAAATATAAAATAAAATAAAATAAAAATCAGCATTGTGGGAGCCAATACTGTCAAAAATTCTGTGGTCCTTTGGACCCCGCAAGTGCCAATTCATGCTTTGCTAACACAAACAAGCAAATGGCTTTTTCCTCTCAAATAACATAATGATTGCTTTTTATTTATTTATTTCGCACGGGACATTAAACTGTTGGACTTGTTTATCATCCAAGATCAAATTAAAGACAGCATGACGAGTTAGTATGTGCCTTCCCTGCAGAATAAGAAAAAACATTGTTCATGTACTTGCCAGCACCACCCATTTGTCTCGCCTGGAGGGGCCAAGTGACATTATCCAAGGTGAGCGTGGCTCACGGGTACTTTCCAGTCCTGGGAATGCCATGATTTACCTCACTGCTAACCAAGTCTAACCATGGCTGTGCATTTTAAGAGTGGAAAAGTTCTCCAGCAGCATTCCTGAGTCTCCTTGTTCCCACGTCTCTGCATGTCCTCCCACACCACACTCCCTTCAAGTTGGATCCGCTTTTAGTTTCCTCTGGAATTGGAAAGCAAATATTCCCCTTGGTCTGCTCCCAGCATAACCAATACCAACTCCAAAGTCCTAGTTAACTTCTGCTTTGTTAAAGCAGGATATTCTTCCAGACATGCAGCAGTGGACCCAGGGGGCACATCCATATCCTGCTGAAGAGATAAAAACAAACACCAAAGTTTCTGCTGTATCAATACAGGTAGCCATGGTTGCAGTGCTATTGCAAGCACTCTGGGTTTGAACATTTCCACAGTGGATTTGTAGTGCCACAGCTAGTTGCACACCAAGGAAGCTGGAAGTCCAGCAGCATCCCAGCTCCATGCTCTCATTATACAGAGCTCCGCAAAACATTTCCCAGTACTCTGAGCCCTGCCCCATTCTTCTCCCAAGAAGACTTCTATGACCTGCCCCAGGTGCACATTAAGAGAAAGGGTGGAGGAACACAGCAGTGGTGAAGAACAGAGAAGGTATTAATATCCTCCATGATGTCTGCACTTTATTTTCCAGATTAATTTCCAGTCTGACTCTTCAGCTGCAGTTGCTGTTTCCCAGACTGCACCTGGTTTGGGAGTTAAAAAGGAACATATTTCTTGTTGCTGTTGGCAAATAGGTCAGACTTGCTTGCTCCAAAGTTTGTACTTGTTATGTATGTACATGTGAGTTTAATAAAGTTTGTTGTCTGTTTAAGCTCTGTTGTTGTCTGCTCAATTGTAGGGAAGTGGGAAGCTGTCACTATGCCAGAAATTTTCTTATTGAAATCTAACAAAACAGTAAGCAATCTAAACAAACCAATAATATGGCACCCTGTGTCCCCAAACCATCACGCACTAAGAGCTTCATTAAAATTGATCTTGAATTCAGCAAGTAAATCAACACTCACCCAAGACAATACATTAAATTAATCAGGCACAAAATACCCCATACAGATCAGCAGGCCAAATGTTTTTCAAAAACAAGAGCAACTGCAACTTTCAGTTCCCGGTCCATATCAAAGTACCATGATGTTTCACCACAAAGCAGCACATATAATTAGCAATCAATTACTCATTAAAATTGCCCCATGAAGCAAGCATGTGAGCACATACAATGTTTCTAATTCCCCCCTGGCTCACTGGGCTCTGGCCCCATCTCATTATAAAAGCACTTCTGTGTGTACCGAAAAATAAAAGAGTTGGTTCAGGCTCAGGGCCCGCTCCCTCAGCTGGGTGAACTTGTAGTAGGGAAAGCCAGCCATGGCCAGGAGCGCCAGCTCCCGAATGCTCTTGGAGTTTAAGTCCACTCTCCTGCCAGCCTCCCCCACTGGCAAAGCTGCCTCTCCTGTAGGACTGCAGACTTTCTGGCTGCAGCTCCAAATGTACGGTCCCCCTCAAAACATCCTGGCCTACCAGTGCCTGCAACAAAGCCCAGCTTCCTCTGATCTGCAGATGCTTGACAACCCAGAGCTCAGTGTCATACACAGACACTTTGCTCAGCAAATCCTCCCCAGCAAAGAAGTACTACCTGTTGTGGTTAATATGTTTGCAAGCTTTGCAAACTGTTGAAGGATGAGTGGCAGCACCACTGCAACTTGAGAGACACATCCTACACAGGACATTCCATACAACATGAGGAAGACATCTTTACTTTAAGGGTGATGGAGTGCTGGAACAGGCTGCCCAGGGAGGTTGTGGCATCTTCTTCTCTGGAGATATTCAAGACTCTCCTGGATGCTTTCCTGTGTGACTTGCTGTAAGGAACCTGCTTTAGCAGGGGTTGGACTTGATGTTCTCCAGAGGTCCCATCCAACCCCTACAATTCTGTGATACTGTGATTCTGTGATACTCTGGCATTGTCTCCAGTATTCCCCTGCTCCTTCCTGCTGGGAAACGACCCTCACCCAGCATCTGTCACAGTCAGCCTAACACTTGATTTTCCAACACCAGGTGAAGCATCTCTGTTTCCACAGCCACACATTGCTTACCCTACTCTTGTGCTGCCAATGGCTTTTATCAGCAAATGGCTCCTCCAGGTGTGAAAATCCCAAGGAAACGCAGCAGCTTCCCAGAATAACCACGGGCAAGAATTAAGCAAGTGACACCCACAGGAGCTGTGAAAGATGCAAACATAAAATAGCCTGATCAGTGCAGAAACAAACAAAAACAAGCAGAGTTCCCCAGGGGCAAGTGGGCAGGAAGGAACCATTTCTACGAAATCACACTGAGAAAATGGAGTCAGTAGCTGTGACTGAAAACTATGGGCATGCTTAGCAAAACCTGCTGTCTTTAAGAAATACTGTTGCCTCTTAGTGTGATATATCGCCTGGGCAACAGTAGGAGGGCTCACCTGTTTTGAAGGCTGAGCTTGCAGGTTCTGATTTACTGCAGCCATTTCTGTAGAGCTCTGAGCTGTGCAGGAGAGCCACAAGGTTCCAGAAAGCCTGCTTAGGCCGTGGGCTGGTAATATGGGTTGAAAGACAGCCTTCTAGGGAGCATTTAGGAAAGGGAGCTCAGCCAGGTGAGTCATGGTCTTGTTTTATGCCAATGGCTTTTCAGATAGGTACCAAAAATAAATAAATAAATAAATCTTGGCACTTGATCTGTTAAAAGAACAGCCTAGAAATATTATGATTAAAAGGAGTGATTGAGCATTGACATTCAGCGTTTCCATTTTTTCAGCAATTTCTGTGGGTTTTTCTTCTTCTTCTTCTTTTTTTTTTTTTTTTTTTTTTTTTTTAATTTTATTTTATTCCTTGTGGTCTTTGTAAAAACACCAGAATAACAGCAATTTATTAAGAACTGGCATTCGCTCAAAATAGTTTCCCTTAATGTGAATGCTCTTACTGACACTGTAAAACTTATTTAGAGTTTCTCTTTTTTTTCTTTTGCTCATTGTTTGGATGTACCATAGAACTCCAATAAAAAAGGTTATTTATGCTAAACAGATGTACTGTGAAAAGCCAGATGCAACAGGAACGATAACCAGCAGCTGGACAGGCCCTAGCAGATAAGCTGCCTTTGACTATGGTTTTTCTTGGTATCTGTAGTTGTTATAGCAACTTAAAATAGAACCATAGAACAGAACCATAGAATCATTAAGGTTTGGAAAAGATCTTTGAGATCACCTAGTCCAACTGGTAGCTCATTCCCACCATTCTTTTCACTGACCGTGTTCCTAAGTACTACCCCTACCCTTTTCTTGAACACCTCCAGGGACAGTGACTCCACCATCTTCCTGGGCAGCCTGTGCCACTGCATCACTACTCTTTCTGAGAAATTTTTCCAAATATCCAACTCAAACCTCCCCTGGCACAATTTGAGGCCATTTCCTCTCATCCTACTGCTGTTACCTGAGAGAAGAGGTTGACTATCACCTTGCCATGACCTCATCTCAGGTGGTTGTAGAGATTGATGAGGCCTACCCTGAGCCTCCTCTTCTCCAGACTGAACAACCCCAGCTCCCTCAGCCACTTCCTACCAGGCTTGTGCTCCAGACCCCTCACAGATTCATTGCCCTTCTCTGGATGTGTTCCAGAGCCTCAAAATCTTTCTTGTAGTGAAGGCTCCATAAAACTTCTGTCACTCGCTCTGCTTGCAAGTACATGGAGATGCTTAAGACAGAAATCGAAGTCCACACTGATGTCCAAAGTGAGTGCAGTCCACAAGTGAAGTGTCCATCAGCTCTAAAGTGCTGTGCTTTCTGAGCCTGCTCGTATCTCCTAATAGCTTTCTCATTTTAAAAAGAAAATAATAAAAGTAGAGTTTAAAACAAAGCAACATGAAAAGCCTAAGATAACCTAAGAAAGTTGAAGTGCTGCCTGGACTTATCTCAGGCATATCCAGCTCCAGACCTGGTCCTCCTAGGCCAAGTGGAGTTTGTCCCAGCGCTGCTTAATGCTTGTAAATGAAGCAAACACATCATCTATTCCTATTCAGAAATGTTTACAGAAACACAGCATGCTTACTGCAAGGTGCACTCAAACTGTGTCCCCTGGTGCTTTAGTTGGACGTAGGCCCATATTACACTGCTAAAGATCAAGTAAGGGACAAACACATGGAACCACACAGTCTCCAGAGCTGCCAGACACCTGATCCCTGTGCAGTCAGTGAAGGAGGATGCAGGAGGCATGTTACAGGTGTGCTGTGTGGGGTTCATGATTTCTTCTCCCCTTTGACCACCAAGGGAGTCAGGGCCTGGAGAGTAGGTGGTCTGAATCATGTGTCACTCTTTCAGCCAAAGACATCAAAGTGGGTGAGCAGGATACAGCTGGATACTCCTACTTTCTCCTAAATATGACTGGTGTCTCTGGCTCTCCTCCACAATTCATTCCATTGACATTGTTTGGTCTTCATCCTATAAAGCATTCATTTAACTCAGACAGGAAGAAAAAGTCATTGAAAAGAGAAAAGAAAAGAAAAGAAAAGAAAAGAAAAGAAAAGAAAAGAAAAGAAAAGAAAAGAAAAGAAAAGAAAAGAAAAGAAAAGAAAGGAAAGGAAAGGAAAGGAAAGGAAAGGAAAGGAAAGGAAAGGAAAGGAAAGGAAAGGAAAGGAAAGGAAAGGAAAGGAAAGGAAAGGAAAGGAAAGGAAAGGAAAGGAAAGGAAAAGAAAAGAAAAGAAAAGAAAAGAAAAGAAAAGAAAAGAAAAGAAAAGAAGTGTAACAATGAATTTTTAACATATTGTCCCAAATACAAAGCTGAGCCAGGTGCAGATCCATGATTAGGATCAAGTGACGGGAAGAGGTCCAAAGCGTTCAGCTGAACTGAACAAAACCCGGGCTTTCAAAGTTGTATACAATAAAGCAACTCATTAATAGCTGGACTTTCACCTTCCTGGCAACAGATGAGTCATGTATTTGAGAAGGTCAGTGCCTTGGATTTTAAGGATGGAAGAGATCGCAATCACAGGCCAGACAATTTTTTTTCAGTGTTAAGATAGCATAAGGCTAATACTTCTGTTTACCTACTGCATTAGTAGCTTCTGCAACACCAGGTGAGAAGGGAACCACTGCCCCAATGTATAGTTAAGGGTATCAACCTCAGTTACAGCAGCACTTTGCTAAGATCTGAGTACGTTAGTTTTCTTATGTATCTCACTTTCTTCATCTGTGGCCAAGCTCTCCACTTCATAGAAGAGATTACACTGGAGTAAACTGATCTGTGTTTACAAGATAGGCATGGTCTTTTCATTATCCCTAAAGCCCCAAGTCAGCAAAGTGATTAACCTTCTGAGAAATGCTCACTCCTTTTCTGAACGTCATTTGATGTCACACTTAGAGCATCAACAAAGTAGGAGAAGCAATCATTTAAAAGTATGAGGTAGTTTGAACTGATTAGGTGAGCAGTCCCTAGAACATTTTTGACAGCTATTTTCAAAGCACAGGGAAGCAATTGCTTCATTGTATGATTAGACTGAGCAAGAGAATTCCACAGTTGTAAAGCTCCAAGCTTCACCCTGTGTTCTCTGGGGAATGTAATGAATGCATGTGGTATTATATGTATGTGTTAGCACATTGCTTATGCAGAAATGATAGATAAATCTTCTTGAAACTGATTAAGGAGGAAAAAATAGATAGGACCAGACTATGTCAGGTCCTTCCTCCCCACAGAAAAGTAAGAAGCATCCAGAGAATCTACCAAATAATACATCTAATTTTCACATACCTCCCTCCTCCCACTCATTGTGGAGTCACTGGAATGACTTTGCTAGCTTCGATTATTTCACTGGCAAGAAAGATCCCTGAGAAGTAAAGAAAGTGTTGAGGTGACAGAGTTCCAGATATTCACCCTTTGTATCTTCTCCTTCAGAAGTCACTGGAGGAAGAAAATGCAGATCAGCCTTCAAGTTACATCTTCTTTCCTGAGGTAGAATTGTGGTCCTTTTTCTCAGTACTAGGTTTGGAAGACATCTCTGACCCGTTGGGAGTGAAAAGAAAACCACAGACTTTCCCAGAATAACCACATATACCCAAGCTTCCTTTCCCTAGAGGAGAAGAAGAGGGACTCAAAACCTCTAAGATTGTTTTAGAACTCCTATGGCACTTAGCCAGAAATTTAAAAAAGAGTCCGTGTGGCCATAAATCAGCTGAACGGGTCAATGTGCAGAGACAACTGACCAAAAAGACTCACCCAATGCTAGATGATTCACATTTCTGAGAAAGCCGTGAAACAAAGGATTTTGCCTTAAAAAGCAACGGGTTGCTTGACTTTTCTTAGAGTCGTAACATACTGCATGAACTTTGATGATTACAGAGACTAGCACAACTGTATTAATGAAGAAACTACTTCCAAGTGTATGCGGATATTTCCTTCAGCGCTGGCAAAAGGACAAGTACACACCAGGTGACCAAAACCTCAACATCCTACACACACAGCCAGAAAAATTCTTGCACAAATATTCTCATAAACTCTTCTGTCCTTCTGAAAGATAATGACTAGGATTGTATCTCCTATTCCCATGTTGTATCTCCTATATCCTGTTGCATCTCCTATTCCCATGGATTTTCTATTTCTGGAAACCATGTATCTGCCTCCTTTCAAATACAGTTCCTTTCCATGTGACTAGGGAGGACATCCTTCTGGAAGCAGAACTAATGATATTGATTGTCTCAACTTCTATTTTAATAGTAATTGACTTTTAGAGTAAGCAAAGCCATTCTGAAAAATCAGTAGTCCTGAAGACACACACACACACACAATGGATTCATAAAGGAATGTTTTGCAAATGGAGTCGGTTATTATTTTTTTAAGAATAAACATAGATACCAGCAGCAAATACTAGGGAGTGTCAAATATGCTTAAGACTCCTGTACTCTGATTAGATTCTCCATTGCTTGTAGACATGCTACGCAATTAAGAAGAGAGCACTCTTGTTGCTTTCTACATGCTCTGGTCTGCTCTTAGCTAACTAACAGCCGTTTATGTTATCCTTGCTTCTGCTGCCCCAGGTTAGAATAGCCAGTGTCATATTCTAAATATTTTTGCAGGAAAACATCCTTATGTTCTCCTCTCCAGCAGGGTGACAGGGCCAAGTTTCCAGATGATTTTCAGTAATCTATCACTTAAAATGTCAGTAGCTCACACAGTCCAGTGGCTGGGGATACTCACAGAGTATGCAAGGTACTCTGTTCTGTGGCCCACTGCATGGTAGGTCCTGTGAATGGTGAATGAAGACTAAGCAGTGTAAGGTTCAGGCCCACACTGTATGGCACATGGTCACAAGTTGTGTGAAAGCTGCTTAAGGTTAAAGTTTGGAGATTGCCTCTCTTTTCTAGTAGACGTATCCTGACTTATGGCAATGGAAATGCCTTTGAAGATGCTTTTGTTGGTGCTTTCTGGGTTTCTCTTTTTCCTACAGAACAAAAAATTGAAGACACACACCTATAAAGGCTGTATTCTCCATTGGGTCATCACAGCACAAGTGAAGTAACTGTGATTTTTGGCTGCTGGGCCATGTCATTACATACAACTTTTATGCCTTATAGGAGTATAAGCTGATTAGTTCATAGACTGATGGCTAGCAGATTGACAGTTAATGAGATTAATGCAATGGTGATGCAGGATTTTGTGAGATTACTTGTGTGCCCCTACTCATTTTAAAAATCCTATTCAACTTTTGGTTACACTGCCTAGGGAGGCAGCAATGCAAAAGCACAGGTAAAGAAGCAAGGTGTTTTACAAAACCACAAGACAAAAGCCAGAACTTCACAGATCAGGTTCAGCAGAACTATGCTGATTTACAGGAGACAGCTCACATGTCTCTGATGTGACTTAGTGTCCACAAAAGAGATCATGGGAGGTAGATGTCCAAGACGGCAGAGCTCTGGGAGTACGTTACCCAACAGGGCCCTTCTAGTTTAATACTCCAAAACTTCTTCAACCTTCATATAGGACCTAGGGCAGAAATCTTAAACTTTGCAAAGAAGATTCATGCTCTACTGGTTACTACAATAAACACTTCTGAGTGCTTTTATTTTTAAACATTGTCCTCTATCATCTTCCTGAAGCTAAGAAATTAGCAAGGATCAACAAGTCAGAGCAAGCATCTCCTGCTTTCTGAACTACGCAGTTAGCTCTGCATTACAAGGTTTCACTAGTGCCTTTCTAAATTGGAGACCAGACACACTGGTCAGCAAAATGAAAAGACAGAGCCTCAGGCAGTACTCAGTTCATAAGTACCTGCCAATTTGTTTTGCAGTTGCACTGTTATTTAAAAATGACAGTGTTGAATTGAAAGTTTCAGTTGGGTACGGAACGTTGCAGCTCCATAGCAGATCTGCCAGGGCTCTCTATCTGCCAGCCCATAAAACATCCTGCGATTGAGCGTGCCAATCTAAATTAGCTGGGTTTGTGGTCAAGTGGCATTCACAGCTGAATTCTGTGTAGAAATCATGAGAAGGAACAGCAGCAATATCCCCTATACCTGTAAAGTATACTGAAAATAAAGAAATAAATACTCAGGAAGAAGAAAAAAAATAGGACAAATACACTCACTGTTCTCAAGTTCTTTTTTATGAGGTTGAGCAATATTTATTTGAAAACTGTAAAACCACAAGTACTTGGCATCTGCCCTCTTTGATCTCAGCATAGTTTAATGTAGGACAGGGGCATCATTTAGCTGCTTTTAGCAAAGTTAAAATTGGCCCTTTGAATCATTACATTTTTCTCCGAAACCCATATGTACATGGATGTGCTGAGCCACCACTGTATTTTTAAATGAATATACATACACTTCCTCATGTTTTCGTCCTTGGCTTTCCAAAATTGTAAAGAGACAGCTGAAGTCAGATAATCAATCATTGGCAAAAATGACTGAAAAGCAGCACACAACATGGACATAGATGTATCTCTTTGCTTTCTTTGCCTGAGCTTGCAAAAATATTCACTTGTCATCCAGCTCTCACACAGGTAATGAGGTAATGAAGATTGATTAACATTGTTTTAATAGATTGAGGTCATCATTTTAACAGAGCTTGTAGAGAATCATCATTATTTTATTGGGCCAAACCAGGCATCATTGCAGTTTTCCACTGAGAGAAGAAAATGATCTTGGCTTCAACAGCAGTTTTTCCTCACTGAAGGCTAAACCAAAACAAACTGAGACAGGTCTTCAGGATCTGTCCAGAGATGATTTACTTTAAGACAGATGACTTGTACTAATTACTTTCATCATAAAATAGCTTGTTTTCATATTCAACTATCTGCTATTTCTGCTGCCCTAGTAGGTTGGCCAGTGCGCACGGCTATAAACAGTGCAGTGGCCTGGTCCCCTGTACAAAGAGGAAGCTGTGTTAATGACCTAAGGACAGGTGATTACTTGACTTGCAGCTGATTGGTGCTTCTCCTCTTAAAAATTATCCTGGGCCATGGGTGATGTCAGGTGCCAATAGCTCTTCCAACACATTTCTGCTTTCAACAGGGTAAAGAACATAAATGGTTCTGTTCTCAAGAAATTAATTTCATCTAATAACTGACCTTCATCAAACAAATATCACTTCACATGTTTCTTTGTCTGCAAAGCTAAGGTTTTAATAGAAGTATTTCCATTTCAAGATAAACATTCCATACCCTGATGGTCGTGGTACTGCGTTTGGCATGTGGAGTCCTAAATTCAAGTCCCTCAGATTGAAGCACAGTAAAGGTTTGGCAGAAAAAATAAATAAATAAATAAATAAAGTCAGCTCTGCATCAGGCAAAGCAGGAACTTGAAACCAGATTTCTTGTATGCCAAGCCAGTAACTCAATCATCAGGCTTTGGATCACAGAGGTCTTGTCCACGGGCCAGCCAACCCTGAAAGTAACTGTGGGAGGAAACTT
This sequence comes from Excalfactoria chinensis, assembly GCF_039878825.1. NCBI lineage: Eukaryota > Metazoa > Chordata > Aves > Galliformes > Phasianidae > Excalfactoria > Excalfactoria chinensis. Next base: position 100,301,492 of record NC_092825.1, on the reverse strand, counting down.
TCAGACTAGTTCTAATTGCTGCAGCAGGGAGCAAAATAACATTGGATTTTATTATATCTGGCTCTATGACCTTGGCTCCTTATGAGACATCCCAATGCAAGCTTCTTCAGTTGAAGGTCTGGGTCATGTAACTGATTTCTCCCCTCCCATCCTGATGGACAGGAGGAGTATTAGTATCATTTTTGCTTGCCTTATAACAGGAAAAACTTCTCTGAAAGAATGATCAGGCGCTGGAATGGTCTGCCCAGGGAGGTGGTGGAGTCACTGTCCCTGGAGGTGTTACTAAGGAACATGGTTTAGTGGGCAACACTGGTGGTAGGTGGACAGTTGCATTAGATGGTCCTAGAGGTCTTTTCCAACCTTATTGCTTCTATGGCTCTATATTCACTGCATGACTTCCATTAAATTGGACTACCCAGTGGAACGAAGATTTTTGTCGTTGTTAAAGCTGGGTGCCCAAATCAATGAAATCCAGTAACATAAGAACTGTTTCTATATATTAGAAACTTACTGGTTTCAAATATTCCAAAAACACTAGAAACATTCCAGTACTATGGAAACACCTAGTATTGGAAAAATACAGACATCAGAAACAGCAAAAAATGACCTCTTATAAACGTATGTCCATGGTTTCCATGTTTGTGTTCTCTAGCAGAATGTAGATCCTGTATGGCATGAATAGAAAATCATCACTGTTTCTGGGTTTCCATCCTAAGTCTCTTCACCTTTCTGGATGGAGAATTAGAGTGACACTCAAACTTATCACCTTTAACTGTATTGCAACAGTCCTGTCCATGTAATATTGGAATAGAAGAGATGATGAAAGTCACACACCCAATGTCTGGCATGAGATTTCCAGGTACTAATAAAGAGGTCTACACTTTCACTTCATACACTTATTAGAAACAGAAGTGAAGCCAGTTTTCACATACTTCTTTTTCCCTGTTTTCCACCATATGCATTTGTTTATGTACATATTCCTCGAAATTTTAAAACCATGAGATACCCAAATTTTCATGTAGTTGATGGCAACTGGGTTTATTTAATACCACTAAGATTGTCAATATTTCTCTAATCAACACAAGCCTAAAATAAGTATATGAGGAGATAAAATTTAAACAAAATAATAAAAAGTTTAGCTTAATGCAAGTAATATCCTTTTTCTTTTTCACTTTACTTCTTTTTTTCTTTTTTCTTTTTTAATAATAGTGATCCCTGCTCATAAGAATAAATATTTATTTCCTGAGAGTTACTTTATATCACTGGATAAGAGGAAATGCCTCTTTGCCATCTAAGAAAGAACAGCATTAGGTGAGCTATTGTAATGCTTGTCATCCTCTGTGCTCTGTTGAATGGGACAGATATACCAATGCTTTGCATAAGGGAGTGTCACTATTCATTTATTTCCTGCTTATCTGCCAGATCAGCTAATACACAAAAGAAACAAAAAGCTATAAATGATTCACAAGCTGGCTGGCTAGTGAAAATCTAGCACTAATTCACCCAACCTCTTCTAGTAAGAGCAGCTGAAGTCTTGCAGCAGCCCCTCCAGAGCAGCACTGAGGGGCTTTGACTCATCCCAGTGAGACACAGGGCACCCACCAGTACTGACTTTGTACTTGTTTTGCTGCAGGCTCCCTGTATGGTGGGTAAAAGAAGAGGGTATGGACAATGCTGTATTCAGTATACTAGCAGATCCTTTCCTCTGTTGATTCTACAAGATTGTTGATCACAACTTCCCAGCCTTACTCAGCATCAGAGTAGCCAAACAAGGTCACTTTTGAGGCAAAAATGAAGTTCTATGTTGATGCTAGGAGACATTACACTAGCGGTGTTTTTCCTTCACTGGCTGATCTTAATTTTAAAGGTTAGTTGCCTCCCTGTATTCTGCAGCATAAAGTCCCACATACCATACTGCCACCATGAGAAGATATCCACAGGCATGTCCAAAATGTCAGCAGGCAGCAGAGACAAACAATCAAGTAAAACACTTTCTCTCCCACGCTTGGCTCTGATGTCTTCAGAGGCAGCTTCCAGGCCACCCACAGATTCAGGTTCTCTCGCCTTTCCCTTTCATATTGACTGTCCCTTTCATCCTGTCTGTCTCTCTTGTCACCCCTGTTCTTGCTTCTTCTCAGCCCTTTGCAGGAAATACCTAACAAATTCCTGCTGGAGATGGAGAGTTGCATAGAGCTGATCAGCAACTGGCGGGTACTAAAGGGAGACAGTTACAATGGAAAGAAACAGTAAGTCCATTAACACAAGGCTGGAGTATCTTTGTACAGTGATTGTAGCATTTAAGCTTATCCCAAAGCTCACAACATACCTGGTCTGTTTTTACAATGAACAGGTCTGATGTCAGGATAAAAACTGCACCAGAAATTGAAAGGATGGCCAGTAGCCAAGTGAGAATATACAGATACTTAACACTTCTATGTTAACAGCAAGGGCAGCAAAGCTATAAAGGAGTTATAGCTAGTTCAGTAACTTTACAACACAGAAAAAGTTGTTGCTTTTCTGTCAGGATGGCTGTTAAAGAAAAGCCCTTGAACAAAGAAAGGAGACAGAGTGATGCATGTATTTTCCCAAGTTGGCAGTACCATGGAGGTAAGGCACTAAGGCAGGGTCCAGTCTGGATCAGGACATCCCATATGGTCCCTCAGAGAACACCCACTCTCCTAGGCAGGGAGGAAGACAGACATCAGAAGAAATACAACAACACTGCACTGCAGGGGAGGCAAGGAAGGTAGCCAGTGGTTTGAGTGGGAAGGAAACCAAGGAAAGTCAGCTGCCTCGGACACAGGAGACAGAAAAGACTGAGGATGTCAACACAGATGAGGTGCTGGTGAAGAGGAGAGGGGGTGGAAAGAGGAAAGGCTCAGCCCAAAAACAGATCTCCACATCTGGCCAAGATACTGATCCCAGCCACATGAGGCCTGTGTAGGGAAGAGGAGTGGGAAAAAGGAAAAAATCATGGTCCCAAAATTACCTAGGGAGACATACACAGGAATGGTCACCAAGATGTAGACCCAGGTGTGTATTTCTAACTGCTCATCTGCTCTTTGGTGATGGCTTATGCACACATGGTGAGCTGTTCCCATAAACAGCATGGGTTAGCTGAACCCATCTCCAATGAAAAACAGGAAAACCACATGTCTTTATCATAGAATGGTTTGGGTAAGAGGGTACCTTAAAGCCTATCCAGCCCAAACTCTCTGCCCAGGGCCCCATCCAACCTGACTTTGAGCACCTCCAGGGATGGGGCACCACAGCTTCTCTGGGCAGCTGTGCCAGTGCCTCACCACCCTCTGAGTGAAAAGTTTCTCCCTAAATCTAACCTCTTTTAGTTTAAACCATTCTCCCTTCTCCTATCCTTATCAGATCATGTAAAAAATTGGTTCCCTTCCAGCTTGTAAGTTCACTCCTAGTACTAGAAGGCCACAATAAGGTCTCAGGTTTATCAGGTTGAGAAAGCACACCTGGTCAGGGCTTCAGGAGTTGCTCTACTTTAGTAGAACTGTAAGTAATTAACTTATCCATGTTCTTGGATTGAACGACCTACAAAAGCTCTCACCAAAGGTTTGTAGCATCCCAGAGAAAAAAGGCTGACTCTGGGTTCTTCCGCTACAGTCAGACAAGTGTAAATATGTAACAGAGAAACAAAAACAACTCCTTACAGCTTTGGTGGCTTTTAGAGTCTTGGAAAAATAGTAGGTGATTGCCGGAAGGAAAAGCAAGGTTACAAACCATTGAAAGTATAAAGCCAGGCAAACAGTAGATGAATACCAAGCCAGAGAGGGATTCATGTCAAGAAAGCAAGCTGCAATTTAATTACATGCTGTTACTATAATTTGAGTTGATTTCAGTAGACAGATGACCTCTCCATAGTATTTGTCATATCCTTGCAATCTCTCAATTAGCTGCTGCTGCCAATATCTAGCCCAGGTGGCTAAAAGTATAAATAAGCTCTTGAGTTAATCACTGATTATTTGAAAATATTTTGTATTAAAACAGTGTGTGCAGAGACTGCGTAACTAAACAACAACAACAAAAGGTATTCAATACTTCTAAGCGCTGTGGCTGTTTTTCTTCCAAACCAGGTTGGGAAAAAAAGAAAAACTAAAAAAAAAAAAAAAAAAGAGAGGGAAAGAAAGAACAAAAAAAAAGGGGGAATTAAAAAGTAACATTAGTCCAAACCCTTAGAGAGCAACATGTAACAGCTTGAGGCAAGTAAAGCACGCAGAATTTGGCACTGAGTATTGTGCTACAAAACAAGGAACATACACTTGAGTGCATTTCCAGATCTCCAAGGAAGAAAAATACCTACTACACAGAGTGGATTAGCTGAAAGGATCCCAGGCTGCTAGATGCATTTCCCAGAGAAAACCTTCAGCAGATTCTTGAAGGTGCAAGAGGTAACCCTGAGAGCAGATCACACTCTCAACAGTATGGCAGGAATGGGGCCTAAATGCTCACTGGTCGTATCAGAGGTTATACAGCAGAAAGCAAGGCCCCTTTGAAAAGTTACATGCACATATTGCTTTGTCATAAATACTTCCAGGTCCTGAAATAAATAGACAAAGGAATACATATTTGCAAGTTTGTTAGTTTTAGTATTTTCTGCTGTCCTTTTCCATCATTGGTAACTCAGATTTGTCTCTGCTGCTCATGGGCATCATTAATCTGTTCACACCAAAAAGAGCATCTTTTCGGTCAGTTTCTCCCAAATCTCAAGCTACCACACACTTGGGTCAATAAGGAACAGCAGCTTTTCCCAACCCTGTGATTTAGTCACTCTAATTTATGGTCCTGACAACAACACAAGAAATCATTTTTTCCCTTATCTTTTGAATATAGACCTAACTGAGAAAAAAGCCCCATCTATTTCTGAGGCCTCACATGTGGTTTCCTGCTTTCTATAGATAATAATGCTGATATCCTTGTGTTCCATGTCAGAAAAATGAAACATTTGGGTCATTAGCAGATAATATAACAAGTTATGTGGTAAGAACAGACATCTTAATTATGGATGTAAAACCACCACTGAGAACTTGTGGGGAACAAAACTTGTGCTGCTACATGACTTCTCCACGTTTTGTGTGAAAATTATAGATTTGGAAAATGTGTTCTTGGGACCACAAGAAACTCTTCAGTACTGGGTTTCTTTCAGAAAAAGAAACCTTAGAAAGAAAAAGAAACCATTTGCCATTTAACATGGCTAATATAGAGACTAATCATAATTTCAAGTCAAAAAGACTCTCCGGTACCAGGCCAGAGTGGGCTTAATGATGGGTCAGACATGGAGTGAGACCCTTTACTGAAAGAGTCTGTTACATTGCCTCTGAGGAAATAGCCTCAGAACTGAGATACTGAGACAGGCATTCAGTTTTGGTGACAGTCCCACTTGCAAGTACATTGCCAAGCAATAGTCAACACACACCAAATTTATCCAGGAGGAGTATTTTTTCGCCCACATTGTTGGCATTACAGGTTTGAAATCCAAGGCAACCGAGGCTATCAGTAGAAGAATATGAAGATCTATGGCCTGCCAGAACAATTCTTAATATTTGCAGCCAGCTCCTGGGAGATTCACATGGCTCCTTCCTGGGGTATTTACTAGCCTCTCCCACTGCATCTTACTGGGGACACATTGGATACAGAGCCTCTAGGAAATCCCTTGGGCTACCACCACTGCCAGAGGAATTCATCTGGCTTACAATGCACCCGGTTGCTGACTCCAAGAGGTTCCCAAGAGAAAAAGGGAAGCCAACACAGACCTCTGCCATGAGAATACTTCTCGCAGTCTGCTCCAGCAGAAATAGACCAAAGTAGCAATTTCATGTCAGCTTCCTACTTTTCCTGGATGCTTTTAGGGACACATGGACGTGCCTGGATGCATGGGCTGAGTAATATAGAAGCAGCCCAAGAATTGTCCATGAGTCTGAAGAACTGCTTTGGCTATTGCAAGCTATAACTTACTGAGTGGTTAAGGTTATTGCAGCCTGCCAGGCTGAAGGTCGGGATCCATGGTTAGAGCTAAAAGAGCACTGATCAAAAGGACCGAGTATGAATCTCATGTGTTTCACTTGGTGTTCAGGACAAGTCCGGGCAAACTGGCATCTCTTATTGTGTGGTTGACTGGGAAGCACAGTTCCAAGCTCCTTCCTTTGCATCTTGGAATGGTTCATAGCTTCAAAAGGAGGAAGACAGCACCATCTTTACTCCAAAGGGCTCCTACAGGATCTCTGGATTCTAGCTCTAAATTAGGGAATTGAAAGTCACACCCCACTTTTATAAGGCAATGAAATTCACTCAGTGTCTAGCTTAGGTCTCAGTTGTGGTAACCTGGGAATATTCCTCAGGTTAAAACAAAGGCAAAATTAAAGAGAGGTGTTAGAGACAAAGAGTGTTCCTGCCCTGCAGATCACAAACAGCTACGGTGATGTTTGAATGACCCTGAACAAACAGGTTGTAGGCCAGGTAGAACACAGCTCAACCAGAACTAACTTTGGTGTTTCACTGCCATCCATTTTTTATGATCACCCTGTGGCTCACAACTAGGACAACCATATTCTTCAGTGCTCTCCATTTCAAGCTCTTTGATAGCTTTGAATAAGGAGTCAGAAACAAGATCCCCTCGCTATGCAGTGAAGCTAGCCAAGTCAGATGCAAACAAGCAGGCAACCTGGGAGAGGTAAGAAAATACTACAGAAAATATATCTATGTACCAACAGCTGAGAGGTAGATCTGAATTCATAAACAAGCTAAAAGGTGCTAATCTCCTTTCTTACATTCACGTTTAACTAGAAATGGTAAGAAAATCCATTTATGTGCTCATCAAGCTGTAAAAGCTATTGTAAAAGAATGTGAGAGAGATTAAGCGAGATACAAACTCATTTTCTTCGCTATGTGGTGTTCATGCTAATGTATCAAGGGAGTTACTCAATGAATTGGTCATGCCAATAATTTGTGAGGGTCTGGAGGAACTGGAGTGCTAGAGGAAAGCAAAATGCAGATTTTCAATAAAAGGGGAGGTTCTATTAGTACACTGGGCAGCTTGATCATGTCTCCTCCTAAATGTACATATTGTGCTTTCCACAATGGGTTCTGATCATGGTGGTGCATTTAGATGCTTTAAAAATAAAAACAACAAAAATTACTAGCAATTAACAACAAATTGAATGGTCCCCAAAATTATCCCCTTGTAAGTCTGACTGCTGAATCTAGCAGTAATGGAGCAAATATTAAGAAAAATAAATTACTGAACATCTGGAAAATAACAAACTATTGAGAAATACATGGCACAATAAATTCATTAAAAAAAGATATGACTGCCTTTTTTGACACAAGAAAAAGAAATGCCTGTAAGAAGACACAAAGCAATACATGCATTACAACTACATTAGCCTCACAGTAAAACATTTGTTCCAGAGTGAATAAAATATATGGTTTTGGTTCTTTTTCCCATAAAAATGTAATGAAAATAATTGTGTTTCTTGGCAGTAAATTATTTCAGTATCAGAACTTCTAGATAGGAAAGAAAAATACTAGCTAGCATCATGTAAACCATGGGGCTAGCAATGCCTGACATCAGTGTTAGACCATGTGCTGCTTAACAGAGTATTTCATTTTGAAGCATTTAGATCTTTCCTTCTCTCTCCTTATAATACTGTGTGAAATGTACCAGAAATACATTGCTCTGTGTGGATATTTTCATTGTCTGGAGATGAAATTCAGGATGGAGAAAGGGAGGGAGGGAGGGAGCTATTTATTCTCTCTCTATATAAATTCAGATCGCTTCTGAAGGTTTGCATAACAAAACTTACTTAACACTTTTTAATCATGACCTGGAAAGAGAAATCACAAATGAGGAACTCAAACTGGTACTACCTTACCTCCCACTTACATTGCCTTCCTCAAATTGCCAGCAATAAGCCCACAACACAGTAAAACACTCGCACATATGTTCAGCTATTGGCACAGCCAGTAGTCACTGAACTTAAGTAACTGCAGTTATGCTTGGAGGCCTTTCTATATCATGAAGATGCGGCAACTACTGAGAATTCTCTCCTCTATGCAAGGTCATAAGAGAAGATGCCAAGCTGTTTATTGCCTACAAGGAAGAAAACACCGCCATTGATTTCATGAGTAAACACTGAGAAGGATTAGCATGAGTTCCTACTGATTGAAATATTTAAAATCAGATGAGACAAAACTGTAGGAATTAACACTGTAGAGAACAATCCATCCTCATGCAGATCTGGAATGAGAGTTCTCAAGGATCTGGGCAGTGCGTAACCAAGGCTGGGATATCTTTTATGAATTGGACTTGAGAAAGAAAACCTTCCACAAAAGGATACACCAAGCCCCAGTGTCTTCTATCCCTGCAGGGTAGACATGGTATGTGAATCCCACTGTGATAAAAAGTAACAAAAACAAGAAAAGTGGTGTCTGTCTTTCCTCTATTTATTAATAATTTGCTTTATGAGGGTTTCTAAAAATAAAGAAAGTACCAAAACATATGACTGACCAGTGCCCTATGGCTTCCTCTCTCATGTGGAAACTTGAAAGCATTTCGTCAATTATTCCATACTATGTGAACTTCATAGAACTACTGGCAATAGCAGAAGCAGCTCTGCTCTGCAGGGATAGTTATTAGCTTTTTACTGAACTCAGACGGGTAAATCAGTGAAAAGCAGAAATGGAAGGTCATTTGGCAGCAATGCAGAAAATAAAACATATTATCTGTAAACTTAGAGTGATACTGTAAGGATGACTAGGCACACTGGGCTGCTTTAGCAACTGATGGGAATAAGGGAGACTTTTGTTCCATCTTGCAAATACAGCACAGCCCTGTCCTCCAGAATTTCAAGCAAGAATGGCAGTGTATTTCTGACACTTCATTTAACTAGCAGATCATAATAAAATCCTCTTATCATTTCAAATCAATTTGAAATAGTAATTTTGTCTTATATTTATTTGTAGTAAACCTAAAGACTGAGGAAAGAAAACATTATGTGCCGAGGGAGATGTTTAATTTAACCAAAAGAGAAACATCACCATTTTCTTTTAAATAAAATTCAAGCACACTATGAACTATTTGTTGCTCTGAATTGCAAATATGGGAATGTTTCAGTTTAGGAGTAGAAGCAAAATGGTTTTTTTAGTTGTTGCTGTTGTTTTTTTTCCTATTTGGGGTTTGTGTTTTTGGCTAAAGGAATTGGGTGAATTTGACATGACACTTCATGAGAGATGTGGGAACGCTAAACAGAAGTAAAAAAGAAGGCCTGAGAATGATCCAGCAGTTGGCAAATAACTCTTGCAGTGGCAGTCTTAGAGATCTCATGCTATCCAACTCACAGGAACAGAAGATGGATAGGCCATAGAAAACAGCCAGCATTTTTAATCCCTATCAACAAAGTTGCAGCAACATCCAGTGGCTGGGAGATGGACCAAGATGATCAGGAGTGGTTTGGAAAGAAGCGAGACACACAGCAGCACCCAGAGAGACCTAGAACTTGGGGAGCCCCATGCTCCCCAACAGCTCATATTCAGCCCTGGTGATAAGGCTGCTCCAACCTGCATGTTGGTGTCACTCCGCTAAGATCCCAGATTCATCAGTATCCTTTTTTCCATGCTGGTGCAACCCTTGCAAAAGAAAGGATGGAATGCTGCTGCTGCTTTGTGGGCTTACTCCTGGTTAAAAGTGGTTGCATGTTTGGGGAATGTATTTCAACTTCAGTCCAGTTTCTATCCTGGGATTGTTCCTGTAGCCATGAGTCATGTGTATATACATAACTGCTTCACTGAACTGAATCCTATGTCGTGTCCTTCCTCTCATCTCAGACACTTTCCTTCAGCTGTAATCCATGTGGGCACACTAGTAGTACGCAATAAGATGGAATAAGTTTGAATGTTACTGAGCTGGTGTTTGGCTGGAAGAAAGCATGGAAAGGTAAAAAAGAAAAAAAAAAAAAAAAGACAAAGAAGGGGGTATAGCAAATGTCAGTACACACAGAATGAGAATCACAGAACAGCCCAGGTTGGAAGATGGACCTTGAAAGACCATCATTAGGTCCAACCTTTTGTGGAAAAGAGAGTTTAGATGAGACTGTCTAGCACCCTGTCCAGTTGTGCTTTGAAATTCTCCAGAGATAAGGACTCCCTCACTTCCTTAGGAAAGCTGTGATTGCAAAAAGTGTCCTTCTTACGTCAAGATGAAACCACTCCCACTGCAGCTTATATCTATTGCCCCTTGTGCTCTTCATGTGGCTCCTTGAGAGAAAAAATAAAAAGCCTCTATCCACTTTGGAGTCAGTCTTTTAACACTAGAGAACTGTCGTAAGGTTCTGCTGAGACTTCCCTTTTCCAGAGTGAAAAGACTCAACTCCTTCAGTCTTTCCTTAAAGGGCAGGTTCTCCAGCCCTTTGATCATCTTTGCAGACCTCCCTTGGGCCCTCTATGGTCTGTGTCATTTTTGAATAGGAAAGAAAAAAAGGTGAGGAAGCAAGAGAGAACTTCTCATCTAAAACTGCCATGTACCTACCATACATAGGGTGTTTCTGAAAGCATAGCCATGAGGAAGTGTTTTCTCCCTCACACATTGAGTTTGCTTTAGCCACAGGGTTTTTAATTCACCACTCCCTTGCAGAAAGTAATGGATGGATACTGCAGTGGTAAAAGGCTCACTATTCACTAATCCCAAACCAGTCTGTGATTTACAAAACCTCAAACTCCTCGAGGTTCACTTTCTTGCTGCAAAGTGACTCACTTCATATAATGAAGCCTCAGTATAATAAAACCTGGATTAAGCTATTGTAGCTGTTAGCTGAGCCAAATCACTTTGCCAAGTTGCTCTTAATACTTTTTAAATGAATACACACACAGAGAGAGAAAAAAAATCCATCAAAAAAACACGTAGAACAAGAGTCAGTATACATCGCAAAGCAGAGCAATGCCCTGATGATGTAAAGGAAATCGTGGTGCCCCATCGCCTTTGAGAATACAGGCATGGCATCAAGGATGTGAACAAAATGTTACTTGCCACCTTGAGGAGAATGTTTTGGGTACTTTGTGCTTCTCTGCAAGAAAAGTCACTTTAAGTAGGTATGCTGTCACCACAGAAGCCATCTCTTCATCACAGAGCAGTTTAAAATCAGCAAGAAGTTTCATGCTGGCCATTTCTCCAAACTTTCTTTTTTTGTTCCTTCTTTTTTTCTTTTTTTCCCCTTTCTCCTGTATGCACATACTGTTCTAACGTTGCATAAGGTTAGAAGCAAGAACCTGGAACACACAGCTAAAACTGCCGAGGCTTCATTCTCTATGTGGAAAATGTGTAGTGCTTTTGCATAAAATAATAATTCTTACCTTTGGAAGTACCCTGGCTCCTGCTGTAGCTGTGGGACGGAGCTCAGCAATTCCTTTAGACTTAGATGGGAATGCCAGGAGAACTTTAATCAGGACACCTGCAATGCTTGGGTTATTTTGTCTTTTTATTTGCCAAAAGTATTTTTTTTATCATCTCCCTAATCTCTTTCAAAAGTTCTCAGTTTTTCAGGGAACACGAGTCCACTTTAGGATATTCACCGTCACCTCTCTCTCTTACAGCAAATGAGCTGTCGTAATCAGTTGAACCGACAATGAAAAACAAATCATTTGTATTGTCAGTGGGGTAGATCCATTCCCAGTGTGCCCATGGAGAGAAGATCTGTTTGGCACTGATAGTCTGGGATTCCTAAGAAGATCCTCCAGACCAAATAGGGATGGTTTTCAAAGCCCGAACAGCAGAAACAGGAGCTTTGCTCTCCTGAAGTGCATCCTTCACTAAAGACACCTCTCCCATCCCAGAAGAAGGAATGGTCAGCGGGTAAGGAAACGGCTTTAAAATAGACTTTATAGTTGCAAGGCTATTCTTTCCCCTCAGCTGTGGAATAGAAGCACTGAGAAAATGTTGTGTTGATGTTTATAGAGCAAGGCTCCAGCTGTCAGTCAGATTGCAGTTAGCCCAGCACACGCACTTCTATGCAAATAGAGCAGGCCAGCACTTAGCATTAAATGTACAATTTTTATTTTTTTAATTTGCTGCAAAGAAGCCTGAGGTGACCAGCCAGATGGTAAATTATTACCACTTTGGCACCAAACTCTGGTCTGGTCTCCTAATAGAGCATTTGTCATGGTTATGTATTGTATCATGCCCTAATTTATAAGGCAGTTACGCCCATCTGCAAGGCCAAATTCTGCTCTGGGTTACACAAGAGTAATCCCATTAACTTCAGCAAGGCTAAGGGCACCAAGGAAAAAGTGAGAGCCAGTCCTGGTTCATCTATGCTTCAAAAAGCCTTCAGATACATCAGCTAAAGAAATTTATATTCCCTTGCTCAGATGGTGTGAACAGGAAACAAATGGAAAACCTCTACAGTCTTAATTGGCACAACCTGAATTCAACAAAAACTTTCTTCATTTCCAAAAACTTTCTTCATTTCAACAATGACACAGGCAGATTTTCATTAATTATAAATTAGAAGCCCATCCTCCAGAACAATAAAATCAAAAGGAAACACACAGTGACAGGACAATGTCTGTTGTTTTGCAGAAAAAAACTTAGACTGACTAGGTCTGATAAACCACTCCCTGCCAAAGAGACTGATGCATCAGTATTCAGGGCACTTTTTTCCTGGTGACGGCAAATATAATATAACTTATGCATTTGATGACATTCACATGAGCTTTTACTTATTTGCAGGAAGTATCGTATTTGGTCTGTATAATGTGCAATCATTGGAGGCAGAGATGTGATTCAAATGACAAGACTTTGGGTCAGAGCAATAGACCTTCAATGTGTTATCCTTGGGAAGCACCAAGGGATGTTCCCATGACAGACAATGGGAAGGCAAACTCTTAGTCTGTATTCAGTTCCTCTTCCAGACCGCTCATCCTCAAGATAACTCTACTGGAACAGACTGAGGCTCGGGCTTTTCCCTAAACACAGGCATTTCTTGTTTCAGGCAAGCAGTGTGCCTTTGTCAAGGCATTTTTAGTTTGCATCCATTGGGATAGCTGCACCTACTTGTATGCCAGCCATTTCCTCTCAGAGTTTAAGTTCCGCTGATTTATAAATAAAAGGAAGATTGGTGTAGACTGAGCCTTGAGCAGGTAAGCATGGCTTACAATTGTTGTTGAACATGGGTACAGATGTGGAGAGGAGCTCTGAATGAATGGAGCATTACAATCTAGCAGACTCCCAAGACATAAAAACGGGAAAAAAACCTTAGCTATTGCCAAACACCAGCTTTCAAAACTAAAAGGGACAAATCATTGCAGCGGAGAGTGCCCCAATAAAAGCAGCTCAGCCTCACTGCTGCAGGGAGCTGCCCAAAGTCAGCCATGCCGGTCTCCCCAGGTGGGACAGCAGCCAGGAGGCTGCCCTACAATTAGCAGGCATGACAGCAGAATGGCTTTTCAGACAATGACCAGAACTTTTCCAAAACTTGTACTAGAATTACATTGAAGTGTGTTTGGAAAAGTATGTGATTAATTGCAAGAAAGCTTGGTGATATCATTATGTGAATTCACCATTGTACAATATGCCATTAACTTTAAGTTCCGGTGAAAGAAATATGGAGAAGCTGATTGTCAATACTGCACAGAACAATTGCCTTCCCGTGTAATTCCTTGCTAAGTTGGCTTTGTTTTTATTCAAGAAGTTTATCTGAGTTGATGCTTTTTTCAGACCTGCTCAGACACTCCGGGAGCTGTTTGTGAGACCAGTGAAAAAAGCAAAGGGTATTCCTGCAGTTTTTCTACCATCCAAGAACAGACCTACCAGAAGAACTATTATTTTGCCCCAGAAAAAATTCCTTCAAGAAACTGGCCTGGGAAAGAACAATGAGCCCCAAATCCAGCTGATATCAGCAATGACTTTGTTAACTATGTATATTATCTTTTGAGAAATATAACTATGCAACTGGAAAGCACTGTAAAACTGAAAGGACTGTAAGCCCAATTCAAGGTTAACGTAACACCAAACTCTTTTCTGACACAGGTTTGTTTGTTCTTCAGATGTCATTTATTTCAAGAACTGAGGAGCAGTTGATCAATAGGATGTTAAAAAAATAATAATTAGATAAAAGCAATCTTAATTGTATTGAGTGAGCAGGAAATTGGGCTGGAGACAACTTGGAAACAGTGAGATTCATCTTACATCACTTGAGTAATTTACAAGAAGTAAAACTGTGATGTAGGCTAAGCTATGTTCCTGTGCAATTTGTACAGAAAGAAAGCAGTCCAAAAGGCAGCCAAACACATCCAAGGACTGAGTTATCTCTCTCTATTGACCCCCAGAGAGTTTCTAATCAACTAGCTTAGGCTACGTAGCTAACATTTAAATGATGATGCAGTAGTGAGATAAACACTACCTGAAGTACTGCACAATTTTTTGTCTTTGAGACAGCTACAGAGATTGGCAAAGCAAACTGTGGAAGCAAAATGTTCCCATAAACTTAACAGACTTTATGCTGCTAGTCTCTCACAGACCAAGAAACTGGTGCAAATGACCCTCTGGGCCTGCTGCTTGATTTTCTTTCTCCAAAACACAGAGTAGAATCAGAACTGGAACCTCCAACATCATTCATTGCTAAACAGTGATTCATAATCTCATGAAGTATGAGGTATTCTTTGTGAGTATGAAGTGCTGGATTTCCATTGAATCCAACAAATGATGTGAGGTTACATTTTCCCATGAGGTGCTTGAACACATCAGTAAGCATATCATAGCAGTTTCTAAGAAATGTGAATAGCTGACTTCTCAGGCAGGGAGCACAAAGATTTCTGTCAGAGGAAGGGCAGATTTGACAACTTACACCATCTGAGACTCCACTTTCAAGTTAACACATAAGGAAATCAGAGGGAGAGACCAGGACCAAGATTAGAAAAAAGTGAAGGAGGAATACAGAGGCAGAAAGGTAATTAAACATAAGCAAAATTAGAAAGCAAGGAGGAAAAAAATGAGCAAAACCAAAAAAGGAAAGGAATGTAAGACTATAAGGAAAGACAAGTGAATGCAAAATGACCAGGAGTGTAAATGAACAATGAACAGATGCAAAGAAAGAATGAATTGCTGGACAGTGACCAGAAACACATCTGAGAATTGGGAAGAGGCAGAAAAAGGAAGGGAACGGAGCCAAAAATTATGAGGCCAATGATTTTATCTTCTTTCTTTGTAACTATACTGGATGAACCTGTGTTGTTGGTTTTTTTTAATTTGAACTAGTAGGAAGTCTTGCTGAGAAACCACAGCCTAAAGCTAAAACACACCATAGCTCTTCTGGTGTTAATAACACAGCAGCACATACTTTAGTGAACTTCTTTCAGATATGGTTCATACAGATTTTGTCCCTGCTTGGTGACTGTCCACTTCCATTTCTCAAGAGAGGCACAGTAAATATGACACAGCTATACTTTTGTACTAACAGAAATAAAGAAAAGTGTGCAGTAGGCTACTCATGCCGCAATGGGATTATCTCCGCCCTGTACTCAGGCTTATGCTACTGAAGCCCTCTGCCCTCTTCATCAGGAAAAGATCCATCTCCTGTGACTCTCAAATGTCAGCTGCAGAAACATAATTACATGCAAAATAACCTGTTTGTTGAGGGTTTTTTTGTTTGTTTCTTTGTTTGTTTTGTTTTAACTCCATTAGGTTTTGTCTTCATTACGTGCAAAGCAATATTCCTCACACCATTATAACTTTCCCATTCATGTTATAGAAGGACATCTTTATTCTCTTCTATTTTTTTTGGCATGATGGAAGATTGTTTGCCCAATATATTTAAAAATTCAAAGTCAGGCTGGCTCAGAGCTCTGAGCAACTTGATCCAGCTGTAGGCATCCCTGTTCGTTGTAGGAAAGTAGGACCAAATGACTTTTAATAGTCCCTTCCAATTCAAATTACTCTATAATGATTCTATGATATATTTAAAAACACACATAAATATACAAATAAATGCACACAAGCATGGTGTAGTTCTTGATTATCATTAACTCTCTTCAAATTCTCAATAAACACATCCACCTTTCCACGCTCATCCAGAAATATCCCCTTTGCTCTCAACAAGCTTTTAGGATCTTATTACTAGGGGTACTCAGATGCATTTGAAGTTACAAAACTCCAGCAGACAATGATGGGGATTTTTAACAGTCCTCTGGCTTTAAGTAGAGCTAATCCTTTTTCTTTGTCAAATATAACTTGTGAGAATTAAGTTAAAAAAAGAAAAAAAAAGAATAGTACAGCCTGAAGATCTGTGCAAAACATGCCATCAAGCTCTGGCCTTATAACTACAGCCCCAGGGTTATGATAGATGAAGGTATCATGTGACAGCGAGTCCCTTGTCCCTACTCAGCACAGTGTTTATCTTCAAGCACCTGGTTCTGCACAGTGGTGTAATGCAAGGCAACGAGCTGTCTACAGGATCCACATCTCTCAAAGTGTAATCAGTCCTTCTGCTTACTGCCTTTCTGGGTTTTACCAGGCCCAGCATTATGAGCTTTCATTTGCACTGTGCATTACTTCACCATTAGTTCAACACCCAGTTACATCTGTACTTCTAAGTGACAGGCCAGATTAAGCTCATTATTTTGTGTAAAACCTAATGATCCTTCTGTGTTCCCATCTGTTTTGGTTTTTTCACATAGGTATACACCAAATTTCTACTTCTCTTTTAAGATTTGAGCCAGATGTGGGACAGCTGGCCAGGTGGGCCTCAGCAAGGTCATCATACCAGTACTGCTGTATGAAATGAAAAGCATTTGTGTTATAAAAGGTGAATTAATTTCAATCTCTAAAGTGTCCTTCTTGGTATGGAAATGTAGCATCCAAAGCACTGTCAGCTCAGCAGCGACACAAATCATGCTGACTCAAGTAAATTGCTTAAAAGTAAGACCAAGACTCATCCATCACACAGACCTACACCCACACAGCATTCGCT
Source organism: Excalfactoria chinensis (assembly GCF_039878825.1). NCBI lineage: Eukaryota > Metazoa > Chordata > Aves > Galliformes > Phasianidae > Excalfactoria > Excalfactoria chinensis. Next base: position 100,284,513 of record NC_092825.1, on the reverse strand, counting down.
CACAGCTGGTTCTGTCATTCAGGAGAGAATGATGTTCTCTGTTCTAGAGAATAAAGAGAATGTCACAAAAGTTGCAAAATGTATAGTCTGACAGGCAAAAATTGAACCCCTAAATAAACAAAACAAAACAAAACAAAACAAAAAAAAGAAGTAAAAAATTTCTCTAATAACAATCTTTGCTTATATGAGTGTTTGTCACTACAGTCCTAGAAACTGGATGGTCACAATTCCCACTTAAATAATAAGGTGAAATGCAAGATGTGAGCAGTAAGTAAACAGAAAGCAGTTGTTCTAGGACTTAAGTCAAACTTTGGAAGACAGATCCTAATTCTACAGTCCGAAGCATTTGTAAAATCACACACTACCACAGTAAGGAAATGAAGAAGATGAAGATCAAGTTGACTTAAGTAATGTATTGCTCAGTTCAGCTATTTATTGGCTAACTCCTATAACATGGCTGCTACCAAGATTATCACAGTTCTTTGTGAGCCTTTTGGTAATTACCAAGATCCAGTAGAAAAAAATAGATAAAAATCAGCACCATGAGTTGACCTTTCTGCATATAAATGACTTCACTAGAAACTGGCACTTGCTTAGAGGTAGACATAGTTGTGTATATATCCTGCTGAACTATGATTTAGAAGAGCTACTCGTAATCTACACAAACACAAAGCATTTATTTGCTACCCGTGATGAGTATTAACTGGAATAAGTTGAATCAGTTGATTCGATTAAAAGAAAAAACAACATATTTTTAAACCTGATCATTCCTCACCTTCAAAAAAGTCTTTTAAAATACATCTTTCTAATGATTTATTTTCTGGATGAAATGTTGCTGCAAGCTATTTTCAAGTAGAGGTTGAGACCATCTGGCTTATACTCAAAACAATTGAGACATTTTGCAAAGACAAGGCAAACATCAAGTTTGTGACTTAGCAAATTTCTTAGACTACTCTTCTTCTTTTTTTCCTTTGGGAAAAATCCAAGATGTATCTTAAATTTATAAAACTTGCTGTAAATGTCACCTTGCTTCATAAACTGTCATTATATTTTCTTCGGATGACTACATCTATCAGCTAAGAAAAATTATGCTAGGAACTCGGGACAGGAGAAAAGCCTTTTAGAGAAGTGTGGTTAGTGCATCAACCATAAAACACCATGTTTATCTTAACTGCTAAATCATCCTAGCTGCAATTGCTCTGCTGAAGGTACTACTTAATTCTTTTTTTTCCTGTGAGGATTTTATCTTGATTTTCTTAGGAAAATCAGGTTTCTGTATTCACACAAACTACCCATTCTTACTGATGTCCTTTGAAGCTGTTGACCGATTCACAGAACTTGACAGAAGCTTTGGACATAATACATTCCGCCAGTATCTCATGAATACAGGCAGACTAGTGAAGGACTCATAATGCAAATTACTTCAAGGTAGTATTAGACAACAGAGAAACCACACACACAAAACCATGCCTCAGAGAAAACAGTTCTTCATGTGTCTAGTATGTCAAATAACCACTTGTTTGTGTCCCTCCATAGTTTTGTCTTTTTTTTCTTTTTTTAACAGAGAATCATTCCCTAGCTCCCGTGTGTATGTTTGACTCTAAAAAGTACATCACTGTGCTCCACCAACAATGTATCAGGGTATTTCCATCTTTCTCTCAGAGCGAGAAGGAAATGATTCCCATCAGACCACAGGAGTTGAGTAAATACTGGGATGGCACAAGTTACCCTCTCCACTAGGCCACCTCCTTACTACTTGCAGTCCCACTGTTCTCCTTTCTTTGGACTTGGTTTGCTCCCTGCACAGGTCAGTGGAATAAATCCTGTTTAAGAAACAGAAATAAAAAATCAGAGCTAAGAAGCCCTTGATTAAGACACAAGGGAGTTTCGGCAGCTGGCATGCTTATCATAATGATGGGAATCTTCTCAAGTGGCGTTTAAGGACACCTCCCCAGTGGGAGTCTGTGAATATGATGAGCTCTTAACAGGTAAACTAACATAACAGCTTGTGAACTTTCTGAGCACAGGTGTTGTGCATCTGATTTAGTCAGGCTGCTAAGAACAACCAATATGTTCAAAGGGCATCCACCCTTAACATTGTTTAATAGCACCTCAGTGCAGCCTTGAGCTTTGATGGGTCATTCCCGTTTCCACGTGGAGTTTCTAGCATTGCTTTAATGCATTAACAAACTGGGAGAAGAGGGCTTCCTGTTAGGCTTGGTGGGGTGTCTGTGTTTGTATTTGGAGATGTTGGTCCTTGAGAAGATGCTCACCAGCTAATGATACCAACAGCACAACTAATCTTTTCCCGCTATATCCTTCTCAATAACAAAACATGGTATTTGCAGGACAGAGGAAGTTCTGTGAGAGAAACCAGAGGTGGAAGGCCATGGCAGACCACAGAGGCAGGCTGTGAGCTAGATGCAGCACATCAGATGAAGACAGATATCACCTTTCTTCAGTCAGAAGTCTGTTTGGAGCTGAGACATGCAGACCAGTTCAGGTTCAGGTTGGATATCAGGCAAAATATCTTCTCAGCAAGAGAGATGAGGCATTGGAATAGACTACCCATGGAGGTGGTGGAGTCACCATCCCTGGAGGTGTTTAAGAGAAAGGTAGATGTTTCACTGAGTGACATGGTCTAGAGCAGTCACAGGCACGTGCTGATGGTTGGACTAAATGATCTCGTTGGTCTTTCCAACCTTAAGGATTCTATGATTCAGTGTGTCTGTGACTTCTTAATGGTTGGAGGTGATTATACAGAAAAGTGTGAAGAAAACCTGGAGGCAGGATCTGCCATCCAGAGGCATGTAACAGGAAAAAAGCTCTTCACTAAAATTAAAAGAGCTTTTCAAGAGCACATCTCCGGTCTTCTTACTTGTCCCAGTGGAGATTAAAAAGTAGAAAAAGCTCTTTTTATTCTGTTGCCTTGTGCTCAATTATATAATTCAAGCAGCATTTAAGTATCAATACAAGAAGGTCCACAAAAATCTTGGAAAGATGACACTAAAATAAAGAAAATGCCTAGAGCCAAAGAGCTTGCCTTTGTTTGAATCCTTTCAAGCAAAATCTAGCTTTCCCTCTCCTTTCACTAACATAAGCATGAGAAAACCATACAGCCATGCACATTACCACAAGCTGTAAGGATCACCATGTCAGAATGCTTAAAGTAGACAAAAGGATAACATACATGGGACGACAGAAGAGTCCAAGATGAAAAAATCTTAGAAGCAAGCCATTGCTGACTGCCTACAAAACAAGAAAGACTGACTACTAATCAAGGGTGGAACTCAGTTTTTAGCAAAATGTTACTGAGTGATGAAATTTGAGTTAGAAGAAGTGAAGGCACCTTCATATAGGGTATGTCTGCACCAAAGGTACAGCCCCTCATATCTACGAAGAGCTCACTTATATGAAGAGACTGTTGGTTTTCATGGAGCTCCTTATGTAAGTGAAGAATGCTCCAGTGTAAGAGCGGGGACTCAAACTCAGCCCTGCAGATCTCACCGTTCAACTAATCAGAGCTCCGCTGTCCCGTTAGTACATGAGGAACAATCATTCACATGAATAAAGTTGCATGCTTAGCTTCCAGGACTATTCTCTTTCAGTTGTCATGAACTGATGATGCTTAGCAGCAGTTTTATAAAATGAAGTTAACAGATTTTATTTTTTTAAGCAATGTTGCAATTTCCCCCTTGGTCAAATTTAACAGACTAAGAAATATTTCTTAGTGAGACAGTAAAATTTCTTGCAAGAATTTTGTTACAGATTAAAAGTCAAGCCCATAGCTTAATACAAGACAGTGAAGGAGCTAATAAAGCAACCAAACTTGAAAAAACTATGCTCTTGGCCTTTGTTAAGGACCACAGATTCAAGGGCTGGCACTCACTGTATATCAAATTGTGTGTGTTTACAGAATTTTGCAGGAATTTCATCAAAGTACAGAATCCAACTGGAGAAAACACTGAAAGGAATGTAAGAGTCCCACACCTTCCTGATCTTTGTGTTGGCTTTAATAGGCTTATAATCAGTAAACTTAACAAAAGCAGTCTTCCTAGGTTTGCATCGCTTTCATCTTAGTTTTTAACCATTGTGATATTCCTCCCGGCTGTTACATGACATGCCAGCAAAAAAAAAGCAGAAGCACAATCGTTTTCTTTGTGCTCCTCTCTCTTAATCTGCAAAACAGATGCAGTGAGTGCACCAGCCACTCCAGATTGCTTTCAGCAAAAAACATAACTTTGGCAGGTTAGTACTAGTTAAGGGGCATATGGTTTGCTAGTCTCTGTGGAAAGATGGCCATAAGTCAGCCAGCAAATTCAGATTCTTATAATTAACAACAGACAAACATTTGGCTAAAAATTCATGAGGTTTTTTTTTGTTTGTTTGTTTGTTTTGTTTTGTTTTTGCATGGTTTTCTAACCATTTATCCTCCTCTGTTTTTTAGAAAAGAAGAAAACCCACACAACTATGTGATTGATGGAGTAAATTATGTTGCAATTATCATAACGATGTCCTTGTTATTGTTTCAGAAAAATGTTTGTTTTTTACTACCACCCTCCTCTGATTTGACATGAATTTAAAGATGAAATGAAATAAATCTAGATTATTATAAATCATAATTTGGGGACAGTCTTTTTTTTTTGAGTGAAGCTAAGCATGCTTGTACTTTACAAACCATTCAGCAAGAAATTCAGCAATACTCGTCCTGGTATGAAAAAGCTGACTTCAGAAGCTAAGCCAACTACTAAACTTGTATATACTTTCCATTACCTTTCTGGGGAATCACATACATGCTTCAAGAGCTCAGCCTGCCCTATTGCATTAGTCCTAATCAAGAAATTATGGAGCTTTAAATCTTCACACTGCGAGGGACAAAGCACATACCTTGCAAGAAAAAAAATGCCATTTCCTGACCAATACGTTTATGGCATTAGTGCTCAGCAGAAGGTCTACAGATCTCACAAACTGTTCTCAGGTAGAACAAGTTCTTTGCAATATAGAAATGCCCTTCTGGTCATTAAATACTCAAGGACCCCCACTGCAGTAGGCAAAAGTGAATGTATGCTGCACCTGTTGGAATGCAGACTTGTTCAGGAGAGAAAGAAGAACCTCTGTCTTTCCTGTGTGACAGGGTGGACAAACACTCAGGCTGTAGGCATAAGGACTTAGCAATCCTGGCAAGGACAAGAGAGCTCTATATCTCCAATGAATTCTTCCTGCTGCTGTCAAAGGGATGAGATCTGCCATTGCCAGAGGAGGGCCTTCACATGCTCCCCGTTTCTCCACCTCCTGCTCTCCAGCAGGACCCACATCCTCCACATAACTCAGCTCCTGCCTCACCTCCCTGGGGCTCTGGTACAGGCATAGACAGCAGAAAATAGCCATTTTGCTGCTTCTTCACCCATCTGTCTTCACCCACCCAGGTGGCTGCTTACTCTGCTGACTAAATTAATCCCTATGGAACTCTATACTGGCATCACTGCAGCCCCCCAGTGCCCAGGCACACTCTCCAGTGGCTGCTCACCACCTGCTGTAGTAGTTTGCAGCAGCCCCACACAGCTCCTGGCTGCAAGCTTTCCCCCAGGACCAAGCGGCCACAGGAGGTTCCACAGGAGTAGTAAGACAGTCTATTTCCAAGCAAGCATCGGAGCACAGTGAACCTGGGGTCCTTAGAGGATCCATGCAACCCTGTGAGATGCTCCATCCTTCTCACCCAGTTGAACATCAGAGCAGCTAAGGGAAGCCACTTCCAGATCCATAAGTTTTGAATCACATGAAATTTCCATAGAATCATAGAATTTCTCGAGTTGGAAAAGATCTTAAAGATCATCAAGTCTAACCATGACCCAACTATACTACCCTAACTAACAACCCTCTGCTAAATCATGTCCCCAAGCACCACATCCAAATGGTTTTTAAACACATCCTGGGATGGTGACTCAACCACCTTCTTGGGGAGCCCATTCCAGTGCTTAACAACCCTTTCTGTAAAGAAGTTTTTCCTGATATCCAAACTAAACTTACCGTGGTGCAGCTTAAAGCTATTTCCCCTCATCCTGTCACCTGTCACCAGTGAAAAGAGACCAATCCTGCTCTTGCTGTAAGCACCTTTCAGATATTAGAAGAGAGCAATAAGGTCTCCCCTGAGCCTCCTTTTTCCCCAGACTAAACAGCCCCAGTTCCTTCAGTCTCTCCTCATAGGGCTGTTTTCCTAGCCCTTCACAAGCCTTGCCCTTCTTTCAACCTGCTCCAGCACCTCAGTGTTCTTTCTGTACTGAGGTGAGCAAAACTGAATACAGTACTTGAGGGGAGACCTCACCAATGCCGAGTACAGGGGCAGGATGACTTTCCTAGTCCTGCTCACCACACCATTCCTGATACAAGCCAGAATGCCATTGGTCTTCTTGGCCACCTGGACACACTGCTGACTTATATTCAGCTGACTTTCCATCAGCACACCAAGGTCCATTTCCATCAGGCAGCCTTCCAGCCACTCTTCCTCAATCCCATAGGGTTGCCTGGGGTTGTTGTGATCAAAATACAGGACCCAACACTTGGCCCTACTGAAACTCATACAGTTTGCCCTGGCCCATCCATCCAGTCTATCCAGGCCCCTCTGTAGTGCTCTTCTCCCCTCAGGCAGATCAACACTCCCTCCCAGCTTGGTGTTGTCTGCAAACTTACTGAGGGTGCACTCAATCCCCTCATCAAGATCATTAATAAAGATGTTAAATAGAAGCAGCCCTAGTACCAAGCCCTGGGATACCGCTCATGACTGACTGCCAACTGAATTTAACTCCATTGACCACAACTCTTTGGGCCCAGTCATCCAGCCAGTTTTCCCCAGCAGATGTACACCCAAACCATGGGCAGCCAGCTTCTCCACAAGGATGATGTGGGGGACAATCCATCCAGTCCCATGGACTTGTGAGCATCCAGCTTTCAGAGCAGGTCTGAAACAATCTCATTGTGGACCATGCAAGGCCTATTCTATTGCCCATCCCTATCTACCAGTGCAGGGGCCTGCATTCCCAGGGAGTAACAAGTCTTCCTGTTAAAGACTGAGGCAAAGAAGGCATTCAGTACTTCAGCCTTATCCCAATCCTTAGTCATCAAGCTGCCCTCAGCATCCATTGCACACTAAAAACAATATCTGGTTGAGTTTTTCTCTCTCTCTTTTTTTATTTTTTCTTTTTTTTAGTGCAAGCCACATATATATGCTCAAATAGAGGCTAGCAAAGCAGGAACTGACTGACACTGGTGTCTCAGAGCTCTGCCACTATGATAGTAATAACTAGATTCTTTCACAGGCTTTTCTACTCTATTTTAATGATTCATAAAGATTTGATGCGATTAATAAAGATTTGATGCAGTACTGTACTTAAAAGTGCAGTAGAAATTTGAGATCATGAAAGAACCAAAGAACAGCCCACACCGGCTCAGAGCACAAATCCATCTATTTTAATGTCTTGCACTGGAAACATCCAACAGGATAAATCCAGACAGAACTACAAAAACAAGAGAAGTATATATTATATAATTCCTTGATGTGCTTTCAGCCTTTAGCAAGTTACACATGAGTTAGGCAGGGGATAGTTTTGTTGTTATTGCTCTCTATAACTACCTGAAGGGAGGTTGTAGTGAGCTGGGGGTCAGCCTCTTCTCTCATGTAACTGGCGATAGGAGTAGAGGGAATGGCTTCAAGCTGCGCCAGGGGAGGTCCAGGCTGGACATTAGGAAGTACTACTTCTCTGAAAGAGTGGTCAGTGGAATGAGCTGCCCAGGGAGGTGATGGAGTCACAGACCCTGGAGGTGTTCAAGGAACGTTTGGACACTGTGTTGAGGAACATGCTTTAGTGAGAATTATTGGTGATGGGTGGGTGGTTGGACCGGATGATCTTGTAGGTCTTTTCCAACCTTGGTGATTCTGTGATTCTGTGTGTGATTCTGTGTGATTCCTTATGGACCCAAAAAGTTTTTCTTTTACCGATTTGTTTCATCACTTTCTGATGCCTGTCAAGGCTTGTGGCAGCATGCAATCTCCATTTGCTGTTCATTAGTGTCCACCTGGAATGTTCTCAGAGAGCACTATTCCCAACTTTGTCCTTGTAGTGTAAGCTGTAGGGTAAATACTTTCTCTTGCCTATACTTCTTAGAGAACTTTGTGTCCTTTATTCAGAATAAATTGTCTAGACCCACTGCTTCCTTTCCACAGAAAAGCTCTTACCAAGGAGTGGCTGGCAGAAGACATCCCAAGAAAGATTTATTGCTGGACAAGGACAAATCAGGCACTCTCCACTGTCTGGCCTGCCCATTGCTTTCCCACTGGGGGTGGTGGTCCCACATCTCCATGCAGCAGCACACAGGTGACTCCCAGGGAGGGGACCATCTGGAGAAGTCAGGAAGCTGAAGAGCACACAGTGAGCTGGAAACCACAGCTGTGAAAGTTCATTCACACTCCTAATAAAATCTGTGTTTTATCACCTATCAAGAGGATCCTGTTACAAAAGCCAGGAATCCGCAGTCCAAGGATGGAGCTGCACTCATGCTAACATACTTCCTCTCCTGAAAACCTCAGGTCTTGCTGGCAGTTGCCTGGCCAGTGTCCTTCTTCCTCCCGCCTGACCTCCTCTTCCTCCAGCATGCCATGAACCTTCACAATAAATTACTTATTTAGTCAGACAACACAGACTCCCAGAACACTGCTGTACATCAACAGCAAATATTATTCAAGTTCTCAGTTGCTCATTAAGAGAAAAGCCAAGTCAAGATTTTGCTGTTTCTGTTTCCAAAATACCTAACAATAAAACATTAGTTACATTCAAAACGATTCACACATAAACTGAATTTTGAAGGGGAGAGAGGCAGTGTGCAATAGAAAAGGCGGCCCTCATGATATGCTAAATCTGCAAGCAAAAGACAGCAGCCAGCACACAGGAGTCTCGGACCCAGCCTACGACTCCAGGGCACACCTGTATTACTTCTAATAAATAATCTTAGGCATATTTCTGAACTCAAACTGAGGTCCCAGGAGTTCTCTCAAGCTCTTCCTCCATAGCAGCCTTACAGTCCTCATAACAACCTGGCTGGCTCAGCTATCTCCATCCTTCTCCCTGGTACTATTTCCCACTGCTCTTTAATAGAACACATCCTTATACCCTAAATCCCTAATTCCTTCTGTTCCGCCATTTATCCTTTTGCTTCTATCTCAGATGCTCCCCTCTGTCCACTCAGCCCATCCTCAAAGTGACCTGCTCATGCACCATGACAGGCACAATCCATCTCAGAGAAGCCTGGTTGGTGTACCTAGCACATCTGTTCTGTGTCCCTAGACTTGAGGTCAGTAAGGAATCTTCTCCCTGAAAAGTATTATGTTTGTTCTCTGTTCCTCTGTCCCAGCAATGGCTGTCCCCTTCTCATACAATCTGGGTATTTTTCATAGAATCACAGAATCATTTGAGTTAGAAGGGACCTTTAAATGCCAACTGGTTCAGCCCAGGTGCTCAGAGTCCTGTCCAGCCTGATCTTGAGTATCTCCAGGGATGGGGAATCCACCATCACTGTGGACAACCTGTTGCTGTGCTTTTTACCATACTGAACTCCTGATACTGCAGAAATTGAGAACGCTCATGGCCCACTTGGCCAAACATGACGCCGTTCTGTGACACACTGCACTCTGACAGCTTTTGGAGTGGGTCTGGCACAGGCAGCAGCTCTCAAACTTTGCTTTGCAGACACTGTTGAAAGGTTTGTCAGTGAACAAGAAGCATTCCTCCCTATCTTAAAGGGGATCTGCTAAAGGACGATTTACATGCCCTATGCCACACTTGCAGATAGGCAATTCCATTGCAGTTTCAGGGATCTAAACACTGGAACAGCATGAAAACTCCAGCACAGGAGGCTGGAGGTGGCTTGCACCCATGGCTGGTAAATGGTGGATAAAACCTCTTCTGAAGCAGAAGTTTGTATGGCTACCAGATGTATCTGCAATGGCTTTCTGTCTCTCCTAAGCTTCCAAATTGCACTGCCCTCCTTTCCCCTGTGCTGAGCAACTGCAAAGAATCAAAGATCCAGGAAGTATTTCAAACTAATTAGAGAAAATTGTCAACAAACACTGACTGAGTTATAAACTGAAAATCTATCATTATCCTGAATGATGGATGGCAGAAAGCAATGGACTGAGAACATGTAGAATTAATTTGCTTTATCTTGAGCCAGTTAAAATTGATTTGTTTAAAAATGTCACTGTTTTTCTTTTCAGACAGCCCCACTTTAGGCAGAAAGCACTGATAGTCTGCCTGTTGTACAGCTAGGACCACTCTGCACACGTATGGGTGTTGTGCCAGCAGAACGGGCTGCAGTGCCCAGCACTCCTCCACACCTTTCAGCAGAGAATCTCAACCCTTCTCCAAGCACTGCTGGAGTCAGAGCATTTGCCAAAGGCAAAACGAGAACAAAAAGCCCTTCTCTGTCCAGCCACTCCCTGCCCGTCTCCCTCCCGAACTGCACAAAAAAAACAAAACTCAGTTATTCTGTGTGTGAATAAAACATGTTTGTTTGTGTACTTTTGTACAGCGGAGCTGCAGAATTCAGCTTAATACATCTCTGATCTGTGAGAAACTAAGCACAAATGCTCTCATTTCCCCCCTCAGACATCTCTTTGAATGAACTTCCCCTTCTGAGCCATCCACTCATTTCCCTGAGGCCACGTTGCTCCTTAAAAGTAATGAAATGTCCTAAGTATGGTAGAGCAAACCTTTTATGAAGGAACAGAGAGCAAAAAACTGGAAAGACCATGTATCTGTCAAAGCCTAGTAAGTCCAACATCACGAATTTCTTCCCCCGACTTGCTTTTGTCCATTATTCTTTGACTTAGAGTGAGTCTTTCCAGGGTATTGCTACACTTTGTAAGGCCATGCCTAATTTTCAGATGCTGGGTTGCCATGGGGATTTCTCAGCATCCAAAATATGGGAGCCTCAGTTCCCACAAAGAGGCATGAGAGCAGCATGCCTTCAAGCAAGAGCCACAAAGTGCAGGTTGCTGAGCCAGCCACGGGAGTGCCAAAAACATGCGTATGTCTCAATCTTGACCCTCTCCAGGACTTAGATGCCATCAGCAGTTTTCAGAAAAGCCCTCTCCCTGGCAAAGCCAGCTGAATCCTTCTCAGCTGTGTCAGCAAAACTGAAATTTGCTGCCCCAAAGCTAAGGAGCATTAGGGAAGGGGCAGACAAAGGGGCAGTGCTAGATGGAGAATCAGGTACAGAGACTGGAAATCCAGGATTTGCTGGTCTTGCTATTGAGGAAGAAAAATGGGCAGTGCTTCTTGCCGGCAGAATTGTTGCAGTCCCAGACAATCAGACTCCTTCCTAAGAGCAGTAGCATCCTGCCCAGTCTTTCTGAAGCTGACAAAAAGAACAGCGGGGCAACTTTGCTCTTTCCTTCCTCCCAGATACACTGCTGCCCCAAATGCCTCCAACAGCTGCCTGTGCCTGGTCTTCCTATTCAATATACATATAGTAATAACGCTGCAGTGTGTAGTCAGGCTCCTCTCCTCTAACTATTGCCTGAAGAGCTGAGCTAGGGTCTTGCAGCGTGTCTGTACTGTCAGACATAGTGAGTGACTGTATGCCAACTCTGCCTATGCCAGGAGTGTGCAAGCCTGTAGAAGTCTCAGCCCCATGCCACCACTGATCACAGGACTGGTCCTCCCTCACACATCCAAGAGTAGAGCAAGTCTCCTTACCGCCGACACAGCTCTTATCCAACACAGAAATGCCTCATGAGTCTGGCTTAGTACAACCAGCTTGGTGACAACATGAACTTCAGGGAGGCTGGGTGTGAGATAGAAGCCCCAGCAGGTAAGTATTACTGCCATAACTCTCAAAAATAGCATCTTAACTGCTCTCTTATCAGAGATGCAGATGAACTCAAGACTTCAGCTGCCCATGTGGCAACTTAGTAGGGGAGGTACATTTTGAATCCAAACATTTACACTGAAATTCAGGCAGATGTGTTCCACCTGGGCTGCCCAGTTGAGCTTGGTCTGGTTGTTAAGCTTATAGCATCAAGGATTTTATCAACATTTCATTAAGAACAGGCCACAGCAGTGAGATACATTGGTATGCCCATGTATACACAAAGACACTAATTTTCGTCGATCAGTAACCAGAAAACCTATCATATGCCTGATTTTCAGACACTGGCCTGAAGTTACATAACAAAAACACAACATTCATTTAAGCTTTTCCATAATATAGGGGTGTGTGTAGAGAGAAGAGGCAGGAGGGAACCAAAAACAAATAAGTTATTCTTGCAGATTTGATGAAAGGTTCATGGGCCAAACAGTTTTGCATGAAACCCAGTAATTTTTACTTTCCTGCTTAAACTCAAAACTAGCCAAATTGCATGCGGTTTGTGCTATTGCTGTGAACAGCTTATATGGCCATACTAAGATCATTAGCAATCAGATTATCATAGCTATACATAAGTTAATAAACAGGATAAATAATCATACAGATGTCATGTTTTGATGCTAGGACTTGACCAACACAAGAAAAATTCAACAGCATTTGGCACAGAGGAGCATTCTAAGAATTTGTACATAATCTGCTTTTTTGCAAACCTTTTGAGAAAGAGCTGTTTACATGGTAAGCATGTTTTTCTTCAAGAGATTATGCTCCTTCCAAGTCAATTAACTACATTCCAATGAAAACAGGGAGAATTTTAAATAAATGATACTAGTTTGTTCATAAAGAAAGAGAGGGGGAGAAGGAGAACACAATGGAACGTCTGAAATTGTGGTCACTTAAATAAAAACCCTTCTGTGCACAGCTGAAAACATTTTTTCTCCTAAAATACTGACATTTTACCATGGGAGAAAGAACAAGAGCATTAATCTTACAGGGGTTTTCACTTGTTTTGGTTGCCAGAGTGTCTCTGTTACTGCCTCACGTTTTGATTGCCATATTAAAGTCATTAATTACATAATTCAGTGACAGAGCAATCAGAAAAAAAAGAGGCAAAAAATGTCCTCTGTGGAATTAGTGCTCAGTGAGCTGCAGGGTAAAACAGCAAGGATCAGAGTACAGCAAATATCAGGATACTTTTCCTTGCTGAAGGCAGCACTGACCTTCCCAACTTGTTAGCTGAGCATCTTATCTCAGCATTAGTCCACAGTACTACTACTGCCTACCTTAAGAGATGAGACTGGTCTCTGTAAGACCCCGAGGTGAGGTGTTTATGAAACCATTACTCAGGAACTCTGTTGCATGAGGAGATGATGGAGATGTGGAACTGAGGGACACAGTCAGTGGGCATGGTGGTAATGGGTGACAGTTGGACCAGATGACTTTAAAGGTCTTTTCCAACCCTAATGATTGTATAATCCTATGATTATATGATCAGAACTACATGCCAAAAACAACTTGTAACCCTGATAGGTCCGGCTCACTTTGACAGATTCTACTTCTGGTGACCCCTCCCTCCCCCCCCCGTGAAGAGCAGCTGTCTGTCAAGAGGAATTCAGCAGGGAGAAGCTTCCACCATAGCATGGATGAAAGGGGAAAAGACTTCAGCACACATAACAGCATCACCATTACTGAGGAGTGAGAGGATGCTCAGTTTGAAAGCACTCATTTACTTTTCTATATAGTTACATTGGGGTAAAAAATTAAAGAAAAAATAAGGAAAAGAAGAAGATCCTAACAGCTCACTATGTGTGCAGAATTTACAAGATGTAATTTTGTTTCTCCAAATTCCATGCTTGGACACATATGTCCAACCCTTCATCTTCAATGGAAACCTATCTGCCTATACTCAAAGACAGAGCTGACTCTCGCAGCTCCTCATCACTTGTCACATTGATAGAGCATGAGTCATATTCAGATGTCAAAAAAGGCCTATCCACACAGAACTTTACAAAAAAAAAAAAATATACCCAAAACATTACAAGTCTGCCATAGGTCAGATCCCAGCCCACTGTGCTCTTCATCCATCCTGTAAGGAGTCCCCACTGAAAAGGGAAAGACTACTGTTGTTGTTATTCCTATTCCCCTAACGCTACGGATCGGGACCCTTTATTTTAGGCACTGTGCAAACAAATCACTCTAACAGTCCTTCCCTCGGGTGTTCCCCAAATAGGAGTGCCTAAAATCTTTCATTTGCCTAGACCTCCCACTTCCTACAAGAACATCAGGATTTCAGAATGTGAGAAAATAGCTCAAGTTTATCTTCTGCGAGCTGAGAACTGGCAAGGTTAGAAGGAAGACTTCTCTTGTTTCATACATCATACAGTGGTGGATTTCTTACTCTAGTGCACGTGGTTCCTGGTTCTAATCTCTTCTGTGGTGACAGAGTGTTCAGCTACTGCATAAGAAAGCTTGCTAATTGCCAGTATCTGTGCTGGTGTCTGACAGATACAGCAGATGTCATGGTCAATTTTCAATTATGTGCAGAAATGATCTGCATACCCTGGAGAAATCAGAGCTTTCAGGATTACTCCTGCCCCACCAAATCTTATGTGTTTCAACAGTGTGCCTATAACAAGCACAGGGAATAATAGATCAATAAAAAGCTTTTGCAGCCTAAAGCTTTATCATGAAAGTCTAAACACCTTTCCCCATCTTTCACACTGACTGTGTTGTCACTTGCAGTCTAAGACACAGCAGAAACTCAAGGCCTTGAGGAACATTGCTCTCTTGGACTCTAGGAAAGCTCTAGAAAATACTGCAATCTGATTGTTGTCTATCATCACCCTGCATTTCACAGTCTTACTGCCCATCCAATAGACAAACGTCCAACTTTTCTTGCTACTCCCAGACCCAAAGCAGAAGCATACAGTCCCTGGAGAAGCTGTGGTGCCCCATCCCTGGAGGCACTCAAGGCCAATTTGGATGGGGCCCTGGGCAGCCTGAGCTGGTGGGGGGCAGCCCTGCTAATGAGGGAGTTGTGGAGTTCAGTGATTTTCAAAGCCTCTTCCAACCCAAGCCATTCTAAGATTCTATGATCTTTAGACATGAGTGATGAACTAGACAAAATTGATGAACTTCAACATCTTGGTTCCAAGGAACATCTTGGTTCCAGGCTGCTGTGATTCTCTCTCCTGGCCAGCTTTAGAGTGAGAGCAACTATCCTCGAGACAGTATGTCTTGATCACCACAGCAGCAATTATATGAACAGCCTCCCTGAATTTTCTGCTTTCTAAATTAAATTCAATAATGTTTCCCAGGGATGAAAAATCTCATAGACTGAGCTGCAATTGCTTTTTGTCTTTGATGTCTACCAGAAGCAAGTCTTGGCTAAGAGGGTTTCTAGCAATTGAATTCTACCTTTCTGTTTGTCTTCTTCTGTTGGGCTGCTACAAATGAAGGTTCAGTTTTCCTGGCAAATTCCACAGCTGTGTGAAGTGTTCTTCTTCTCCTTTCACATCTCAGTCTGTAGAGCTAAGTCCAGCTGAACATCTACAAATTGGCCCACTGCTAATTTATCTTGGAAAGTCTCATGTGGCTGTGCCTGGAACGTAAGTTTTCTCAGGTCCTCGGTTCAGATGGGGCCTCTTTTTTTTTCTTTTCTAAATCTCATGTCAAGAATTTGAGCCAAATATGGATATATCTTATTCTACATCCGGATCTAAATAAAAGCTCTGCTGCAAATCATATTTCTGAGATTTTTCTCTTCGAGCAACTTGTCTTTTTTTTTTCCTGAGGGCACATTTTACCATATTATCAGAGCTAGATTCTATTAGGATTGTTTATGGAAGGAAGAAAAAAATAAAGAAAGAATCAGAGATATTCTTTGATGAGATCTTATTTACAAAGTATGCCCACAAAGTCTTGTTTCCCAGAAAAAAAAAAAAAAAATGTAAAAACAAAGGACAGCAGAATATTTTCTTGCTCACAGTTACTAAGTCTCCCTCTTCTGTCAGTTCTGCTTTTTCTCATGATGACACACATAACAGCTGGCTTTCTTTTTCTCACGTGTTCAGTGACTGCCTGTGACTGTAGACCTTCCATTTAGCAATTAGAGAATATCTCAGCTCTCCTTTTTTCACTTCTGAATCGGCCTCATCTATTTTTCTCCTCATCTCACTGTGCAAGGACCTTATCGTGGAGCAAAGGTTTTGCTTTAAGGCAACCAGTAACACCTTGCTATAAACAGCTCAATGTCACATGCTATATTCTCTTTGCATCTTCTGAGGCCATAGTTCATCCCCCAGTCATGTGAAAGCTCTGCACTGCCAGGTCACGTAGACAGCTGAATGCCTGGTTGTGTGGGCAGGCTCTGAACGGTCAGCTCAATCACACAACAGTGATTTTGTGCCACAGACAAGCTGCCAGGAGAGTCCCAGAGTGCTTCATGCTCAGCTCCCCACTTGCTTTTTCCAACGACAGTGAAATGCCAGCAGAGAGACTGGGAGCTAGATGCTGGCTTTGCACCTCTTTGGACTGCCCTGACTCTGGCTACCCTGTAATGTCCAGCTATTACAACTCGTGACAGCTTCTCCAAGATTGCTTCTCTGCTATTTCCACAGCTCTCTTATCCTTAACTACTCCCTTACTTCCTGTAACATAACTGCTCAGGCTACCTGAAGGGCCCTTGTAGTTGCCCAGCATTTCACTGTGAGTAACCTATTGTATGTACCTCAGAGAAGCTGGATCCAGACCTTTCTCAGTTGCAGTGGTAAGTTTTTGCTGTCCTTCTCAGACAATCACTTCAGACTGTGCATGTGTCAGCACAGAATCATAGAACTGAAGAATCTCATTAAGGCTGAAGAAGACCTTTAAGATGACCTAGTCCAACTGTCAGCCCATCTCCAACATGCCCACTGACCATGTCACTGACACAACCACACGGCTCTAGAACATCTCCACAACTCCATCACTTCCATGAGCACAACTCAAAAATCTAATGGCTCCATGTATTTATGAAAGAAAGAACACTAGACAAGTCAATCTAAATATCGTAACATGTACAGACAGACCTCGAGTCTTCTGTGCTCTCCAGGATGGCTTTTTGTCTAGGCATGCTTACTATTTGACTTCTGGGTAAAAGTTAGCCTGTACCTGCCCATATAAAAATTTCTTCTGACAAGTTTTATGATAACTCAAATATAACCCTGAAAAAAAAAAATATATATGTTGCAGTTTTCCTTATGATTTCTCAGAAAGGTAAAAGGATCCTAGGAAAACACAAGATACTGTATTTCTCAGAGCAGCAATCACCTTCATCATGCTGTGAAAGGTAAAAGAAAACAAACCTTTCCTTTACAATATCAATCAAATTGTGCATAAAATCCTCCAACTTGGGATTCATCTGCCCCAAATAGGCTTCCCCCAATGCAGTTTCCAGTCACTGAGCATGGCTTCCTTTGTAGTCAGCCAGGTGGGGTGCTTTGCAGGGCATGATTCATCCCACTCTCAAGCAGGTAACTAAATTAGGGCAAGAAAGGCCCTAGGGAGCAGCTTTAATGTAGATATATACCCCCAGACTTCTAAAGTTCAGTACCATGAATCCCACCTCTAGACATTTTTTAGCTGACCCAGTTTATCAACAACTGTCATTGACCTCAGCAAAAAGTAGACACTTCGATCTGTACTTTTATTGAAAACTCCAGGCTTGCACCATAGAAGTCTAGAAAAGATTAGCCCTTCAGAGCACACCAGGGGTTTAATAGGAATAGAACCAGCTTCACAATACCTCTGACTTCCATTCTGGGATCCCACCTGGACCTTTGTTATCTGATTTCACACACACAGGCATTCTCAAATCAAATGCGTACCTAACTAAGCACCTTACAAGACTCTGAAGTATACATTTGGCATCATTTCAGCCCAAATTACCCACACTTTACTTAATATTACTGTTACAACAAATCCCAAGATGTATATGTAGCTTTATAGACACACAAAGCAGATATATTGCAGTCCATTAAAGCTTTGAATCTAAACAAAACATAGCAGCAAATACTACTGTGTGGGGGCTGAGGAAACGGTTACAAGTGGCAAAGCCAATTTTGTACAGATTTTGTATTAAAAAAAAAGTTTGCACATTTTTCTGTTGATATTTCTGGGCCTGGTATTTTATGCTTGAAAAGCTTCTTCCTGACTTGTCTGTTTTGATTTGCATTGAACCATTTGCTTCGTGAGAGTCTCCCAGGAGACTACAGGATTGTCATAAAACTCCCTGCCACTCTATTTTAGGCGGACTATCAATGTTCTTGAGTGTCCAGACTATTAGAAGCTGTCTCCACTCTTGCTAATAGCTGGGGAGTACTGACCGCCAGCTCCTCTCAGGTCATTTCCTGTGGCATGCTGAACAATTTCTTCCTCAGAATACCCACACTGTTTCCATGTAGCTGGCAGCCTGGCTGAGGAGGACAAGAGATGGAAGAGCTTCTCTGCCTGCCACACTGTCTCCCAGTCATTCCAGTTGGTCCCAGATGAGCATCAGCACTGCTTGTCACCAAGAGGATGAGGGGAACAAGGCAGAGAACAGAAAGATCCTGGCTACAGAACTCTGGAGGGAGGTGGTGGGCTACAGAAACATCTTACTCCCAATCTGATCACAGAATGACAGAATCATATGGGCTTGGAAGGGACCTCCGGAGAACACCAGTTAGAACCCCCTGCTAAATCAGGTTTCCTACAGCAGGTCACACAGGAAAGCACCCAGGAGGTCTTGAGTACCTCTAATGAAGTAGACTTCACAACCTCTCTGGGCAGCCTGTTCCAGTTTTCTGTCACTCTCAAAGAAGTTCTTTCTCATGATGAGATAAAAATTCCTGTGTTCCAGTTTGTACCCATTGTACCTTGTCCTGCCACTGAGCACAACCAAAAAGAGCCCAGCAATTGCCCTTTTCTGTACCTCTGATATTTCCTGATCACCTAACCTCTGCTTTGCATATCCAGTGCTATGCTGACACATGCTGCCCGTATTAGCTATTCATCTGCACTAAATTACTACTCTTATTCTTACCCTAATTTGTCTCTAATTGTAATTATATGAGCATGTTACTTCTTATAGCACCTCATGCCAAATCCTGAATATAGCCTCACTACTAAGACAATTACAATTATATGAAACCATACCTATTTGTGTATAAATTGACTCATGCATGCACAGTAGGATAACAACTTCCTCTGCTTTCTCCCTCCACCCCATCCACACCTGCATGTCCCGATGCTGATGTCCAGCACAGACCCTGGCAGCAACAGAAGCATTTCTGCTGGAGGACTTGACATGCAATGGATGGGCCTCTCTGACCACCAGCCACAAGGCCAAAACGACCTCCAGGACCTCTGCCACCACACATCAGGCAGTCCCACTGATTCCCCCAAGAATGGCCAAAGCCCAATGATGCCAGCCCAATCCTGCAATCCAAAGAACACAGGGATGAAGTTGGCCAAGGACTATAGCCCACTGGACTTACTCTCCATCTCCCTTTAGAGAGCTCTTTCCCATTGAGAGAACATTAGCTTTTTCCACTGATTGCAAAGGCTGAATTTTATCTCTAGTGATTACATACTGTATAGTGGCACAAATTAAGTCAAAGTGGAGCTGAGGAAATCCATTACAGTGAACTCTCTGCAGGATTTAGATGGTTTGCAGTAAATAAGGCATGTGGCCACGCAATGAATGCTGAGAATGAACCAGTAATAACGAATTGCAACCCAATCAATGTGCACCAGACAGCCAGCACACTAAAAGGGGACATCGTGTCACAGAAAATAGAGCACACAAGTGTATAATTGGAAGCCATATCACACTGCATACACACAAGCAGCTGGAATGGATAACACATGAGCAATTTAATTCTTCCTCTTTATAACTTTTGAGTGTTTCATGTCCCAGTCTTCAGATTTTTTGGTTTCTTAGATTGAAAATACCAATAAAGTGATAGAGCAGAGACTTGTCAACCACCAACATTAGCTTCATCAAACTCAGCTCTCAGGAACAGCTAATGAAACTGCACTTCTAAAGCAATCACAGTTTTCAAAATAGGCGCATGGGAAGTAGTTCACGGAAATGTACTGGGCTGGAGCACACAAAGCATGCCCGCATTGCCCCTGGGAAAAGCATGGTTACATGCTGTGTTGCAAGAGAGGCTGTGCTTTGCAGAGAGGTAGTTCAAAATTGAGCACAACTATAAATTCCTTCATGTGCTGTCATAGTACCTTATTGTGGAAACATATATGGATCTGCAGGAACTTATTCCACCTGCCTCAGAGGAATTAAGATATAAAGAGTGCAAGCTTGTAAAGGCTGACAATCACAGAACATCAATAATTCAAAACCTGAGTATGACTCACACTGCCCAACCCATCCCCCTAAGGTTACTTTTACTTAATATTCACAGAAGGCACATTGTTATTTCTTCTTCAAAAAAGTCATGAATAACTTACCATTCATTACCCAAGCACTCTTTCTTTCTTCTTCTTCTTTTTTTTTTTTTTTTTCTATTTTAACAATTGACTTCATCTCAAGTAAGCACAGAGAACATCGATTTCCCAACCTCTTAAAATCTTAGTTCATTGTTGGTGAGCATAAAAGTATTATTGAAAAACTCCTAGTTTGCAGAAGATTACATTTTTGTTTGTTTGTTTAAGGGGCTTAACTTCGTTTTGTATTTGTTTTGTAAGCAATATCCTTCTCTGTTCCTAAAAAAGTAATCCAATGGAAAATAAAAAAAAAAAGGGGGGGGGGGGGTGGAGGAGGGTAAAAGCCAGACTACATGAGCATTTGCATTTATCTTCAAATAAATATGTCAGAAGTCATTCCTCAGACTATCAGAGAAATACGGAGTGCTAATGTCCTGTTACACTGTTTGGCAGAAGATGGTAAATTCTCAGGCACCTTCCTTGGATTACTTTAAATGTCTCATACCAGAATGGCTTCCTCTATCCATCATGGGAAAAAGTGATCTCTTACCTGCAAGCCTCTTCCGTGGGATGAGGTGGAAACTGTCACTGTCAGCTGTTGGTTTTCTGCTTGGGAATCACACATCAACCCACTGGGAGTGGCACCTCTTTGAAACAAGTATGAGTCTTGTCATTGGATACCGCAGAAACACAATGATTGCCACCAGCTTGCCCAACCAGGTTGAGATAGGACATAGAGATTTTCCTCTGAGTTCAAGAGAAGTGATGGAATCAGGATGGGATTATGCTGTTGCTTTACCACGAGTGTCAGACAAAATGGATCATAAAAAAGAATTCTTGCCTCAGCCTCCAGC
Organism: Excalfactoria chinensis; assembly: GCF_039878825.1. NCBI lineage: Eukaryota > Metazoa > Chordata > Aves > Galliformes > Phasianidae > Excalfactoria > Excalfactoria chinensis. The sequence continues at coordinate 100,263,280 of NC_092825.1, read as the reverse complement.
TACTCTTTCTTGTCATATGCTGCTCACTTCCTCCCATCATCCCAAGTGCTTGAGATATCATGATGAATCAAATGAGCACACTCATCTTTCCTCTCTGAGAGAGAGACAAGCTTAAAACAATTTCCAGCACTGTTCCCTTTATGGCCTTGAAAATACTTGGGCCAATGTCTCCAAGAGAGGAGTAGCCTGGGAACTGAAATAAGCAGTGAAATAGTACAAGTGTGCAGCTGTTTCACTTGCTTGTTTTTGTTAATGTAAAACGATAGTAAAACTGAAGCACTAGTGTCACTGTAGAAAATGAGCACCTTATTTCTAGTGTGAATTTGCCACTCTTCTGATTAGGGTACTCCTGTTTTCAGGTGTTTTACTTATGTAGGTATCTAGAACTGTGATATCACCAATATATTAGCTTTCCATTAATAAGATAAGTCAATTTGCTTTCATCGGTGCCTGTTTCAAAGCACAAGTACAGTCCTCCCCATATCTTTCTTTGTAAAACTCCTGTGTCGATGAGGAGTGACAATATTGCTTTGCCACTATCACTTAATCACCAATTTGGTACAACAGCTTCTCATCAGGCACACAGTCAAATGCAAGTTTATGCCTCATGCCTTAGCCAGAGCAAGCTCAGATGGGAGCATAGAGCATGTCTCTTCACCTCTTTCACTACTTGCCCATAACCGTATCTTTAGTATCACCAGCACATCACCCCAGAGATGTTGACTGGGGTCTGGACTGAGCTGAACAGCCCTGCCTTCTGGAGTACTTTCATTTGGAAAACTAGAAAAAGAGACGGACCTTTGTCAAACCATGAGGTGGAGAAGTAGCCTACCAGCATTCCAGTTTGACCCTTGAGCTAAACAAGTGCTTGTGCTCTCTGCTCAAAACCTTTTTCTTGAAGCACTGCCCTGAATTTTCCTATCTTCAGTTCCTTGTTAGTCCTAAAACAGTATAAAGAGTGCAACAAAAAGCAGTAACAAGTAACACTAAACTCAGAGACCAACAGACCAGACAAACTTCACCAGTGTCAAAGCGCAAATGAGCTGCCCAGGTATTAACTCTTCCTCCAGCTGCCTAAATTTAGCATAAGCTTGAGGCGCTCTACAGCAGCAAAGATGGGGTGGCTGTCAGGTCTGTGGTGCATGACCTAGATAGACCAAGCAACATATCACCAACACGTGCTTCCAAATTCTTGGAAAAGATTTTCTAGACATTGTGTCCTCCCGTTACTAAAACCCAAAAGTACTTGTAACAGTACTACTATAAATATAGAGTAAATGTAACTAAGAAAGCAATTTACAATTGTAATCGCCATCCCACTTCTTTTTTTAAGTTTGTGCGTACATAAATATATACGTATGCTACATACATATTTATATACATATATATCTGTATATACTCACATATATAATTTTGCAAAAATCATCTGTGCAGTGACATATCATTTTCAGTGTTTGATTTTGTGGTGTTTTTTTTTTTCATTTTATTCCAGGTGGGGGTAATTAAGCATCAGTTTGCTTAGTTAGACATTACAGAACATGCTTAACAAGTGTTTCCAAGGGTTGATAGTGATAGGACAAGAGGGAATGGTTTTAAACTGATAGGAGAGGTTTAGATTTGATATTAGGAGGAAGTTTTTCACTCAGAGGGTGGTGATGCACTGGAACAGGTTGCCCAAGGAGGCTGTGGATGCCCCATCCCTGGAGGCATTCAAGGCCAGGCTGGATGTGGCTCTGGGCAGCCTGGTCTGGTAGTTCGCGACCCTGCACATAGCAGGGGGTTGAAACTGAATGATCATTGTGGTCCTTTTCAACCCAGGCCATTCTATGATCAAATGAGGGAAAAGTTAGAGCATACCACTTGAACTATTGGACCGTATCCCACTAAAAATTCAGTAGGAGAACTTTAGCAATACAATCTAAATCCAGGCCCAAGTCTTTCCCCTTCCCCACAGAGTCTCAATTCCCAGCCTCTTCTGTCAGCACTAGCAACCAAGTGGTGAGCTTAGGTTTTCCACAGCTCAAGAGTCAGAGAAGGGCCAACTCCATTCGCACATCCAGCTTTACAAACAGTGCCACTGATCTAGATATGGTCACAGTCACCACTTGTGTCCAGAGGAAGTTATTCATTACTAGCTCTTTCCCAGTGACTGAGATGGCATTTTCCTAACAATGTGAAGGAAGGAAGGAAGAGAAATAGCCACATATTTCCTTTCAGGTGACCCTGCAAATACTAGAGATGAGTGACACCAAGAGTACTCTGCTGATGGATGTGCACGTGGAGGCCTACACATGTGCATGGCCAGGACTCTGCTCTGCCTAGTGAGTTTCCAAAGCCTCTGAGCACTGCCTGTTACCACCTGCTTTGAGTCCATGGGCTATCAAAGCCCAGCCTAGCAATGTGCACTGATACCAGCAGTGTATTCACCAGATTTTAAAAATAACATAATGCACGCCTCGCACCTTTGCTTGAAAGATATCTAAGTGCATGATAAATATGCATGAATCAATCCCCACCACTGCGCCAGACTGTGCTGAAGCATGTTCCCAAGAGTGAGGATCTGCAGAGGCAATTCACACCAAATAAGCATTATTATTGCTTGTTCTTCCCAGTACATCTTGAGAAATGAAACATAAATACGGTAATGGCAGCTCTGTCTGGGCTGTACAGGCAAAAATTCCATCACAGGAAGAAAGGGAACATTTAAACAGAGCTCCCAAGTTATATCATCTCCTGAGAGGACACAACCCATCACTTTCTCCCACGTACAGTGCCCTCTATTGCTAAATCACATTGCTGCCTGTTGATTAGCAGAGGCTTCACATGAGATTATACTCAGCAGGCTGCTGGACAGACCCAGAATTATAAACCAAACAAGTTTCCAAATCATGAGATCCAACAGTTTAGCACCTACCTATCCAACCAGCTCTCTGGCTTTTGCAGTTAGAAAGTGCTGAACACTGCAGAGCTCTGAATTTGGAGAGAAATTGTAATCAAACAGAGAGAAATTTGTTCTGTGGCTACACAGACAATCGTGTGAGCCTGGCAGGAGAAGATTAAACAAGACTGGGCTGTAAATTTGCATTAGTTGGAAGTATAAATCAGGCCTTAGACATATTAGGCAGACACTAGGCCTGTAAATAATGACACATGCACAATAAACAGATTCTTGGCAGGAGGCTGCCCTTAGGACACAATGGTAGAGGCTCCTGAGATTTGATGAAGGAACAAAAAAATAGCCAAAAAGGGGAGGGAAATGTGATCAGTTCCCAGTATGTATAATACTGAGGACTAAACAAATCAGAACAACCTTGAGGCATGCAGGCCTCCCTGATCTTTCTCAGGTTCTCACCTTTCCATATTCCACTTGCAAAGCCATAAATAATGAAATGAACACCTAAGGCACCTCAACAATAAAGTGTCTTCCAGATATTCTATCAGCAAGAGCAGTTCTCAGTGTTTATCACGGAGATACAACTGCAAAAACATTGCACAGGCTTAATCTCTCTGACACTATAAGATCAAAAATAAAACCAATCTCTTCTATCCCTCAGCTTCATTAACTGATTTGCTTTGTATTGAACTTCTTGAATCTTCTTCAGAGGTGGAGAGCTCCAAAACCTTTTTTCTAGTTGGACAAAACACTATCTAAGATACTAGGGCATGATATCACATCTGAATAAATAAGATGCTTTTTACTTTTTTCCCATAGAGATCTGAATGGAGTTTTTGTCCTCTCCAAGCTCAAGATGATGACCACAGGGCACTGTAGAGGAAGAACGCTTTTAACTGGTTTGAGAATAACTTCCAGGTCACTGTTTAGTCACTGAGGGACAAGAAGTGTGTAATGTTTCCTTGTGCATGCAAAGACTTCCATTCCAGACCCATGTACAGATGAAAAATTGAATAAAAGAAGGCCCATACAAGAAGGAAACGGGAAAACAAAACAAAACAAAACAAAACAAAACAAAAAAGAATTATCTGTGTTTATCCATGAATTTATAGGATCTGTTACCCCTCCTGCTTACTGCTTCCACACGTCCCAGTATGTTCAGTGTGGCCTAGAGTGTCAAATGAGTGATCAACTGTGGAGTGATTAAACTCTGCTCACAGTGTGTTTTGGTCAAGTCTGCCCTAAGTTCCAAGATTCTCCCCCTACTGGAATTCTAGTTCTATCCACTCATCGATTCCACCTGCTGCAGGTTGAGAAAGGGAGCTGGGCATAGAATGGGTTTGTTGCGCATAAAGTGAGATGGAAATAATGAGTGGGTCCTGCTGGCTGCTGTCACCAAGGTCAGTGGCTTTGACCGATAGTAGACTAAAATGCTTCCAGTGTTACATTCTTCCAGCCAAAAGCATCATTTTGTGGATGTTGGCCACTTTGCTCAAGAGGCAGGGAGAGAATTTACATTGCCAAGCCAACATTCATCTAGTGAGATCCAGACTGTTTTTTCTTTGCCCCCTACCCTTTGCATCACTGGCAATGAATGTCCCTAACTCCCCAGCTCTCCAAGCAAAGCTGCAGCCAAAACCAGTCTTGGTCTGTGCACAACTCCTGTTCAACCAGGAGCCTGAGTCCTGGGGAAGGTGAGCATGTTCGAACAGCCCATATAAATACAAGTGCTCAGCAATGCTCCCATAAAGGTATTAAACTTAAGTTGCCTTCTTATCTTTAATACTCACCATCTTCCATGCTGGGGCTGGCTATTGTAGCTTATTGTAGTCTGTACATACTTTGAAAAAAGATCTCCACTATTTGGTGAGCTTCACTGATACAGCCTCTTCCTTTTCCTCCACCCCACATATTCTCTTTGTACTAATACAGAAAAACTTCTCCATTTTGTCCTTTGGCATGTTTTCTGGAGCACCAAGAGCCCACAGAACAGTCTTGCTGCTCTCAGCCTCTGTGCCTAGCACTACAGCATGACCAAGCAGTTACCTATAATGTTATGCACTGCTTCTAGAGTCCAAGTCTTAAGCACGCCTTAGTGCCAAGTTTTCTAAATATCTCTACTGACTACTTGCGACTGTCAAATTTCAAGAGTTGCTAAGCAGGCCAAAGAAAGTCAATTTATCTTGTAAAAAGAGGAGAAGGCATGCCCCTGACACTATGGCATTCCATTGCGAAATCTTAAGCATGGAAAAACCAGTTTCTTACTAAAATCTCAGGAAGACGTTTTCTCTACTGCAGCATGGACAGAACAACAGTGTTCTCTATCTCTATTTTTTGGAAATGACTGAGTTTATCTAGAAAAGTCTGTCACAAATTCATTAACCTGAAGCGTATACTTGACCCAGGAAATGCCTACTAAAATGGTTCAAGACTGGTAAAGCAAAGCGAAACATAGGTAGGTCTAAACTTTGGAACATGCTAGGAGATCTACCTGTGCTATAGATATGCACACACACAAGGCACCACAGGAGAGAATAATTAACTCTTCAGTAACAGGTATCATTCTGCTCTGGCACCAATTTGGTTTTTCCTCTAGCTTGTTTCACATCAGAACTGATTCCTGGGGTAGCAAGAAAGGCTGGAGCACATCCAGATTTCATGTCCACTTGCTGTCAGGATGCTCACAAAGATATGTGAACAGAGGTAAGACAAACTGCCAATGCCCACAATTTAGAAGTAGATGAAGAAGCTCAAACAGTAGGAGGAAGGGCTGTCTGAAGAAACAAAGAGGTTTAACACACTGTTGGCATTCTTTAAAGTCAGACAAAAATGTTACATTTTTCTCTAGGACAAATAACTGTTTCTGGGGCAAAGGGAACACATTGCCTTGTACCAAAAATCTCCCGGGCACCGTAATTAACAATAGGCCCCTGACAAGCTATCATCTTAGCTGTATCCAACCACGTTCAAGATATGCACAAGTGAAATCACAGAATCACGGAGCTTTTTGTACTCCTCTCAAGAATCTGTATGGTGCCCCACAAATCCAGCCCTGTAGCCACCACAGCTGCATGCCTGTGGAGTCCACTTTACACTCTTCTTTCCCTTTTCCCTTAAGGAATCTGAAAGAGCAAAGATTTATAACAGGTACAACTAGTGTGAGTTGTTAAGATATACACTTTGATTTGGAGAGAGCTTGTCACTGCTGCTCTCCTCCTGCAGATTCATATTTGCCCTTTTTTCATGCAAGGTGTTGATCTTGGTATATAGAGGATGATCTGGTGCTTGGATGTGCAAGTTCTGTGGCACTCCCTGAGATGCCTCTTTCTTGCACACAATTGAGATCACACAGGGCCAGAAGAAGGGGTGAGAATGAGCCTTTCAGCATGCTGAACAATTGTATATCTAACTGCATCCAGCTTACCTGGCAAATTGCCTTTCCAGGACAATGAGCAGACAGCCAGCAAGAAGCAGTGGAGCAACCCATGTGCAAGTGTTTCATCTGTACAGGGGTCCTCGTGCATTTGGTTATCACAGTTTTCAGTGGATATGGACTGGAGATTCATCTTTTTAGCAACTCTGTTATGATAGCAGATCGGTATTTGTGAGGAAAGCCAGTATTCAATGTTGGTACTTGCTAAAATGTCAAAACAGCTCATGAAAATAAGAAAGGAAATTCCCCAGACATAGAAAAAGGGAAACTGAAAGAGAATTACTCCCTCAAATTCGTTTCTCCATTGAAAGGAGGACTTGCATGCTTTCCAAAGACTCCCCTGGATTCACCCTCAAATCTCCCTCAACTCTCATGCTGTACACAAATGTACGTATCTCTTTTTTCTTCCATTTATTTTTTTTTTAGTATCCCATTTCTAAAGAGCATCTTCAACGTGCATAATGTAGCAGCTGCCAATAAGTCACTAGGATAGACAGCCTTGTTTTCCACAGGGAAGTATGTGTAGTCAGAAAGAAACGAAGCATCTAAAAATAATGCCCTTAACACTCTACATGCAGCTGGTTTTCTCCAATTTTCCACTGGCCCACGGCTGTATGCTGATGACAGTGTAAGAGGAGATCAGAGAGCCAGCTCAGTACTTTTCCATGGAAGGATGAAATCTCTAAGAATAACAATTTATCAGAGGAGCTGTGTCTGTTTGACCTGGCTCAATTTCAGAGATTAGAAACCAAATAACTCACAATGTATCGTGTTGACTTTGTGGGGGTTTCTTATCTAAGAAGTGATTTTCATGTTTCATCGGTTCTCAGGGGGAGAGAGAATGCACATCTGTCTTCCAAAGTGGATCAGTGAGAGGATAATAACAAATAATAACTACTCACGTGGAGTGTCTTTCATCTTAGACGATCCCAGAAGTGAGGTCCAGTCATGAACTGCTGAAGTCATTGTTGCTTTCAGTGAGTATAGAAGCATAACCCAAGATGGGGAAGTACCATTGCAGCCCTGAAGTAACTGGCTTGTCTGTATAAAGCTCTCTCTATGCTGCTTGGAAAATAAGTCTTGCTGAACTGAAAAGTCATATGCTGCAAAATCTGCACATTCTTGGTTCTCTGAGGTAGAAAGGGATCTTATGCAGTAGTAACCACCAGCAGTGTTTTCTATAGTGCCAGGTAAGCTGGTCAGCTGAAGGCAGGGGTAGACAACCATACTGGGATGGAGGAGGCAGTCATGAAAAAAGCCTGAAAAGCCTCATGATTACAGCAACCGATAGGCTCAGTATCTTGATGTCACCTACAGAAACTGTCACAGCATCTCTGGCTACACTCATACTAGTAAACTGCATACAGGCAGGATTCACATACTGACCAAGAGGTCAGCTGGAACAGATTGGCCACGTGTTCTATCAAATTATCATAGCCTACAAATCAGGGTGGATGCATTCTAACTCTCTGTAGGGAATGGTCCTTGCACTGAGGGAGCTAATTCCATGTGCTGCAATGTTTAGGCAAACACTGACTGCCCCCTGCAACTACCACCTTAGGATCTATTATTAATAATTCAAGATCAGGTTCAATTAAGTTACAGCACCTGTATCAAGCCCCCTCTAGTCCTTACTTTACTAATACAGAAACAAGTAGAGGTTTACAATGAGGAGAGTGTCAGAATCTTTTGTCTCGTAACAAGTGAATTGACAAGATGAAATGGTCACAAGTTGCACTAGGGTAGGTTTGGATCGGATATCAGAAAGAATTTCTTCACAAAGAGAGTGGTGAAACTCAGTAATGGGCTGTCCAGGGAAGTGGTGAAGCCTCCATCCCTAGAGGCATTTAAGAAATACATGGATGAGACACTAAGAGACATGATTCAGTGGTGGGACTCCCAAGCTCAGGTTGGTAGCTTGCTTCATAATCTTGAAGGTCTTTTCCAACATAGACAATACAATGATTCTAAGTCAGATTCCACTGTTGGTTACCCACATGGTCTCAAAAGGATATCTCTCCACTGTCTCCTGCCCATTCCTCTTCACAGTATACACAGACATTCACATTAATCTAATTAGATTTACATTCCAGCTCTTTCCCAGCTTAAGCCTTCATTACTTTAATGACTCAAAAATGCCAGGTGCAACTTCAAAGGGACGAGTTTGGTAGATTGCTAAGATAGGATCTCCATTATTAGCTCTCATATTAAAAACATAACAGTAATAATAATAATAATAATAATGATGATGATGATGAAAGCATGAAGACATTGCTTGAATGCTTGGAAAAACTGCTCAAATTCTCAACACAGAATCAAAATACAACAACCAGAGGTTAGTAGTGGAGAAGAACACCAGGATTCCCTGGGAGGAGACTTGCTGAATTCCCCAGCTAGCCTCAGGAGCAGGCAAAAGTTCTTTCCCATCTCAGTGGACATCTGTCAAACAAAATGCAATTTGTTTTTATGGGCTCTGCCAAATATAGATGTTGTGTACTCCTGCTTCACTGTCATGACCACTGTGGAGGTCATGCAAAAAGGAATATTTCTCACAGCACAAAACCAAGTGAAATGGATTACGTAGCAACCTACACTTTCAAGTATAGCCAAAGCTTCTCCATTCCCCTCCAGGAAAGCCCTGTGTACGTGCTCTGGTGCCACAACCCATTTTGAGTGCTAAATTTGTCCAACACACAACATCTGCGATATTCACAAGCACACGAAGAACCCTCTTCTGTGACACAGTGGGAGGAGCCACGTGGAACCACACTTGCTTCAAATGTTTGCCAGACCAAATAGCACTGGATACTATATATAAAAATGTGCACATTTAGAGGCCTTAATCTTCTCCTTCTCATGCTGCAACTGTTGATCCTCCTGGAGACCCTAGAAGAAGAAGCAGTGAAGCTCTGCCATTACATTAGCTGCTGAAGCACATAATATGGCGGCAATGCATGCTGCAGGTGGCCAACACTCATCCACACAGCTGCTGCGATGGCACACTGAGGCAAACCCCACTGAGAATTACAAACGGATTTAGTTCTTTGCAAAATGTTTGTCTTGTATCATAAAGTTTGACAATGGATTTTACTGCTGCCCATGAGGGATACGGCTCTTTCTTTGTTTAGTGGTTCTTCTCCAGATGATTTTGATAGTTTCCTATTCACTTTCTTTCCAATAGTCTGGTTTAAAAATTCCACGTACCCCCAAAGAACTCAAAAAACCATCATGCTATGCCTGCACACAAGTCTTGGGCCCACAGCATCATCAAGATACACACAGACATGAATCAAGATTGCACTTAGGAACTGCAGAGCTGGGAAAGATTTCTCAAGTCAGTCTCAAGGATACTCCCTTCTTTCTCTACAAATGTCTATCAGACAGCAGCTTCCCATATTTTCTGTTAGCCTTTGCTGAGACAATAAATCTGTATCTTTCTCATATAGATGCAGACATAGACCATATAGTTGCATAGTTCCATATAGCTGCAGTAGTCATTTTTAATATCATGTTCTGAACCCTGGATACCCCCATGGTTTCAGAAACTAGAAGTAGCTTAAGGTTTAAGACTACTTTCTTAACTCTATCACGGTGCAGTGCTTTGCCACTTGTTTTGGCCTCTGTAGGCTTGATACCTGTATCCCAGCCCAAAGTCCAGAGAAACCAAAGAAAAATTTCTCATGTTGATACCTTTGCTCCAGAATATAAACAGAGTGATCTGAACCAGACTAGGAGTGAAAAGACTAGAGAACTACGGGCATTGAAACAAGTAATCCTTAGCATATTTGTGTTTGACCATTACTTATTTCCCCTTAAAATTTAGATTGGAAAAAAAAATAGATGCATAATCAGATAATATAGCAGATAATATATTTTGTTCTTTCATCTACCAATACTTTATAATGAACGTGTAGGGCCCTGAAGGCAGCTCTATTTTAAGAAAGTCTACATCATAGATGGTTTCTGGGAAAGAACTAGGAATCAAAAAAACAACCAACTTTGATGTCTTATGGCTCACAGCAGAATTCTTCATGAGATACAAGCCACTACAAAGAAAGGAGCCTTCTGGGTGTTAGCAAACTGGTGTGAATATATAACTGTTAGCATACAATGAAACTGTTGTTGATTGTAGAAATATTCTCACAACTTACAATGTGTGCCTCACTACATAGGGGAGCCACAGAACACCACATGATGAGGTCTACACTAGGTAAAGAACTACAGTGTTGCTATGATCTTTACAGAAGATTACCCACGTATTAAATAGGCTATGCTGTGATTCCTTGTTGTGAGCATGCAGGAGAATGGTGGAAGAGGAAACTCTCCTTTTGCAGATGTTTTTTTCCCAGATATGCTACTCCAAAGGCTGGTAGATCAAAAACATTGCCACTCTTCAGCACAGACCTCAAGTCTTCCTAAAGCATGTAGAACAACACTCTGTCCCCATCATGACTACCAAATTGTAGAGCTGAGGAAATAATTCCCCAAATAGCCTAGGCAATTTGGACCATGTTTACCTTCAGAGAGGGACTACTACCTCTGAAGTGTTTGTATGATGCCTAGCACACCAGCTCTAGACAGTCTCGCAACACAGCATTCAACAAGAACCATTATTATGTCCAAAGCCTGCCAGGACAGATGCTGGGTTATCTCTAAAGAGCACGGGTAATGCCTCCATGTTTACAATTGAAATTTCCTTTAAGAGCATGTGAAACAAGGAATACCAAATTGGACTACATTTGAAAGGTCCTAAGTAGGACACAGAGTGAAGTCAGAACTTTCAATCTTGCTTTGAGTTCATTACTTGCGAGTGCTGGCCTTCTGAACTCGGAATTTTTTGTTCACCTTAGTTCTTACATGGATTAGTGGTAGCTATCATGCTTCTTTTTTACACATACAGTTACCAAACTCTGCCTCCACACTGAAAGAGGAAATCTTCATGATGCCGTAGACAATGTTGTCTATTATGTGTATTTCTCTTCCTTCCGGGTAGATCCACCTACACTCTTTAGATTTCAAGCACATACATGGGGCATCTCTTCATATCTCCAAGAAGGGAAAAGTTGTGAAGAATCTAAATATTCCTGCCACTGTAGGAGTCTCTATTCCCAAATGAATAGAGATCCTAATCAGCTCCTTCTGGCAGCAATGGCAAAATTGCCACAGTTGACTGCACCTGTTGATCCTTAAGGAGGCCCTTAGAAGAAATGGATGTCCTGTCCTTGGAGACATCCAAGATCAGGACAGGGCTCTGAGCAACGTGATCTAACTACAGGTATCCCTGATCCTTGAGATCCCTTCCAACCCAAGCCATTCCATGATGATTCTATGACCAACACATGACAAACTGAGAGATAACTTGAATGAAGTGACAGAGTTCAGTATTTAAAAGAGAAGGAAACATGAGAGCAGCAAAAAATGAATCATACCTCTCAGGAGAGCAGATCTCACTATCCAAGAAGGTGGCTGGTAGAGACTTCTAAGGAAGATAATTGAGGATATCTGTGAGTTAGCAAAGGATTCTGTACTGAATGTGCTGTGACAAATCACAAGATTCAAGAGCAATGCCTTGATCCCATCTCTGAGCCTGTAGTGCTGAGTTCCTCAGTTACCAGAATATCAAAGAGATCTTGCACAAATAAAGAAAGTAAAAGCACATAACTGAAGATGAGTGAAGTGGAACGGCATGAAGCACACAGGAATGAAAATGAATGTCAAGTTATAAAGGATATAAAGGCAACAAGAAACAAATCAGAAGAGAAAAAGTAGTGTTTTTCCAAGCAGGAAAAGAGAAGAGCCCACAAAGAAGTAAAATATATGATTAAATCCTTCTTTCAGTAATCATAAAAATTATAACTGTGATTTAGTATTGACAAGGAAATGTCAAGGAGGATTACAGTATAGAAAACATTTTTCAAAATGACAAATTAAGCATATTCAAATCATTGAGGTCTGAGGAACTCTCCTCTCATACAATAAGGAACTAGCTGTGGTAATCTGAGAGCTTTTGTGATCACCTTGCATGACTGGTAGATGGAAAACACTGTATTTCTCTCCAAAAACGATGTATTAATTATATGCCAGTCAGCAAAACAGGGTTCTCTGAAATCAAGAACAACCTAGTAAGTAAAACTACCATTTTTAAGTACCTAGATGATGATAACAAATAATTATTTGTTGAGAACAAATTCTGTTAAACTAACGTAATTTCTCCTTAGAAAGGACAATAGACCCAATGGATTCAGAGACATTATGTCTTTTATTAAAGGCATCGTTTAGCCACTGGATACCAAGCAAAGATGGTATGGATTACGTCCAACTCTGGGTCTGTCTGCTGGAGAGGAAACATCATGCCCCTTCTGAATCTTATCATGGCACAGGCTGTGAAAGAGCATGAGAAATCTGCCTGCTGCATGCTATAATGCTAAAAGCAAACCCACTAAGAGATGCTTTCGAAATCCACAGTTTCCCAACTCTTACCCCATGGAAACATTCTTTTATTTTAAACTGAAAGCACAGCAGAGGTAATATTAAAGGAGGGCTCCTTAAGAGTTAGGAACAGGCTCCACATACTACAGGGGCTTGAACTGTTTGCTGCAGGCCATCCAACGGTTGTATTGAACAAGACCCATTCTAGAAGGATGGCAGAATGTGAAAGATCTGATGAGAATACAACTATTTTTACATCCCCTGTTTCAGGACAGAGAAGAGGCTAAAAGACCTCTCAAGATGCTGTTCAAGATACCCACCTTTTCTATGATTCTTTTGTTTTATTCTCTATTGCAATGGAGGCATTTTTACTTTCTATAGCAAATTATTTTATCATCCACATGGAATGATCTTTGTCCCTCTTCACTTTGCACTGGCTCAGGTTACTCTCAGCAATAGACCATGGCCAGGTAAGCAGCTGAGTTAGCAGACAAACAGCCTTTTAGGTCCTTACATAGCTTTGTTTCTGCAGCAAGGATGCTGGGAACTAGTGAAAAAAGTCTTGAAAAGAAGGAGGGGGGAAAGTGAAAAAGAAGGGAAGTGGTGAAAGACACTATGAGGGTTTGAAGAGAAGTGGAGAAAGACACAATAAAAGTGAGATGGAGAAATTCAGACTATGTCAAGGGATGCACTGAGCTCTGAGACAAAAGGAAGAGGGGCTAAAGGAGGAGTGATGGTGCTGTGGGAGGATTGCTTGCGAGGGACAAAAATTCCAGAAATGAGTTCAAGAGGATGGGTAGGGAAAGACAGCCAACAGACATACATTCCTGGGGAGGGAATATGTTTAGAAACCTTATTTAGCTATTCACACAGTTTCTCACTCTTTCTCTCACACACACACATATACAAATATATAGTGCATACACAACAATTTTATCCAGTCTAATCATGTTAATAAAAACATGCAGCTAATTCCACCAATCACAACACTCCTAGAAAATACATTAAGACTGTTCTTTATCAAACCCATTTTTAGTCAGAAGGTGATACCAACAAAGGTTATCTTAGAGCACCCGACTTTGAAACTGTTCTCCCTGGCCATACCATAGGGTCAAGGAGCAGAGAAAGGTTCCTGCAAGAGGAAATTAAGAGCAAAAGTCCAATTTACATGTCCGGAGTCATACGGCAGAGCAGGTTTCCTCGCTTTGTTACACAGACAGCTTAGGACCAAGCTTTTTGAATTATATACATAAAATCATTGCAAGTATGAATTTATGTTCATTAGTTCAACAGAGCAAAGAAAGTGATGGCTTTCAGAACACACTGAAAGTTCAGGTGGGTTTCACGCAGAAAGAAGTCTATACTTGCTAAATACAAATATCATAATTCATTTACATTCTTCCACAATTTTTTTCAGACTTTCACCCCACTTAGCAAAATATTTTCCAGTTTTCTGCAATCAAAAATATAGCTCCAAAAATTCATCTAGTCAAAAGACAGCTCGGCAATTTTTTTAAGTTCACGTTGCCAGACACATGAACAATTTATTTCTCAGTATTCCAATGGAAGACACGAAAATATAATTAAACCCAGATATTTTTACCAAGGAAATTTCCATTTTGGCCAACATGACAGTTTTCATATTAAAAACAAAAACAAAAATAAAAAAACTTTTCAACTTAAAAATTGCACTGAAAAGACACTCTAAAGAGGTTTCTGCTGCAGGCAGTGGTGCAGTACAAACACCTAGACTGGACAGGAGATGAATAAATAGATGCTTTGATTTGGCAATGTAGTTAAGCAATAGCAAACTCTGTCCATACAAGCAGTTCTGCAGAGAACATACACTGCAGAACATTGTAGTTACACTAGAAAATCAAAATGTAAAAAGTCCTGGCAGAAACACCTTTGCATTTGTTGTCCTTGGAAACTGCCAATTTGACATGTTCAGGCTGGCTCTTCTGGCAGCTAGTTGCTCATCTAAGATGCTGAATCTTTTTTAGGACCTAAGAAAACAATAAGCATAGATTTATGTGATCTTTCAGTGACACACTTTCTCAAGACAGATTAATCTGCTGAATGAAGGAGGAGCCTTCTGTAAAAAATGCATGTTTAGTTTACTGGATAGACAAATGCAACTAACATTTGGAGAGCATTAAGAAGGTAGATTAATTGCTTTGCAATGAGTATTCATAACCAAGTCATTGGTGGAAAATAATTCTTCTGTCACGATGGGAGACCAAATTAGGCTAACATACATCATTTTCATCAGTAAAGATGTTTTGAGTCTGAGTAGAGCTACTAAGCTTTTAGCTTTTAGTTACTAGGAACATCATGCACATGTAAATAGGCAAAGTTTCAGCAACTGTAACATTAGTTCTGAAATAATAAAAGCTGGGTAACTACTTGGTTTAAGGTATATTTTAGACACGTTAGCCCTATTCTCGGTTTTGTTGTATATCACACAGTGTATGACTATGACAGGCAGTCTAGCTTGGAGGAGAAAGTATTTCAGAGCTGGTCTCTGCAATTTGTTAAAATTAGCACAGAGGTTTTAGGATGTTGCAAAAAGATCTTCCATGTACGACAGTTGCATTCTCATTTAATCCTAGGCAGCAACATATCCCATATAACTATACAATTACAATGTAGTTAGGGCTGTGGATGTATATAATCTGGTAAGCTAAGATATCCTGAAGACTCCCAAATCAACCTGATGTCAATGGAAGTCTTACACTTCTCTTAATTAGATTGCTAACATGGTGTCTAATTACAAAGGGAACTGGACCTACAGCACTCAATACTGCAGCTGTTTAATATTTGGGTGCCAGTCTCCACAGTAGGATTCCCAGCATTGAACTAGGCAACCAGGCTCTTTAGAGGGTGCCTAAGGATCTTCCCTTACAAAAGGATTCACAAGAGTTCATTCAATGGATAACAGATGCTCTAGATGGCTCAGAGGAAGAGCCAAAGACATACATTCACATCCTACATCTACCTCAAGGCTCAGCTGCCTTATTCTGGGCTGTATGATGTACTTGCCTTCATGCTGTTCCACTCTTGATTCGTCTGAACTGAAGCACCTCAGTATTTTCCTTCCAAAAGAGTAGGGCTAAATTATCTTTTTCTTGCATTGGGTCCTATTGACATCTCAACCACCATGAGGAACAGATGGAGCTCTCAACAAGAGATCTATGGACAGTTCTCCCTTTCTAGTGAGACTCATCAAGCCCCATCAGGTGACCTTGCCAGGAGTTATATCTCCTCTCTGACTGCAAAGCCCCTTGGGTAATGTAGGTTCTTCTTCTCTTCCTGACAGGTACCTGGAACTGGAACATTAACACTTTAACTCCCAGTGAACTGCATGTTACGATGTGGAATACCAGTAACCAAAAATCATGAAAGCATGACAAGGTGCTGAGGCACAAGCTGCCCAGAGAAGCTGTGATTGCCCCATCCATAGCAATGTTCAAGATCAGGCCACATGTGTCCTCAGGCAAACTGATCTAGTGGAAGGTGGCCATGACCATGGCAAGGAATTGAAACTAGTTGATCTCTAAGGTTCCTTCCAACCTAAACCATTCTATCATTCTCTGATTCTATGAAAATTAGACTTGAAGGTACCTCAGGGGGGGTGACCAAAAATACCAGCCACATCTGAGATTTAGACTGAAGAGATCCACTCACAGTAAAATAGGTGAATTAAGAAACCTTGAAAAAGCAAAGAAAGAAAGAATCCATCAAAACCAGGAGGTTGGCATCGAATAGAAGAAATTTCTTGAAATATATTGCAGGGGCATTTACCAAATCTGGAAGGCTTCCAAATGCAGGGTATCATTCCAGATATATTTTATACAACAAACTGTGAAGAAAATCTGACACATGGGACTCTGACCCCAGAAATCATGCTTCCACAAGGTGGGCTGCCTGATGAAATCTGTGTTTAGGAGGGTTCTTTTTTCATCTGCGTGGCTTTTCTACAGACACTCAGCTGAATGTAGAATAAAGCATCAGGATCAGCAAATGGCTGTCCAGGAAGATGTCTTCTGAAGAGAGGCAGGAAGGAGGAACAGCACAGATGGAGTCATTGGAAAGTGGATGTCTAGATATAGACAGGGATAGGGAGGATGAGGAAGAAGGGCCTAGATACAGCTAGACAGTAAGGAAGGCTAGACTGAGACAGAGAGATGTACTACAGAAAATATTAAAAAAAATGGTGCTGAATACAGCCTGCATGAACACAACCATTCCAAAGGGGTCTAAAGGAGCAGGATGGTGAGTATGTATCCAAAGGTGCCCATCTGCACCTGCAGTTCAGACTGAGAGGCTTTGAAGCGACTCGTGTTAGTTGAAACTAAGACATCCTGGGACAAAGAGCTCTTATTTCCATCCAAGGAGCTTTTCAATTCCTTCCAGATATTACTGAAGAACAAGTTGGTTTCTAAACTTATAAACTATTAAGAAAATATCATCAAGCCAGAAACATCAGACAAATGAATGGAAAAGCTGTGATTTAACATCTCGAATAAGACTGATTTAATGTCTGAATCTCTCTCGTAAGTTGCCGTGCTTTTAGCTCCTCACTTCCTCAGCCTTTCAGAGAGCAGAAAAACAACAGACTCCATCCAGAAGCTGAAAAGTTACCACTGCAGTACTGCTCCTTTCCATGCTGGAGGACATAGCTCTGTAAAGTGGGTTAAACAACTGTCTGCACTTCTAGCATACATGAAGGATATACCAAAGGGCAAATAATCAATAGAATTCGATTCTGCCCTTCTAAATAGCTAATATTTCAATATCAAAGTCTAATTCTGCTCTCACAGAATTCAGGAGAAAAATCTCTTTTTGAATGAAGCAACAGAAAACCTTCAGAATTCAGTAAGATTTATGTACTTTGAACCTGTGAAGTGGACCCAGCAAACAAGTCGAGAAAAGCAAAGCCACATTCAGGACTGGATTGGATTGCTTGCCCTAGTTTTCACTTAGAGAGGCATAAAGAATAGCCAGAGGATTAGTCAGTTATATGGTTAAAAGCTCCAATACCCTGCCAATGATAGCTCTCCCACTGCTACTTGTCTTTGCCAGAAGTCTAACGATGGGAGATTTCCTCAAATATGCTACTGTAGACTCAACCACAGTGTAAATAGTTGGGCTGCTGCTCCTCTGGGAAAGCCAGCCATGCCAAGAACTGTCAAATAGCAGCAGCAACCAAGGAGGATGGCTCACTGCCCCTTCTTGTTCACAGCACTGATGCACAAGGTATAGGGGATTAAACAGACCTGTTACAGGGCTCACATTGTTGTAGTCAAGAATTAAACCAAATGCAAGGAAGTGCACTAATATATTACAAACACCTCACACTTAAAAACTGTACATAAGTATACACATAATCCCAGCAATCACAGGAAGAGAGAAGCCAGATCCTCTTTTCTGTTCTCTTTATTCTTCAGCCTTTGTGTAAGATGTACCAATCAGAATACCAATCAGATGGAGACTCACCTACCTTCAAGTCAGCCTCTTAGCATAAAAACCAAATATAGTCATTGCTTGAAGTTTCAGCTTTTCTCCTGTTTAAAACTATGCCTTTAGCAGATACCCTTCCCTGCCCTGTACTGAAAAGTGGCAGCATTTCCTTCCCTTTTTGCAAGCCTGAAAAGTGCCAGGTTTAGCACGAAGTTGCCCATAGAACTGCAGACCAAAAAGACTCATACTCTGGCTGAGATTTCTGCTTAATTTCCATCTCCACATGAAATACTTATCATGAAAGCAAATATTCTGTGATGATTAGACCAGCCCTGGTGGTTTCTTTGCCATCTGAGAAAAAAAAAATCCCCTCTGTTTATAAATGAAACAGATGATAAATGACTTGGTTTTCAAGACCAAGAAGGCTCCGTTATATACCTCCATAGTTGCCTATCAGGGGCTTAAATATAATTTATAACCAACCTGTACCCGTCAGATGACACAGAAGCTTTAATACACATTAGAGGCTGATCTCCCCCAACCCCTTCTCTTCCCTCCACCCCCCCAAGAAATTTATTACTAGTATGTTTGCTTGCAGTAAGTACCAAGGACTCTAAAGTAAAAAGAGCAGTGGGAAAGTACTTAGGGAAGATGGAGAAGATCACTGTTTGTAGTGATTCTAAGTTCAAAACCAGACCTGGCAATTAATTTGCTTTGATAGAATCATGTTTTTCGTTACACTGTGCCACATATTTAATTATGTACTAATCCACCTCCAAGAAATCAGAGTGAGCTAAACTAGAAAACCATTACCTAAAAACATGACCAGGAGCCAAGCATTTGAAATTAACTTATTGATACAAAACATAAGGCAGGCTTCCAGTACAAGCAGTCCCTCAGGTTTAATCTTAAGATCTATAATGAAAAATCTCTTCTCTTTGCAACTGTAGTCTTTCATCTCTTCCCAGGAGGGAGCAATCATCTCCCCAAGCCCTCCCCTGTGGTCCTAATTGTCAAAAAGGAGTCTTTGTGTTATTGCAGCCCTGTAAGGCTAATGAATTTACTGAAGTAAAGATCATATCTGACAATGATGGACTACTGAAATAGAGCAGTTTACTGATTCCTAGCAACATGTTCTGGGCAAATCAGCTCCAATCAAACCAGCTTTGCTGAGAATTTACTAGTTGGTCTCCATGAAAGCACCATTCGTCACCAGCTCAAGAGACTCTATCATGTTAAAAAAGATGTCAGATTATCTATCACATAGGGAAGACAAACCTTCAGTCCTTACCTGGAACTGAAAGCAGACCGTTGCCCAAACTGGGACTGGGCAATTCATTAAAAAACTGGCACACTTACAGAGAACAAGATGACCTCTCTCTGTGGCAGATAGGATGGGGTAGATTTCCATTTACCTGCTAGTTGTGAAGATGTGGGAAGCGCTGGGGTATGACTAAGTTGACTATGCCATCGTTCCGTTGAAATGGTCAGGAGATGTGAACTCCCATATCCCAGCAAGACCAACTGCTGACATAATTACCCTGGGTTTCTCCCAAGATTGATTGCCCTTAGTGTGGGAGAGAAGCTTGTTCATTTAATACATAGCAATACAATTAAATCAAGCCATATTCAGAGTGACCCCGAATGAAATGTTTGATGTTCTGCAGAATTCCTTCAGGGTTAGGATTTTTCCTGTCCAAGATGTTTTGGTTGAAAGACATATACTTACAGAACCTCCTAGTCAATCCCAGGACTTTCTGCTCAGGAGATAAAACATTTTGGACTGAAATTTCAATTGTGTATGCCACCTGGCCATCATGACAGTATTTTCTGTCCTGTAAAGCTCACTGAGCCCAGCAAACATTGCCCTAGGCCAGTAGCCAGCCAGACACTAACCCCTTCAGCAAACTCCAGGGACATCTTCAGGTATTCTATGTCATTAAACTACTTTTGAAATAAATTATTCATAATTTTGATTTGCTTCCACTTCATAGCAAGGATAAGTGCTTTGCTCTTAAATGTTTGCAGAGCTGCTGAGCAGCATCTGGGAGGCTCAAGAGGCTTAAAAAGAAATTCATTTTCTAACAGGATTGTCTGAGTTAAGTTGCAGTCAGACTCATCTGCTCTCAAATGTTGAAATGGACAGATCTGATAAATACACCAAAGTAGAATCTAACCCAATAGCAACGGATGTTGGAAAGTGACATTTGGCTTTCTGTGATTCCGTGCTCTCTGGAAATCAGTGTCCAAGGAAGCAGAACTGGAGCATTCGCTTGCATTTGTTGATAGCCCAGATATAGGAAAGAGAGGCGTCAAAGAGCAAGGAAGGCCAAAATCCCCCCATCCATTGCCACACACACATTTGGAATGCAACTCAGCAGGGAGGCTCCCAAAATCATTGTTGGAAGAACAAAGGCAAGTTTTAGATGACAGACATTTCAAACAACAGAAAAGTTTGAGGAGACCAATAAGAATAACAATTAGAATGGGAAAGGATTAAGTGGCCAACAGAAAACAACAAAAGGAAAATTAACATCTTTTCAAAAATCACAAAGCAACTTCAAAAGCAGGGTAAGAACAATGAAAACCCCAAATTATGCACAGTTTAGCAGCAAAGCTCACAAAGAAATTAAGTGACTCCTGCAGAGAAAGGGTGTGGGGAGATCTTATAAAGTTACCAAATTCCAAACAGGATAAAAAAAAAAAAAGAAAGAAAGAAAATCTCACACACATCGCCTGGTAGGCAGCCAGTACTATTTGGTGCCACGATTTTTGAAGGCCAAATTCTAAAATGCAATTCCAATGTTACTCGTTTTGCAAAGGGGAAAGCTAAAAAATGAAACAATATTAACAGCTTTCAGCTGAGGTTAGCAGGAACTGCCAGCTAGTGATTCAGCAAAACACAGCCAAGGGAACACCTTGCTTTTGTATACAGAACACTTAGACCAACTTTAAAAAGTTGGAATGAACTGTCTACAACGAACGCTAAGCAAAGGTGAGATTCTGTCTGCTGCCTATTTAAAATGCTGAGCTAAAATCATTGTGTTCCTTCCCAGGATGAGATTTAGAGGTGGTAAACTATCTCACTGCCTAAAGAAAAAATAATAAAAATCTAAAAAATAATAGTAATCTAATAAACTTCCCACTGAAGAGATTTATTATTCTTTGGAGAGAAGGTTAAAATTTAGCAGAAGACAAAATGTAGCCCATTTGTGTTATGGCTGCACCTTCTGCCATAAAAGTCCAAGTGGATTTGGACTAATCATCAATCTTAAGAGAAACTGCAGTTCACACACTCCTAGGAGAGGCTTCCTCCACTTGGCCAGCTGATGTTTCTGGCAGTCTATGATTCTATGGATGGACTGAAGCACATCAAGAAAAGATCAATCAAATTCCTTTGGATTAGGTGCTGGAGACAAGGTGGGAAGGGAGAGAGCTGGGACCACAGGGCAAAGAGTGTGTGATACAGCCACAAGGCTGAGAGGGAGAGGAGCTGGGTCTGGTAAGGGCAGGAGCTGGAGCCACTGAAAGACAGAGAAACAGCTGAAGGGGAGGAAAGAAGCTGTGGTGCCCCATCCCTGAAAGTGCTCAAGGCCAGGTTGGATGGGGCCCTGGGCAGCCTGAGCTGGTGGGGGGCAGCCCTGCCCAGGGTTGAGCTCCTTTCCAATCCAAACCATTCTATGACTCTCTGAAAGATTCTATGAAAGGACTGCCACGTAGCTGAGCACTGAACAGAACTGAAGGTGCTCACAACTGCCTTTTCCATGCACCTGTGAAGCACATTGTTGTTGGCCTTTATGGGAAGCAGCAGCTGGCTTCTACTCTTTGTTAGTCTAGGTGTTCATGCTGGAAAAATACCTGGTCCTAGTATTCAGAGGACTTGAAACAAGATTACTTTCCCTCTTTTTTTTTTCTAAGGTACCACAGTATTTGTAGATGAAATTACTACGTTTAGAACCTGCAACTCATTGTTGCAGAACCATCATTCACCCTTCTTCCATCTCTGGGCCCGAACACAACTTTTAATGACACAGTCACATGCTATTCTCACTTCTTCACTTCACTTTCTTAGTGCATATGTAATTATACCTATATATATATCTGTTCAATAGTTTGTTTTCATGAAACTGCACTGTCAGACATTATCCACTACACTCAATTCAAATTGCCTACGAAAAGTCATTATCTCACTGTAATTTCCTTCAGCTTACATCCTTAAACATATCCCCATTCACTTCCTTACTCATTTCCTTTTCTGTGGCACTCACAGTGTTAGCATTTCCAAGGCCTAAAGACTCCATAGCTTTTTCAGGAGCTCAAGAATGCAGACAGATGCTTAAATAGAGTTTTAAATAATTAGGACCAGTATTGCTGGGAGTGTTTGGTATACTGCCCTAAATATTTGTCTGTATTTGAATAAACACCTTTGAAAAATTGCCTTTCTGTGCTTGCACAACATCAATTTATTTATTTTCACAACACTTCCCGGAGGGTAGGGCAGACAATATTATTCCTTCGTTAGGAAATTGAAGTAATGAAAGTGTCTGGTCAGAATGGGTACCCAATTTGAAATAGGCAGGATGTGCTTTCTGTAGCGTACTATTGGCAGCAGTTCTGCATGCGTCTCAAATGAGCCCCGAGGCTTGCCAGTAATTCAGGAAATAAGGAAAGCGCCATTCATGACCACCTATTGCTGCATGAATGATTGTCCCAGGATCACATGGAGGCTCTGTGGCAGGGAACATAGGCAACAGCATGCACTAGGGCACGCCACTGTGAGGCTTTTCTATACAAGCAGCTGCCCACCACCTGGTATTCCCACACAGTAACAAGCGAAGGAACAAGAAAGATGTGGAGCTGTTGGAGATGATCCAGAGAAGCCATGAAGATGATCAGAGGGCTGGGGCATCTCTCCTACAAAGATAGGCTGAGGGAGCTGTGCTTGTTCAGTGTGGAGAAGAGAAGACTCCAGGGAGACCTCACTGTGGCTTTCCAGTACTTAAAGGGAGCTTATAAACAGGAGGGGGACTGACATTTAAAATGGTCTGATAGCAATGGGACAAGGAGGAATGATTTTAAACTAAAAGAGGGGAAATTTAGGTTAGGTGTTTTGAGGAAAGTCTTTCCCCAGAGGGCGGTGAGGCACTGGCACAGCTGCCCATAGAAGCTGTGGTGCCCCATCCCTGGAGGTGCTCAAGGCCAGGTTGGATGGAGCCCTGGGCAGCCCGAGCTGGTGGGGGGCAGCCCTGCCCACAGCAGGGGGTGGGGCTGGGTTGGCTTTGAGGTCCCTTTCAGCCCAATCCATTCCATTCCATGCAGCAGTCTCCTTCACTACAGCATGATTCACCTCTGGAGAATTAATCCTACCCTACAGACTATGTTCTGTTCAAAAACTCTGCAGGATGCCGCTGTATGGCACTGTATATTTGCAGAAGATAGGCATGTCAGCAACACTGAATCAGGCCATGCCTAACTTCTGAGTGAAGTGAAGCCTGGTTCTGTTGCCATCCATACCATCATGTCAAGTGCAGATAAGCTGTCTACTCCCCCAAGTCTCCCTTTCCATTTTTGAGGAAAAAGGACATTAATTTTGACATCACTTGTGAAGCATTTTGAGAACTATGGTGAAAGAAGCTATCTGAGATTCAGGCACTGCCACTGTCATTGCACATGGAAGGTTTGATGAATAATCCATCCCTACGTGCATTTTCAATGGCTGCTGAGCTGCTAGAGGCAATATGCCAGGCTAAAGAGAGCACTGTTTTGATAAATCCTAGATCCAGCTCTTGAAGCAGCTCATCATCATGATTTCAGGGCCTGAGACCACAGATATGATGGAGTTTATGCTATAACCCCTAACTGGTTATAATTACTGTATTGTAAAGATGAAAGGATTGAGTTAAAACAGAAACGACCAGTGGAAGGTCATAGAATAGGGTAAGAAAAATCAGTGGATCATGCTCACTATGACAGTTTTGCCAGCTTCTACTCACTGCTGACATGAAATTTACACCATGGTTGAAATTACCCAGGAGCTGTTCTCAGTCAGCAGAGGAGCCGTGTGCATAACTGATCTAGATGTCAGGATAGCTTTTTCACAGTTATTTTATGTGACACATCTAAGCCAACAATTCTAGTGTACAAACAGGGAAGAACAAGCTCTCTGACTGAACAGAAACCTAGCTTAAGCCTTTGGGTTCAGAAGATCTTTCTTTGTTTGACCTTGTGGCGCAGGGGGAAGAAGTGCTGCTTCACTACACGGAGGGCTCGAAACCCGGGAGTTGGACTCGATGATCTCTAAGGTCCCTTCCAACTCGCACGATACTATGATACTATGATACTATGATGACCTATTCCCCATTAAAATGACATTGCAATGAGCTGAACCTACCGTTTAATTTCACATCCAATTGCATCAAAAATTGAGATTTGCTCTTTATGGCCTTTTTGAAGTGCAAAGCATTCCAGGCAGCTTGCCTCTAGCCCATGCAGTTTGATCAGAAACAGATTTAGCTGCAACTTTAATCAAGAGCAAATTAATTAAGGACATCCATTCTGATACTTTGTTTGAGAAGTGAGGCATGAGTATGCACAAGTGTGTAAGATGACATTGGTCCCACTTCACTATTGCAGCTTGTTGGCATTTTTGTCACCACTTTTCCTGAAGAAAACTGTTATTTTCTAGGTTTCAATTTTCGAGATAAAAATGATAATTAAAAATAAAATAAAAAATAAAATAAAAAATAAAAAATAAAATGAAAAAAAAAATGTTTTTCTGGTTGATGAGATTTAGAACAGGGATTACAGAAAGATTGAAAAACTCCATTCAAATGGAGAAAATAATTCGCTACTCAACAGATTTGTGCTTTGTTGCTGATCAGAAGACAATAATACCCACATTAATACCCATGTTACCGAGCACCGTAATACCACACAAGAGCAACAAGCACACACTTGATGAGATTACAGTTCCATAGATTTGGAACTAGCAAAAGGAAGTGATTCTCAAAGAGCTCCAGAGCCAGTCTGGGGAATTTTCTGCAACAGAAAGCCATTGTGAAAGAAAGCACAAGCATCTTTTTGAAAAGAACGAGATCATTCTCTGGACATCAGGCAGCTATGCTAGTGAAGATAAGGACAAATAAATAGAAACACACATCCTTTCCAAGGACAGCCTTATTTTTTCAGTCTTGTTTGCAGCCTTCAATGAAAAGAGGCAGATCCAGGAATAAAGTGCTACTATGGTGAATCCACAGCCATGTCTCCAAGTAACCTAAAGTTTCCATTGCTTGAGTTTGGCAGAGAGCTCGCATAGGGGAGGATTCAGGCCTCTAGATAAGGTTTAGGTCAAAAGTGAATCAGAATGAAGTATTTATGGAGTTCAGGGATTGCAAATCCCATAAGCAGTCAGATGAGAGTTCAAGTCAATGTTAAATCTTATGGAATCATCCATCTTGTAAGCTTGGTGCTTTCTTGGGCTGTAATGGCATGAAAACAGCTTTAAAAGAAAACCTCTGAACACGGTATTACCCCAAATCCAATGAGTCAAGTCTGGATTAGGAAGCGTCAGCCAGTTCAACATTGCTGTTCATAACTGATGTTGCTCTGACTGGAGGGGCAGGGTTGAACCCAGCTCATCTAGGAGAGAAGGCCAGCTTTGGCCAGGCAAAAGGAGGAGCAAGAGAAGGTTAAAAAGTGTTGCATTTGCACACCTTCACTTCAGCACCTGCAAGATGACTACCACAACACACTCCGTATAGACCATCAGAGATGTGCCAACCCCAAACTGAGCACTGCATCCAGGCAGAATATCAAAGTCAGCCTCACTCCCCAAACACAGATCCCTAAACACAGATGCCCAAACTCTCCTCTCTCAGCTGCCCCACCATGTGGAGTCAAAGCAAACAAACAGCTCAGCGGGGAGCTGTACCCCCAGAAAGGCAGCTGCAACCCCTCAGAACCAAACAGCACTTCCACTCCACATATGCTTTTCACAACCTGATCCAATCACTGCAACGTAAGCACGAGCAGAGGCCAAAGAGGGAAAGATGCTGTGCAGCCCTAATAAATGTATTTCTATCCCAGAGAGGATTCTTGTCATGTCACGGAGATTTACAATTTTCTTTTTGTTGGAAAACACATCTATTTCTCAGCAGCACGAGGCTAACTCCCTGCCTTGCTGCCTGCAGCTAGACTTTACCACGTTTTACTACACTGGGCTACCCGTTTTGAAGCACTGACAGTTTCACTTTCTCTGCGCAGTGTGTGCTTTTGAACTTGCTCTGCTGCATGCTGCGAGGCAGACGAGGGAGGAGGGAGCAAAGAGGGAAGGAGGGAGCGAAGGAAGGTGGCTCAGCCTTGTGGAAATGTGCTTCCCTGGAGATTAAGCTTCTGTTTTCTCAACAGTCCCAATAAGGGAATCTGAATGTTTAGCAGAGTAAAACTTAAAATAAGATTACACATGCCACGTCGTCCCAGCCAAAAAACATCACCCCTGCTTCACGGTGGCCCAGATACACTGGCATCAGTTCATACCAACTTGTGGTGGGTGCAGAGAGAAGAATAATTGTGTTGTCCGCCTGCAGCTCTTCCATTACTCACAAGTCCATGAAAACACCTCAAAGGGCTGTTCTACATTATTTGCCTGACAACATAAATGTGGATAATACTCTGTGAAGCAAGGGAAGGTCTGCTTCTCTGTTGGAGGAAGAACCCATCACAAGGCAGCAGAACAGTGCTGGTTTCAACCATAGAACTACTGGTGTTCAGTAGATGCAGTTTCAGCCCACAGCCCTGCCCTGCACACCTCACACTTTACAGCCTTAAGGTTGCCCTAGGCCATGCAAACAAACCAGAGAACTAAAACCCTCATAGCTCTTTCTTGCTTGTCTACCTGATGAGTAAGTCACCTGGTTGGAGGGATGTCCAGAGCATATGACTCAGTTAGCTCAGGGAAGCATTATAAATAAATAATTAATATTAAAAATTATAGTCATAATAATAGTAAAACAGCACGTTTGTAGTCCACCTCCATTCATTTCTACTCACTGTCGGCATTGATTGACTCAGATGCGGGCAGTTCCCAGCTAATTTCCTAGGTTCAGATAGTTGAAAGCCATCCAAACTCAACTTACCCACTGTACCCTCACAGTTCCCACATGCAGACTATTACATCAAGGAAACATCCTATGGTTTCATGCCAGGGAGTACAGTTTCTGGGAAAGATGCCACCTCTTCTTCTAATCAATTGTTTTAAGATGACACTACTTCACCAATGGCTGAAAGTGCCACTCTTGGGGACATATGAAAATAATTCCTTCATTTTTAGGTCAAACATTGCCCTACAGCACTGTACAGCCCACATTACAAGAAAAAATTGAAGTGAGAAGAGGCCCATTCTGGTATTGAAACGCCCAAAACAGAACACAGAGCTCCTAGTGTGGTCCCATCTGGAATGTCCTTTAATATCCAAGTCAATGAGGTTTCAAGTCAAGAGGATTAGCTTAATCCAGCTAGTCCCCCCTCCTTGGGGGTAAGGGAGGGGAGAAGTAGTTTAGGTTTCACCCTCGAGTGATACCTCATTCATTTAGGAAACCCTCCAGCTAACAGAGGGGATATAAGGCCTGAAATTTCACACAATAAAAAAAAAGGAATAATAAGAAGAAAAGAAATAATCCAACATTAGCAAGCCATAATCCATTTGCCACAAGAGCTATTTATCAGGACATAAAGAAGCAATGAACAGACGTTCAATTTTGCCTTAGTAATAGCTCAGTTGTAAAGGAAATCTGAGGCCATCATAGGTTTCCTATTGAAGCCCTTGTAATGTTCAGCCAAGATGGATGACCCTGTGAAGCTCACGATCTGAGGAGCAGCTTGCAGAACCTGAAGTAGCATCACTTCCTTTAGGTACAGCCATTTGGTTAAGGAGTAAACAAGGCACGCCTTATCTGCTCTATATCTCTCTGCCTGCTGAGCCATAAGTAGCAGATGAGCATGTTCAACAAAGCTGGGATCAGTTATCTCAGACAGCACTACCAGGAATCAGATCAAAAGATGCACTGGTACATACAGAGGGCAAAGAAAGAACAGAGGGAGCCTGAATTACTCACTTCACCCTGCAGCCCCCTGTGCTTGATACACAAACAACCCTACAGGAGCAAGGCTCAGCTCTGCCACAAAGCTGCAGAAAGCATTTCACCCTGACATCAGTGACAGCACGCAGAGTGGGGGAAAGATCTGAGGAAGGGACTCTTTCTGAGTGGAGCACAGCATCCATGAGAAGCAAGTCACACACGCTCACAGATGTTTTCATGTACACCAGAAGGACTTCAGCTAAGCCACTCTTTAGAGCAAGTTAATCTGACATAATAATTCAACAGTTTTATCTGATATTAAGCATGGCTGAACATGGGAATAAAAATTTAGGCTTCTTTTAGACAGCGGATGTGCTTCTTGATTTCACAGACTACAAAAGATGACAGGACTAAAATAATTTTTCAGTAAAGAATCCAGTTCTTTTAATACTACTTGTCTGCTGTTTCCTATTTTCTGAGCACAAATGAGACAGTAACTCAGTGAGTTGTTCATATACAATCATCCATCTAATTGTGTGTGCAACTGCCAGGCCAGAATATACAAACATACCCACAGAATGAATATGTGCAATCTCTAAAGTGAACTTTAAAAGCGCTGTGGTGACAGAGAGCCAGTAAGGTCTAGTTCCAAATCTCTTCTATGACCTTATTATTAGAATAAATGGCACTCAGTTAAAAAGTTCTCAATCCACTTCTGGCTATTTGACTTTGAGGTGACTTTTCCTAGCTACCAAATTGCCTTCCCTATAAGCATCCTTCACAGTGTTGTGATACCACATATAAAATGCAAACCTTCAGTACGGTTCTTCATCAAGGTGAGTACTCTAGCTCTGCTTCATCTCCTCAAATAGTTCAGAAAGCCAGTCACCTCATTTCAGTTGTAAAGCAGCTGACATTAATTGCTTGTTCTGTCTTGCTTCCAAACAAATGAGAACAAGGACCTAAGGAACAATACCATTGAAATGACACTTGTGAAACAAGCATGTTGTAAGTCCTAGATAACCAACTATGACAAACGCATTCATAAATGTATAAGTGCTACATGAAGTACAAGGGGGTGGGGGTGGAACTGGAGAGGTACTGTGTTCAAACTCACAAATCACTGGAATTAGAAAGTGAAAAGTAACGAGCCACCTGGAGACAACACAGAATAGCTGCCAAGAGTAGTTCATTAATAAAAGGTTCCAAGGAAACAATACATGGCTAAGTGGGAAGATTCGAGAAGCTTTTCAGGCCTGACCAACATGCAGTTTCTTATTTGGAAACACTCATAATGATAAATGACTATGAGCAAAAAAAATGAGGGAAATCAGGACAGCCAAAACTGAATTTGAAAAACAGATAGCCTGAGGTATTAAAACAAATCAGCTAGAGGTCCTTCCAGGCTTTGCCTACATTAGTGCTTCAGTTCAGATCAGGAGCATGCCTTTTAAGCAAATCTCATAGTCTTTGCTCAATATGTTTTATTCATACCTCAGAGCAGACAAACAAGGTTTTTCTTGAATGAAACTAAACCAGAAAACATACGCCAGCAGTGCCCTTAATGTGCTCCAGTCACTGGGTGGTGGTCACTTAATGGGACCAGGCCACATCAAATCCAAAATAAAATGCTCCTGAATGCTGTGGATTCTGCTTTTTCAGCAGCATCACCTGTTCTGTTTTGCAGGCCTGCTCCCTCTGGGGCATCACTTTGCGTTAACATATATATTACCATAGTATCTCTGAATCTTGAAATGAGATTCTGGAATGAAATCTGAATCAAGAAATGTGTGAAGTAACCTTGGCACTAGCTATATTGGTGAGCCCTTAGGGAAACAGTCCAGATGGATGCTACATTTCCAAAAAGCTAAGAGATTCCTTTGCAGAAATCTTTAGCTCTAGAGATGCTGAGGAGATAAATAGGCACCTATGTAAAATCTGCATTTTCCAACTCCAGTTCCAGGTGACAAGGCAATGAATGTGTCAACAACAGTGACTTGTGCTAGGGCACGAGAATGGGTTTAAAAAGGATGCACTTTTTATGTTTAACTTCTGGAGGAAGCCTAGGGGAAACTTAGTAAGCTCATTGAAAATATCCCTTCAACAGCTGCAAAAACAGCACAGGACTATACCTTTTAAGCCGAGTTAAAGACCACAAAGTCTTACAGCTTAAAGTAATGTAAAAAGAGAACGAGATGTCCGCAGGAAGCTCTCTCAGACATGATCATTTCTAACAAAATTTATTTCCGTCCCACAAAAATCATTTGTTGTCTCTTTCCAGGCAAAGACACTGCAGAACTGCCTGACAAGCTTTTCTGATATTTGAACGACTGACCAACAGAGGTCCTGCTGAACTCACCACCAGTGTCGGGCAGATGTGGTTGAGTCACTGTAGCTCTATGAGGTAGTACTTTAGCAGACCTGCCAAGAGGCCTTGCTGCATTGTGAAACAATGATTTTCACTCAGGTGTCTATGGTCTGCAGTCAGAAAATGATCCTAGGCTGTAAGACCAGGTACTCCCATGCAGCAAAAAATATCTGAAAGTCAGGAAACGATAACATGAAAGTCAATAGTCAATTTTCCTCAAGGTCAGAGTTGGCAATGAGGCTCCTCCAGTGCCACACTAAGTGTGCTGTCTTTAAATATAAGCATTGGTGACCTGGAAAGAGAATTATGCAAGGAGGCAGCAACATTTCCAAACAATATACAGTCATCTAGATTAGTCAGGCATTTTCCAAAAGGATGGACAATAGCTATATGATGCCAAGAAAAGTTAATGCTCATAAATAATGCACAATGCAGGGATAACTGTCTTTCTTCATCGCAGAACACTGCCAGAACTGCATCAGCTCAGAAAAAGGTTATGCGTACCACATCCACACTACCCTGACTCATGGCTTGAGTGCAGTCAAAACACTAAGATGCTCCGACTGCAGAAGAAATGCCCTGCAAAACAATATAGACACATTATAATTCCAGCTTCCTACCTAAGCAGAGGTACGAGCACAGCTGGGAAAAAGCTCTAATCACCTCATTTCAAAGTCAGCATCATAGAAGCCACTGTGGTCACTGCCCTCCTGTTGTCCTCTTCCATCTGCCAAACTCAATCAAAACAAACTGAGTTAATTTAAACAGTTTATACAGTCCAGTTTTGCTGCCACAGCAAACTCATTTTGATTGGAACAGGTTAAGG
This sequence comes from Excalfactoria chinensis, assembly GCF_039878825.1. Lineage (NCBI taxonomy): Eukaryota > Metazoa > Chordata > Aves > Galliformes > Phasianidae > Excalfactoria > Excalfactoria chinensis. The sequence continues at coordinate 100,231,792 of NC_092825.1, read as the reverse complement.
AATATTCACACAGGCAATTATGGCATCAAACCAGAGACAGAATAACTTCTTAGTGAAGCTGTGAGAAATAACTGGGGAAAAGGCTGGAGGAGTGGGGAGGGGTGAAGTACCAGAAACAGGATGGATTGACTGTACCCAAAACTGCAATCCATTTCCAGCATGGCTACTCAGTTATCTAACACCAATAACTCTAAGTGCCTTTAATGCATTCCAGTGTGATGGTGGACAAAATATTTTGAGTTCTGGTCTTATGAAACAATATTTCCAGGCCTACTGTGGTAAATGCTAAGCCAAGAGGATCCAGAAGAGTAAACTGAGAGAGTGTTCACATTGAAATCTCTTCTTGGACATTCTGCAAGACATTTGTGACTTGTCCCAGCTGTAAATAACCTGAGGGTAAAATGTTGGCAGTCACTAGAAACTCCAAAATGCAGCCAAAGTTAACATCTACTGAGATGACACTCACTTTCTCTTCCCCTCACCAATCTGCAGTTGACAGGTAATGGTCCCAGTACTCAGAGGTGAAACTAAGCAGTCTTTCTGGTTACTTCAGCAGCTGTAAGGTGTTACCTGTTCAGATTAACAGCTCATTTCCCATGTATACAGAGCACCTGGGTATGTCAGCGTTCTCCATTCATTTAAGCTGCACGAGGCACTATCTATTATACAGGCACAGGGCAGTTTTAATTCGCCAGGCAGTGCCACGGGAGAAAGATGGAGAAAGAGTTAAAGGTAGATAGACATTGGCTGTCCTATCACATGACACCCCAAATCTTCCATTCTCAGTGCTCTCAGTTTTTGGCCACAAAAGGATATGTACATTGGAATTGTTTGTTTGGGAGTGGAGGAAATGGGTGTTATGTTTATATGTTTATCTGTAACCATCGCTCTCACACAGCGTTGTATGTACTTGTTCTTTTAGCCAGGAACCAGTATGCCCAAACAGTCTTATGCAGACAAGTAAACAAAGCTTGAAGGCTTAGGCTGTGCTTACATGGTTACTCTAATCTAATACAAGTCCATGCTGCCACTGACTGGGGCTTGGCTCTTGCCTTTACCTACAGCACATCAGCACACTCCTGCTCTCTCTACACGGTGCCTTCATGCACCAAGAATGCAAGCAGCCAAACAGCAACCTGGATCAGGGAACTGACTTATGTCCAAACAGATCTTCCTTCTTGTCAGGTTGTTTTTCAGACTGATCAGCTTGGCACAGTGCGCAACTATGCTGGCAATAACATCATGAGTATCTCAACTGAAAGGAAAGGGCAGAGGGATGTGGTTGTCCTTTCAACATTATCGGCTTCTTGTATGTAGCCTCATGTCTGAGCTCTCTCCCTGTCTGAAGAAACCAGACATATGCTTAAAAGTGACTTGGTACCTCAGATGCTGAATAGAACTTTGTAGTGGTTTTTAAATTCTACCGTAAATGAAACTGTACTCATAAAATCTCTCCAAGTCTCCAACAGGTCAAATTCTCCGTGTATTAATATTATGCAATGCCTGTGTAGCAGTATAGAGTAATAAAAAGCAAACAAGAAAACGGAATTCACTCGAGATTATATTATGACTGTAGTTCCAACAACACATTCATTTCAGAGCTGATAGAAACTCGCAACTCCCTTTCACACTGAAGTGAGACATTCTGAAATTTGGTTTTAATCCAAGTATGAAACCAAATATTTCAATAATTTTTCAATAAATGGTCAATCTAGAGGAAAAAGAAAGGGTGAGATGTTGTTTCCAGTTTCACAACTTGGAATTTTCATTTTAAAACACATTCTATTTAATGGAAGTTTTCTCACTTCTTGTTTTCCTGATACTCTATGACTAATCAATAGAATTATGCACTGACTAATACTGGCATGTCACAATATGACATATCACAACTTCAATATCCTTCTACCAAAAAGGGTTATTTTTAAAACCACTAAGTTGCTGCCTAGTACTGATCAAAACAGCCTTTTTTTTTTCTCTCACAGGATAGCGTAATGCTTTGACACAGAAAGAAAAGAAGATAAAATATTTCAGTCAGCACCGAGGAGAAGCTACACTAAATTGCGTTTAAAATAAAATCAAAAAAATAAAATTTAAGTGATAGAATGTCTGAGCTGCATGTCATGAAGTATGTGAGACATCAATGCTAACAGCACATACCATAGCTAGAAATAGTTTAAGACAATGACAAATAGAAAATGAAACAGAATGAAAACACTTCAAAATTAAATATATATGTATGCATGTGTATATATGTACAGCATTAAAATAATACAGAACTGTGTTATCTTACAAAACAAGATGTGGAATGGGAGGAAGAAAGTAGCAATCCATTTCATTATGCTGCAGTTTGTGAAACCAGATCTGGCTCCATCTTACTGATAAAAGCGTTTTTCTCTGAAATTGAGTAGGATCATTTCTATGAGAGTAGCAAAAAATATTGGCTCAAAAATTGTCTTTCTCTAAGAGAAGGAAGAAATTTAAAAAGACGTTTTAAATCAATTTTCTCTTAAAAAAACAAACAAAAAAACCCCACCACTTTTGTGTTGCTGCTAACAGTCACACCTTATCTCTACATTTTCACTAATAACTTTCAAGTGACCTGGAATATACTGGGATAATGCCTGAGTAATTTGCACCTGCACATTAAAATGCACAAAATGATAGGACAAGGGGGAATTGCTTTGTACTGAAAGAAGGGGATATTTAGGTTAGATGTCAGGGGGAATATTTCCACTCAAAGGGCGGTGAGGCGCTGGCACAGCTGCCCATAGAAGCTGTGGTGCACCATCCCTGGAGGTGCTCAAGGCCAGGTTGGATGGGGCCTTGGGCAGCCTGAGCTGATGGGGAGCAGCCCCACACAGCAGGGGTTGGAGCTGGGTGGGCTTTGAGCTCCCTTCCAACGCAAACTGTTCTGTGATTCTGTGATGAGTTAATTGGGCTTCAAATAGGTCCAGGTTTCTGTGCAAGATCTCAGCATTCACCATTTGCAGCATGGGCAGTTGCACACAGCAGCCATTCTATCCCCAGGGACCACCAAGCCCCACCTGGCCCTCAGGCCCTGCCACAGCCAGGCCTTGCTCACATCATGGCCCCTTTCCACTGCCTCTCTGTGCACTCTGAAACAACCACATGCCCAGGACCCCATCCTGCCCAGCCCTGCTGTAGAGAGAACATGAAGTTTTTAGATGTGGTTGTTGCTGTCCTTTACTCTTACACAAATGGCGGAGGGTGCTGTCAGTAAGCAAGTTTGAGTTGGTTGGGTGCTCATTTTCATTCCTTCTCCTTTTTTCAGAGAGCCTGAGATGGTAGGAAGCCTATTTGCATAAACAAAATAAATTCTTCTAATGAAGTGCAGAGGAGAGAAAATAGCTTCATCACAAGCAGCAGCTCCCTGCTGTGCTGGAGATTGGATGTAGAGAGCCTGTTCCAGATAAACTCTGCAGTGGGCTGAGGTCAGAGCCTACGTCTGGCAGTAAAAACAAAACCCCATGTTAGGTGGTTCTTACCTTCTGTAGTCCAACCTGCAACATCTCCATCTGCAGAGGATGGGGTTTTCTTGGCCACACCAGCCCAAACACAATCCTCAGCCCCTGAGGATGACGAAGCTCTCTGTCAGTGAACTGAAAGTTGCGGATCACACAGGGATACCCTTATTCAGGCACACCTCTCACTGTGTATCTCTGGTCACCTCAACTTCATCCATGCTGTAAACATGCCAGGCCTGAAGTCCAGACCTGAACTTGGAGAAATGCCTGTGGAAGCAGAGCCTGAGTGTAAGCTACACCCTCCTGCATCTCTCCTTTTTGCCTTGAGAGGAAACTGCTGCCAGAAGGGACAGAGAAAGTCAACACACAGAGAGTGTGAACAGGGAGTTCAGGCTCAAATATGAGTAAAGACAAGGCCTGAAGTAACTGGATGTTACATTTTTATGCTTTCTGATCCCAAACAATGTATAGTCACCTTAGGAAATCAAATTGAAGAGTGATGAAGGCCAGAATTTGGATGATTGTTTTCTATCATTTCTTTCTTTCCTCAGACTCTCTTGAATTTTCTTTTCCTTGCTTAGATCACTTGGTAGTTCTAGTTAATTGTTCAGTCAAAATATTTCATTATTTTCTTTGTTTGTTTGTTTGTTTTTAATTGAAAAATGTCGATTCCCTTAGTCCATGCTTTGTATTTTTTCTTTTACTTCCAAATATTCTCTTCTTAAATGAGATATTTTGTCTCCTACTGAAACTCCAAGGAAAGACTCTTGGAATGTATGGACTTAGCCATGCCACTTCATGCTTCCTCTTACCAGAGGATGATGTGAAGCTTGTCTACAAAAACAACAGCAGAGATGGTAGGGAATGTATTAGAAAACAGTGGGCAGACCTGGAAAGCCCTGCACCTAAAAGTGAGAATCTGTCTCTTTCAAACAGATGGCAAGTTGTAGAAAGCTAAGCAGGAACAACTCTCCTGTTTCACAGTGAGAGTGATTAACCAATGGAAGAGGCTCACCAGGGGAGGGAAGAGATTAGCTTTAGCTTGAAATCTTCATTTCAAATCTGGCTGCCCTTCAGAGAGAAAATCTATGCCAAGCTGAACTTGTTAGGCCAACTCAAAATTGTTTGGAGTATGGCAATAACTAGATCCTGTGATAACCAGTAAATTAAACTAAATGATCTCAGGCATTTTCTGGCCCCTGAACTGTGTATGATGCTGTAAGGCCAGTAGAGAACAGTTCTAAAGAAATGCTTCAAGACTTAATGTGCCCCTCACCTGATTCTCCATTATTTCTACAGGGCGCATTTTAGCAATCCAAAGAAAGAAAGTTCCTCAAACAGTTCACTGGTCATGGATGATGATAGAAGAGCTCAATTAGAAGAAGTCAGAAGAGAATACATTGATTTAGTAATGCACTGAAGAAGAGATGAGGGAAGTGTAGAAGAATATGTGTAAATTAATCTAATTATAGAAAGGCACCTGGAACAGCTTGAAAATCAAGTAAATGTGAGTACTTTAAATCGCAGAGTTTCCTACAACTGTAAAAGGACTGATATATCCTGTTTGAAACAGTTTGTTTCCTGACAATGAAGCATAAATTAAATGAACATATTTATGGTAAAAAATAATGTAGAAAACCTACAAAGAACTAAACGAGGGGAAAAAACGGGATTCAGATCTTTCCAACTGAAATTCATTCTGACCCCCAAGTAATGGACAGAACTTTGAAAGACGTCAGAAACAAACGGTATCCGTTTACTAGATGTCAGAAATAGTCTTCATCTTTTCCTTAAGTGTGTCTACAAAAACGCAAGCCCGGAGAAGCCAGCAGGCTTTCAAAAGCTGCCAGAAGGCTCTCAAATGAACCCCACAAGGTATTTTCATATCATGGACGTTCATAGCAAAGAAGAGAAACTCATTAAACTTAATTGGCCCACCCCGAGAGTCTTCTCTATGCCAAGTTTCTTTCTTTATTTTTCGAAAGAACTACTCCGCTGAAAGCACTGATGTCAAAACAGATGAACTCGCAGTGAGATCTTCGAAGATTTTTACTTTGATCTCGGTCTAAGGAAAAACTGACATCTGAATGAGGATTTAACTGGCCTGCAGTGAACTGCTAGACTTCATCTCCAGGATTGAAATTAAAAAATAATAATCTGTAAAAATATATCTTTTCCAACAAATGCTTGTTAGAAATCTTTTAGGATCAACTCCTCAGTAAGCTCTGATTTTCAGACCTGCATGCCATAAAGTCAGTTGCTGATCTTACATTGATGCACATGCTTAGCTTTGTGCAAGGAAGCAGTCAGGCTGCAATCAATGGTGGAAGACAAAGTAAATAGATGTTCTCCCCAGATCCAAGAAAAAAAAAAAATCAATGACATAAGAATAAAGTGAAACACGTGAATGTGTTTCCAGGAATGAGATACCTTGCCGACCATCCGGATTTCTTAACTTTCATTCTCACAAAAATACCTTAGCAAATACTTTTGGTAGAGCCATATACCATGGACTCCAACTGGCTTCAGCGGGTTGCCCACATTTACCATTAAAAGAACCCATAACATTTCTGTGGATTCTCACATGAGGAAGACCACTATTGTACTTTTTCAAATGCCAGCATTTAAGGACCATGTAATTCAAATCATAATAACACTCAGAGGGGGCTCTTGCTCTTACCAGGTCATTTTCACAGTGCAATTTACTGGGGGTTTTAGACCACAGCTGTTTTTAGAGTTCCCAGAGGTCGAGAGGAATGTCACGTGCAGGAGCGATCACGGTGCTGTGATTTACAGTCATCTTCACAGTCATCAGCCCCACTCGTCTCAGCGATTACTCAGTGCTGGCGCAGCCAGCAGCACAGACCTACACAAGGACTGCTGCACTCTTCAGTAGTGATTCACCCCTCCTTGCACATAAAGCCTTTACAGAAACACTCCTCAGCCTTCCTCAGCTGGAAGGATGTGCTGCATTTATACCTCCTTATCGGTGTCCCTTTCCTTAGCCTCCAGACCTGAAAGGCATGTGTAGCCCCAGCTCTTGCTGGCACTGTCTCTATAAGCACTCCATAAATTTCCTTCTGGCAAATTTAAGGACTATCAAATGGGCATGACCATCAACTCTTATCAAGCACAGGCCACTCCTGCGGTCTGCAGCCTAAACCATAGCCTGAAACAACGTAAGAACTCAGGACAACCCAGTGCTTCTAAGTGTACTTTGCTCACATATGCATGCACCTTTTAAAGCTAAATCTTGGGCTTAACAGCCAGCAATTGACAGTCCCTTTGCAGTTTTCTAACCCAAGAACAGTTTCTTTCAACCGCATCACATATCTCCCAGCAGCTCTGACAGTACAGTACAGCCCAGGGAGAGAAACCCTTTGCAGCTCTGCTTCCTGAGCCACCAAGTCACCCTTTAGCAAAACTTAACAAGGGTGCCAGCGCAAGCCTGCAGTGACTTTTCCATGTGCTATCCACCTCTATTCAGATGGAAGAGCTACCTCACCACAGCTTGTGCAGCCACTGCTGACTTGAAGGCCAGAGTGGGAACTGGAAGGGGGAAAGTCCCTATGAATGAGCAGTTTGAATGTGATCCAGCATACCAACCCCCCACCTTCCATCTCAGCCTACATCCTTAATCCCAAACGAAGATTCAGGGTCTGGAGTTTCTTGAAAACTACTTTATGAGCCTAAGATTACACAGATATTCCTTCCGGATGGCAGTCCTCCTTTCTCGGACTGCAGTACTAAGCCCGGCTAATGCGGCTCAGATGAATCTGACCAGCATCATGAGAGTACTGGATGATTTTTTGTTTTGTTTTTTTCCCTTTGGCTGGGTGTAGCTGTTATGTAATTTTTTTCATCAATATAGGGGAGGGCATTATTTATAGGAGATTACAGGGATTACTAAAGCAAACCATTTGCACTTTCCAGTGGCTGGTACAACTTGCAATATCCTACCCTGCCTCATAGTTAGCAAGTTGGAGGATCAAACAATTTTGGTTTGATTCTCCTCCAGTGTGCTGATGCAGCACAAATCTTGTGTCTACACTTTGAGCTAGCTGGACACAAGCCCATACCCACCAGCTGCTTCCAGCACTCCTCTGTGCAAACATACAGACTACTTCAGGGCAGGAGGGAGGGATGCGCTTGTGTTTTCTTCCCCCAGCATTCCTGCATTCCTTCGTGGCCTGTACTTAGTGAGAGACCCACTAAGGGGGTCATCAAGGCCAAGGGCAAGGTGCTGCCCTTTGGTTGTGGCAATCCCAGATACATATACAGACTGGGAGAACTCACTGAGAACAGCAATGCAGAAGAGGATTTGGAAATTCTGGTGAACAAAAAGCTAAACATGAGCCAGCAATGTGTGCTCACAGCCCAGAACGCATTTGGTCTTCTGGGCTGCATCACAAGAGGGGTGGGCCTGCAGTACTGGAGGGATATGAAGCTTCTGGGGCAGGTCCAAACAAGGGCACAAAGATGATCAGAGGGCTGAAGCACCTCTCCTGTGAAGACAGGCGGAGGGAGCTGGGCCTGTTCAATCTGGAGATGAGAAGGCTCTGAGAAGACTTCCCAGTATGTTAAGGTTTCATTACAGGAAGGGGAAAAACTTTACACAGTCTGATAGTGAAAGGACAAGGGGGGGTGGCTTTAAATTAAAAGAGGAGAGATTTAGTTTAGATGTCAGAGATAAATTTTTCACAGAGGGGGTGGTGAGGCGCTGGCATGGCTGCCCAGAGAAGCTGTGGTGCCCCATCCCTGGAGGTGCTTAAGGCCAGGTTGGATAGAATCACAGAACCATCAAGACTAGAAAAGATGTCTATTACCGAGTCTGACCATCCATCTACCACTGATATTGTATACTAAACCATGTTCCTAAGTACTGCACTTACCCTTTTCTTGAACACCTCCAGGGACGGTGACTTCATACCCCCTTGGGCAGCCTTGCCACTGCCTCATCGCTCTTGCTGAGAAGAAATGTTTCCTAATGCCCAAATTGAACTTTTCCTGGCACAATTTGTGGCCATTACCTCTCATCCTATCACTGTAACCTGGATGAAGAGGCCAATTCCCACCCCATCTCAACCTCCTTTCAGATGGCTGTAGAGTGATGAGATCTCCCGAGCATCCTTTTCTCCAGACTGAAGAACCCCAGCTCCCTCAGCAGCTCACCATCAAACCTGTGCTCCAGACCCCTCACAGCTTCACTGCCCACACTCCAGTGCCACAGAGTCTTTCTTGTATTGAGGGGCCCAAAACCAAACACAGTATTCAAGATGCAGCCTCACCGATGCCAAGTACAGAAGAACCATCACCTCCCTGTTCCTGCTGGATGTGCTATTCCTGACAAAAGCCAGAATGCCACTGTCCTTCTTGGCCACTTGTACACCTTGCTGGATTACATTCAGCCGAGGATGGGGCCCTGGGCAGCCTGATCTGGTGGGTGGCAGCCCTACCCATTGGAGGGATTTGGGACTGGGTGGGCTTTGAGGTCCCTTACAACCCAACTCATTCTATGATTCTGTGACCCTTCTTCATCTTCTCCATGCAGATCCTTTGCTCCACTGCCACCTTCCTCCAGCACACTTTTCACCAGGTGTGTCACCTATTTTTGACTGAGATATTCAACCTCATTCACCCCTCCATTCCAGTAGTACGGATCATAGCTTTTCCAAGTTACTTGACATTTGAGGAGTGATTATTTCTTTCACAACATTCCCACTCACTGAGTAAGAGAATGGGAACGATGCTCATGCATTAATAAGATAGCAAACATTCTGCTCTTTATATTTTCATCAGTCATCTCTCTCAGGTACAAACACATACATATGATACAGATTATATATGACATTTTCTTTCCTCCTGTCACACACAGAAAATGGTGCAGTAGACAGTCTGAGAGATCAGAATACGCCACAAAAGCTTTCTCCACCCTGCCTCACCAGCTGCTATGTTCAAGGTGAATCGTGAAGGGAAATTCAAAACTAAAGGCTTCTGTGTGTAACATTCAAGTCAGCCCGCTGCAGAAAATTGGGCAGAACTTACTTCATTAACACAGCCAGCAGCTCTGTGAGAGCCCAGCAAGTGTTAGTCATTCTCCAAGGTGTAGCCACGAACCCTTGCACAGAAGTTTCTCATGAATTCTGGGAATCAGTAATCATGTCCTAGATTCTCCCAGCCCCGCCAAGTTGGCTTGCCCTTCAGAGAAGTAAATCTTAGTGTCAGGATGCAACTGTTCCTGTAGAACTCAGAGAGAGCCCCCAAACTCATTCAGTGGAACTGAGCTACTCCCCCAAAAGTATCCCCGACATCAACACACTGAAGACTGTAGTAAGCCAGATTTTGGGTGCAAGTTAGCACTCTTCAAATGAGATTGACTTGGCAGCCCAGGAACAATGCAGAAATAACAGGGATGAAAATTCTCCCAGGTTTACAGTGAACATTACCTTCACTTAAGAATGCTTTTGGAAGGCAACCTTGAATACTCCAGCAATGGAACCTGTCAATACATCACTCCCCCTCTTAACCAGCATTCAATAAGCGGTGACTCTCCCACTCCTCCGCAGCGCTGCACGAATAGCAGTGCAAAGAGGAGCACCATTAGCCTAAGGTAGTCCACCAGCTGCAGCCTGTGTGTTTCTAAAGGTCTGCCAAAGCAGCACTAAGAAAGCAACGCATCACACAGGTCACAGAAAATAACACATTTTTAATCTTCCCTTCGTGCAGCACTTGGGAAAATGCATGTTTTGGCTCCGCATCAATTCTCACTTATGTGGTATCTGAAGCTCAGAGTTCTAGGAAGGCCAAAATAATAATTCCATTTTAATTTCCCTTGTTCTGTCTCAGTGGGCGTAGGGACACAGCGCCAGTCCCGATGAGTTTATCAAGAATCTCATTTGCTATGGCTGTTTCTCTGAAAGCTCTTCAGTCAGACGTTACATGAAACCATGCCAGCCAACTAGGACTGAAAAAAGTAAACCACAAAAGCTCAAAAATCTGAAAGATCAATAAAAAGGACCTCGCATTTTAAACAGTATTCATTATTTTTAAGCTATGATTACATGCCACGAGTTCAGATTATCTTGAGGAGTTTCTCGTGATTCTCAAACACTTGCTGGAGACACTGGCAGTGCTGTTCAGATCCCAAAAGCTATTCTTGAGAAGGAATAATATGTGGCAGACTGATTAAGCCCAAGAAAAAAAACGCCGTGACTCCAACTGCTTCGAACAAGTCAGCACCTTACTAAACAGAAACTGATTTCATTAAGAGAAAAGTGATGGGTTTCTGCGGTCAGAGCCCGTGAGTTATTGGAGAGCTGCCCTTGTAATTATTGATGCCTCTCCACGAGTTTGTTGTACCTGGCTCAGCCCTCTGCTCCAGCAACCTACTCCTAAAAAATCCAGTGGAAAGGTGAATTTTGGAGAGACTCATTAAAACACTTACATATTCTACTGACACCGAGGATCCTGAACTCCTTTAAGTTCACACCATCAACAGACTATTGAGATGTACGGAAGGTGTACAGCCACTGGATCAGTAGGAGCACATCACCGCGTGCACAAATTTCCTGGGTCAGGCCACACCAAGTGCTTTGCAAGCACAGTGCTACGTGCTCTGAGGGTGCATTGCCCTCAGCCTGCTGAGAAACCACAGCACAGTCAGTATTGAGCTGAGTGAGAGAGATCAAGTTGGGAAAAATGTGTGATTGAAAACATACCTTAGATCTTCACAACAAAATGTCTTGTGTTTATTTGTTCGCCAGAAGTAGGATAGAGAAGAGAAAGCATTTCTGAGCCAGGAGAACTGCCAGTTGGTGTTAATCTTATCTAACTCCGTGCATCTCCACGATCTATTGGGTATGTAGGAATGTAAAATTATTTATTTCATATACTAGTGAACATAGGATCACAGAACGTTTTGTGTTGGAAAGGACCTCAAGGCGCACCCAGCCTCAACCCCTGCCATGGGCAGGGCTGCCCCCCACCAGCTCAGGCTGCCCAGGCCCCCATCCAACCTGGCCTTGAGTGCCTCCAGGGATGGAGCACCACAGCACCTAACATAATCTAAGGAAGAGCTTCATTGTCAGACTACTTGGTAAACAATATTTGAAGTACTGGTACACGAAGTGTTTAGGCCTCTGGGAATACCTGTGGAGTCTGACGTTTGATTATTTGGCCACACTTCCACTGCACAGACTCTTTCAGCTCTGCACTGACACCATACAGCATCCTGAAGTTTTATTCATGGATATCAAGAATCCAGTGGGACACATCAACTCTTAACTAACAAAAAACCCCAGCACACTGCAAAGACACGCTGAGATTTTCCTTCTCTCTGTTGGAAGAATCTGTGACCGCCCAAGGTATAGCTCCTAGCTTTCTTCCGTAGCACAGCTCAGGCTGCCCAAAACCAGAACCACTCAAATCATCAGATATAATCCAATGCCCATTCCAGCATTTATAGCTGCTGAGAGAATGTGAGCACTGTTCTGCATTACTTTCCTGAAATAGCTAACTACCAGTCTGAGTGGCTGACTGGGCTAAACAAATTGCAACCCAGGGCTCCTTCCTCATCCTCCCCCACCCAACCCCTATTGAAAAATAAATAAATAAATAAAATAAAATGTTCATATTAGAAACTATCAATTATGAAGAAAATAGTACATCCAGTTAAGAGACAGCTATTCAGCAGACCTTTTATAAATAAATCCTGCTGCTGAGGAAGCACGAGTGCTTGTGTAACCACGTAGCAGGCCTGCAAGTGCTGCTGTGCCTGTGGCCACTGGCTTCAGTGGGCACTATGTCTGTCCCAAAGGCAGAGATTTTCAGTCCCTCCCCTGTGCACATACAATGCTTCATAGCGTGAGAAAACTGGATCGGTAGCATCTCCTTACACGCTTTGTTTTCTGGCCTTCTGGAGACCACCATCTCTCAGAGTTGGTACTGCTGCTACTTTTGTTTGGGATCAGCTGAGGCTCTGAGAGATTCACTACTGCTGATCCACTCTTGGGATAAGCTAGACTCAGGAGCCTAAGTTCTCTATCCTTGGCATCCACCATGCTCTGCTCAAACAGGGCCCACAGAACACAGGGACACGACAGTCCGTCTCACCTCAGGTCCTGATTCATAACAAATACCATCACGTGTTTCACAGATAATAAGCTGACAGCTCATCCTCAATGAACATGTACAATTTTCCTTCCGAACACAGGCATCAACATCAAAACTGAAACAAATTAAATGCCAGATTTAATATGATGCTAAAGAGAACTGAATAAAGACAAGCATACAGTATTTGTGTTACATACAGTCTGTTTTCAATCTTTATTTATAATGAAGCTGAAAGCTTATATATTCTCCTTTCTATTGAAATGAAATCTCCAAGCCAGAATATAACTGTTTTAAGCTAGATTTGAAAGCATTTTTTCTTAAAGATAAGCAAACTCAAGTAACAAATAAATACCCTTTTTGTGCACATAAGCAAAACAACAAAAAAATGGTGTAGGTGAATAGCTTGCATGGGTAGTAACACAAGGGAGAACCTTGCCTTGTTTTACACATGGACTGCCTATTTGTTCTGTGAATAGGTAGGTGACCAAATACAGTCAAGCACTCATTTCTCAGAAGGCTGAAACCACGAAAGATGATGGGAATCTTGGTTTCTTTAGGCTACAGGTTTCTGCTCATGCTCCATTAAGAAAAACTTCTGAGAAACTTGAGTAAACCACATTTTCATGTATTTTCCTATTGGTATTTTGTGCTTCATGTGCCATTAGCCTCAATTCTCAGCAGGTCAGCAAAAAGGGCAGCACACGGATCCGACCCCATAGCACAGACTTACAACCCCACGGCTCCTCCCAGCTAAGCTCACACCTGTGTGGAAGAAAGGTCCATCCTACAAGTATTTTCCTCCATTCCAACATCCAGGCTGGGTCTAGCCAACAGTAAAACAAAACATCATTTATTCTTCTTTCACTCAACATCATGGTCATCCTCTCAAACACCACTTGGCTTTCGTATGCAGAGTAACTCTTTACCTGTACTTTGAACACAGCTCTCACATGACCACAAAGAAAAGTTCGGCACGTCTTTTGTCAGGGTGAGTCGTTTCTTGTACCTTTTCTGGTCTTAAAAAATGAGCCAAGTTTTATTTTTAATCACACTTTTATTACCTTTTTTTCCAAAATCAAGCAAAAAAAAATTCCTCAAACAAAACCCATACTGTTATGCTATATTTACACTATAGACTTCTTAACCTCTAATGTAAATATGCATATTATGAAGTAATCTGTCTTTGGAAAAGAATGCTATTTTGAGTGTTGTGATGATGGATAAATCTTATCAATGTAATATTCTAAGAGAAAAGAAAATCCATTTTCAGAGCTGTCAAACATCAAGATAAGCATACAGATTAATTCTACTCAAGTTATTTTAAACAATTTCAAAAGAAACCTCAAACATGACAATAACCGTAACATTGCGAAAACTGATGATTTTTGATGGACATTACTTATCAAAATTGTATGCAAAAGTAGGACTAAAAAAATCTCTTAAAAGTTTCAAACGTGATTTAGAGCATTCATTTCTTCTTGGGCATTAGTTTGTCTTCATAGTTGACAGGGACCATGCCACTGCATTCTTCCATCTTTGGCACAGGATACTTTATAAAAGCACGTCTAATTACGTCAATATCACGTCCTAAATGATCCATCATGGTCGATACAATTGAAGGTGGGCCCTCTAAGTCTACCAAAAAATACCTGCAATGAGAAACACACATACAATAAAACAGAATACCTGTACTACAACTTCAAATAACAGTGAGATATCTCAGATGAAACTTCCTACCAGAACTCTTTTAAATAAAAGCTCAGTGCTATTTTGATTTCAAATATGAAAAGTTCAACTTGGGCAGGCTCAGCCTAAACTCTTCTTGGTTGCACAGCACATTAAAGAGATTTTAATCTTCTTGTACCTGCTCTGTTAGTCTCCATACCTTGATGTGAATAGTATGTTGGGTTTTTTTCCTTAAAAAGAAATGGCATGGTTGCATATTTGCTTACAACATGCATACTCCTTTGAATTCACAGCATTGTTTCAATGGGAAACAGATGTCAGTGCAAAACATCTCAAGCTTACGTACACATAAGCGTATTTCTTCAAAGTTCTGCTTTGGAGCTGAACGTAATTTAAAAAAACAAAACTAAAGCAAACAAAAAGGAAAAACAAAAGAAACGAGCACAAACAATAAAGTAAACCCAAATAGAAGGACTTATCCTAAATTAGGCGCCTCTCCAATGTGAAGAGAGCTTAAATCATCAATGTGGGGGCAGGAGCTGAAGCTGCATTCGGGAAATGCCAATTTGCACAGTCGGCACTTGAGAAGCGTGCTGACTTGCTGACCTTGGCAACAGTGAAAAGGCCATCCTTCCACACATGCACATAAAGTACAAAATACACTGCTCCAGGTAAGCACTTTGTCTCCACCACATAACTACCTTTGACATCTGCAAAACAAACCCAGCTGCCTACCTACGGAAAGGAGAACATCACTCCTCTGGTTAGTATCTTGAATTAGTATAACATATAACACGCATACTAGCACAGTAAATACCTTGACTGCACCTCCCCATGAAGCATCAGTATACCCTGAAAGTAGTGTCCCTTAAACAAAGTTATACTATGCATTTGTCAAGAACCACACACCAAAGCAGGATCAAACATCCCAGTTGGATTTTAAAACTACCTAACAGGATTGCGTTCTGCAGGAGATGTGGGCTCTTATCAAGGTGAACAACACTTCCATAGACACAATTTTGGAGGATAAGACCCCAAAAACAGCAGCTGGAATTGGAGGCTGAATGGGAAATACAGGTGCAGTCTCCAAAAACAGACAGATGCACATCCATGTTGCTGTCCTGCAGTAGAGCTCTTTATACCTAACTAAATGCCTCACACAATTAACACCAAGAAACAGTACACACACAGGAGACCCGTTAGGCCAGAAATGAAATCCAGAAAAATGTGCTGGACTGCTGCAGAGAGGTGGAATTCATACATAGAAAACACTGCAAAGAAGATTCTTCTCAGCCAGACATCCTCATCCTGAACCTCTTACGCTGGCATCTGTATTAACAGTCACAACTTAGGACTGAAGACTTTTTCAGAAAAAGCAGATGGAAGCACCAAGTTCCCCCCAGGCGAGGTGAGTAGCCTGATGGCAAGAAATCTCCTTGCAGCCTGCACTGAAGAAGCCCCTCCTCCAGAACAGGTGCCCAGCTGGTGTAGGCCTTTGCTCCGCATCAGAGGAGTGGGGACCAGCGCCAGCTCACGTCAGCTATGGTGACTGCAGCAGGGACAGCTCGCCTTAAAGAGGGCTTGGAGGGTTACGGGTGGCTCATTCCTCCTTGCATATCTCCACAAAGGGAACGGGCTTCAGCTTAATTTGTTTGGAAAAATGATCTGCCTCCAATTTTCTGAATATCAGAGAATGGGAGATGCCACCTGGTTAAAAGTTTAGGGAAGAGAATGAGTGTGAAGCTTGGAGAAGTCATTAGAATTGTGGCATAACAATCCTGAAGGATGCACACCCCCTTGAAAAGGGAAAGTCTTTTTTCTGTTAAAGCCATTAAAAGTCATTGGTAAATTTAACAAATGCCACCTAGATCTTCTCCAATGGAGGAACCCTTCCCAGTCCTCTCACACTTGTGACTAACATAAGGGAGGACGGGCTGAAAAATCTCAGCTGACACCATGCCATCACTCCCATGCCCAATTCCCCTAGCTTTAGGTTTGCATGAGCATTCATTCATTTTGCAAACCGTGCCCTCTGACACACCGTGTTAATCCCACTTCTCCCGAAGCTGATTTCATTTCTGTTTGCAAGTGGTATGCTGCTTTTCATTGTGCTTCTAAAACGGCAGTAGATTTGGTGGTGGTGGTGGTGGTTTTGCGGCGTTGGGTGGTTGGTTTTTTTTTTCCCTTCAAAAGGCTGCTTTGCAACTTTGTGCTTTCTCTCACATTAGCAAACGGTGGAAATTTCCACTGACGCACTGTTGATAACTGAAGGAGAAGTGGGGGATGGGAGGATGAGCTGTTGCAGCATATCTTTATGGCTCCTCGCAGAATAGGTATTTTATCTGAGGACACAAAACTGCAGTAATTGGGGACAAAGCCTTTTTTTTTCTTTGTAAAGAACAGCAACCAGTCTTCAAGGTAACAAGCAGCAAACTGAATCCCTGTGTAAAAAAGAGCGAAGGAGGGGCCAGCGTAAGAAATGTTATTCTTTCATTAAAGGAAGAGAAGAAAATAACAGCTGCAAAAAGAATAAGCAAATGTAATTGACAATGCAATTCCTGCAGAGATCTGGAACACCTTCCGTCCAAATACAAGCATTTAAATCAGCCGTCACGAGGTTATGGGCTTTTTTCACCCACTCTAATAAGGCATGCCTCAATTTCAGCCAGCGATCTATGACCCGATCCACCACGCTGTCTGCTGTTTGTGTAGTAAGCGAGAGCAAATCCCAGTGAGACTTAAAGATGGGGAAAAATACAGGAGAGGAACTACCTCATTCGTGCAAGCAGAAATGCAAAAGCATTTAGGCTGTCTAGGAGTCACCAGGGGAGAAATGCAGGAAAATTCCATTGATTCAATACGAGACCACAGTTATTTTTGTCATCTTGCTCGACTGTAAACAGAAGGATGATGTAAATACAGGAGAGCAGAGTACCCAGTGAAACATAACTGAACAATGCTTAAATTGAAAAAAAAACTAAAATAAATAAAAAAGAACAAAAAAAAAAAAAATAAAGGAAGAAAAAAGAAAGAAACCCACCAGGTTCCATTTATCCTTTTTAATATATCCAAGCCAAAAAGGGTTTGAACATTGAGTCCTAAAGATGCACAAATATCTGGCTTTCAAATGGACAGTATATGGTTTCAAAGAACCCTGAATGACACCTGGATCAAAACTCACTTGTAAATCCTCCTGGAACGTGACTACAAGGCTATGTGCAATATGCCGAGGGAGCAATGGAAAAAGCACACATACGGTAGACTTGGAAAAGGCTGCGTGGTCCACAGTTGTGCCCAAAAACATTTGTATGCCTAAAGCTCAAGCTCCATTAGCTATCTTGCCTTTAAAATTTTCCTTTACACAGCAACAGTGAGTCTAAGTAAGCTTCCCTAATGGGAAAGTGGAAGATAAGGCAAGAAAACGTACAACTGAAGCACCCAAGAAAGGAACAAGAAACTGTCAAGAGGAAAGCAAGCTGCGGTACTCTCATGAGAATAGCTGGACATTCATTTTTACCATGGTGATCCCCTGCTAACCAAATTGCTTTGCTACATGAATGCCCACTTCATCTCTGGAACCACTGAATTGTTCTTGAAGAGCCACAGTTTGCTTTTTTCCTCGATTCTTGCAGCTACTTGTTCTCAGTGGGGCAGGCAGGCGAGCTTCTGCTTAGAAGGATAATCATTTTGGAACTGGAAGGATTAGCACACTTGTTACTTCTAGCTTTTAACAAACATGCATGGAATAGATGGGAGTCCCTTTAAAATCACTAGGACAGCGACTGGGAAATTCCATATCAAAACCGAAAGCTGGTATCTTAGTAATAAAACTGTGCCATAGCAGGGATGCAAATAATCCATGATAAACCAGTATGCTGGGGAAAACTAATTAATTAATTTTTAATTGTCTGCAGTCTTCAGAAATTTCATTTGCCAAAGCTATACATAGATGCCTGTTATTAAGCTAATGCAATAATGGAAAGATATTTTGCAGTGTTGAAGAGAAATAGAACAATACTATTTCTCTGCAAAACAGAAACATGCCTGACCTATTCAGAGTATTTTAGAAGCCATGCTCACTGGGCAGTATTTGAAAAGTCAGCAAATTTGTCAGGAAGACAGCTGAAAGGATTACTGTTTGGGAGTGGCCGTTACATTGTAATCAGCATGCTCGCACAAAGATGATACAGAATTCAGTGCACCAAAAAATGACGCCTAGCAACATCTCAAATGATTGCACTGTGAAGACTGCAAACTGCAGTCTCAAAGGTAAGGTGAGAAAGAAAACAGTATTTCGGGGCTTTGGTACCTGAGGTACGTGAACACTTACACAATGCACGTGAACAAAAGCATTTAAAGGGAAAGTAATGGTTCAACTCATCAATGGAGAAAGCCCCATCTAGTGGAAGAAGACAATCAGTTTTGTAGAAAGTACTACATACGTGCCTAATACTCAAGTATTCAAACTGGTTTCATTCTCACCCCAGTACAATGCAGATTCAGAACTCCTTTCTTCTGAAACAGACCGAGATGTAAGATGTTCTCAGATCTGAACAAACCAAACAGCCCGGGCTGTACATTAACTATACATTCGATCTGGTGGTACTAAGAAAGTTTGCAAGGTCTTTCATCTGTTCTTCTTTTCTCCAATTTGGCCCTCGGAAGCCATAAAAATCAAGGGAATCTACCTGAGGGAACGAGAAGGTGAATTACCCGCAAGATGTCCTTCAATCACATATCGCTTCTATTTTATGAGAAGGGGCTGGGAAAACCTGAAAACAATCCTGAGGATACCTCTGGTGGAAAACTATTATTTCACCCTTAAAAATCCAGGTAGCACAGGTTGCTGGACGGCAACTTAGCATCTCTTGTCCTCAGGGAACAATATTCCACACAAGCTGCTTGCTTAAAAATAAGTTGTGTAAGTACAGTTCCTATATTGTAGGAAAGAAGTTTAAACACGTAACATAATTCACATAGCTAAGCTTACAAAATACTCAGTCTCTTAAAGAACATCAAACCCAATTACTGAAATACTCCTCTTGATAATTATCTATTCCTTGTATATTAGCTACCATGGCACTAAGAAATGAGGCAGACTCACATGCCTCTTCTTCCGTAAGCCCACGTTTTGGCAGTGAATCGTGAAGTCATGAGCCACATAAAAGCAAAACACAAGGTTCTTCCACAAAAAGGAGAAACTTCTTCAGATCCTAAACCACTAAGGGGAGCTGGGAGAAATTTGTGACAAAGCCAGGACAGCCTCCAAGGAAGGTACCTGTGCTACTCAACATATTCCAGCACCACTCGGGTCTCCCTGTGCAACTCCAAAAGACAATTACCCAAGCACGTGTTAAGACAGCCTTGCAAAGCCCAACTCGCCGTGAACAATAGTAAGACCTGAGCTTGCTATTTCAGAGAACAAGTGGGTTGATGAGGTAATGGGGAGTGAAGAGCAAAACAAAAACAACAAGAGACAAGTAAGCAAATAACAAACAAGTACTGCCATCTATTCAAAATCAGATTTTCAAGGGGGAAAAGAAACAACAAACCAAAGAAATGAAAAGGTTGGCAAACAGAACATGCAAGTTGTTATGAAAAACCAGAATCATGCACAGTTTAGCTAGACAGCTTACAAATAAAGAGAATGAAAATGCAAAAGATGTGAGAAAGGTCTAAAAACATTACTATGTTAGAGGTAGATTAAGTGAGGGGAAGCACACTGACACTGAGCAAAACGGAAGGGAAAGACCACAGTGCTGTACTGATTTACAAATGGTACCAAATCTGAGCACAGATTAGGCTGATGAACAGCATGTTTTCTACAACAGAAATAACAAAAAATATAAATAGAAGTAACATTTAAAAAAAAAAATAAAAATCTTTAACAACAAATCTCTAGAGCATATCAAGATATCCAGAAGGCGGCAATACGCAGACTCCAATTACGCCTGGCCACTTTCTTTTCCCTAAAGCCCCTGCCATAGCTCCTTCCAGTGTAACAGAACCCTGGTTTGCAAAACGTCTGAGCCACTACCTTCCCAAAGGAGTGCCTCAAACCTATTTTTTAAAGATCTGTTTTGCAGCCTCCCTTGTACCAGCTTCCCTGAAGTAAAAATATCCTGCATACCAACCACCTCCCCCAAACCAGCTCCTTAATCTGATGCCTTGAAGCATGAAGTGTCACAAGCATATGATTAAGGCATAGTCTGGCAAGGCCAAAGAAAACAGGTATGCCACAAAGTGCAAACCCACAGACTGTACTACTGAGATCTATCATTTTACAAGCAGTTGCAATATCCCTCAGTTCAGCACTGACCACATAGGCAGCAATGGCTCTGTAGTGTCATCAGCAAGCCATAGTCTAGACCCTTCATTTGAAAGCAGCTTTGAGAGATTCATTGTTCCTGTATCATTTTAAACAGCAAACACACATCTAGAGTTTAACATTCCACGAATTCATACACTTAATTTAAATCAGTTTGCTTCTGTTTGTTCCAGAAATAAATACATCCCGATATATATGATATAGTATTAAAAATATATATATACCACTCTACTAAAAGCAATTCAAGTACAATATATCAAAAGCGGTTAAGTCATAGCTAGCAGAACAAATACTTGGCACAAACCTATAATCCATTAGGAAATACAGTCAAGAAACCTTATTTACACTCTCCCATTGTTGGTTTTTTTTCAGAGACATGATGGCCATGGGCAAGTCATTCAGGCTCAGTGCCCAGTACACTTATACACCTAACCCACAATGGAACCAAAGCATGCCTGTGTCACGCTTCATTCATCTGTAAGGTGAACAGTATTTGTTAACAATTTTTGTGTTACCCTACAGAATATACTTGAATCATACCCTTAAATAGTTTAAAAACAAAATAATGCTCTGCTACAGCAATTAACACCATTAATTAGCAGTCACTTTAACTTAACTTCATTTTAAAATACCCGTACACTAACAATCTACAAGCCTTATTCTCCTGATGTACCCATACAGTTCCTGAAGGATATTCTTTTTGTAATTCCTTAAATTCAAAGCCTGTCAGTATTAGGTCTCTGAAAAACAGAAGGTGTTTTCTGTCAGAAGAGATGCACTTAACAGAAAGACCAGAATTTCTTTTAATATACACTCAGTGCACAGGGACCACCTGCTCAGTGAATATTGTTTCCAGAGGGAAAAAAAACAAGCCAGTTATACATGTGATCTGAGGTCTTCAAAGCTGCCAGTGGAGTAAAACCTTTCATTCCAGTGATAGCTGTGGGCCACTATCCCCTGTGGCAACCTTTGAAAAATTGCAGCTTTATAGATCAATTGGCAGCAAAATTCTCACTCTCCACAAAGTCTCCTGGATATTCTTAAATTCGTAATGCACCTGTAATGCTGTATAGCTGAGATAGATGATGCTGAAGCATTGCAGAACTGAGAGGGAAAAAAGCTGCACTGAGAATTCAGGATTCTTTTCCTTCTGGGCCAGCGGCCTGCGGGCCGACTGCCCCCCTGTCATGGGTGCAGGTAGATTTTAGGCTAACCCACGACACCTACCTCATGACCAGTGACCATGCATTTTAGGTTTCATTCATACAGCAAAAGGCTGCGGGAAGGATGGCCTCTCGACATGCTGCAGAGCACGTCTCAGCAGAGCTGTGAGCAGCTGGCAGTGCCATGCTGATGGTCCTTGAGTCAAGATAAGGGAACAGCTTGGGTAACAATGGCTGTTTATAAGGGAACCGGGATGTTGAGGAAAATCATTTTGTCTTCCCAGTAAATACTCCATGCAGCTGAGGGGGCTCTGTGCCACTCTGAGTGACAGGAAGATGGTTCGTGCAGAGGTCACTAGGGCTGTCTCTAAGATACGCTCTCTATGAAGCTGCAACCAATGCTATGAATATTGTATCGCACTAATTTTCACAGAGTAAAACCAGGCAGGAGGTCAAAGGAAGTAATGGATTCGGTGCGCATCCTGAGCCCACGACATCCACATGCTCTCAGCAAACACGCTACCTGAAGAGCTCTGCTGAAAACCACGAAACTAAATAAACAATTCTACTCCTCAAAAACGAAAAGCTTTCAAAAGTTCCACCACTCTTCCTGCAGAAACACAGCATCACTTGCACTACCACAGAAGCCCTTTGAGTCACTTCAGAATAAGCCCAGAATAACTACACTGATTAATATGCTGTTTAATCTAGCGCTCAATACCAACTTTGTATGGAATGGGATACATGCAGAATTATCTTGTTATTAAGGAACAAAGATCTTAGATTTCTTAGTGGGTACAGGTATGTATATTTAGCTTGAGCTAGAAAAGTTCTCTTTCCCGTTAGGAAAAATAAAATTAAAATTAAAATTATGGGTGCTGTAAAGTAGAACAGACTGATTTTATGAGCTGAACAAATAACTGACTTTTCACTTTCTGTTCTCATACTATGTTTAATATCCTGAGTAAGTTATCCTTCAGACCATATAAAATATCAGTGTATTAAGAAACCACCACCCTTGTACAGGAAACTGCAACCTCCCTGGCATCTATAACACAGATGCATTCTCTCACATTACTAGGTCCAGAAACTGCTGCTGCTTCCCATTATAATATCTTGTTTCTCCTGAATTTAAATGATCCAAATAACATTATTCTTTCATGTAGTACACACTTTTAATCACCTCTCCCTTTCAAGAAGCCAGACAATTTAGAGCAGGGAACTGCCATATTCAAATACTGAGAGTCCAAATCCACAGCAAGCAGAATGAAGGCTAATTATTTAGAGATACTTGAACAGGGAGGTGGAGGAAGAACAGCAACGGTCATATTAATCTGACAGCTTCATGACCATGATTTAAACCATGGTAATTATTTGTTACTAAAACCCAACCTCAAACAGAAAATCTATCTGCTCTAAGGACTGCAAAGAAGAGGGTTACAGTATACTGATCTCCTCCTTCTCCCTATTAAACAGATAACATGTTGTAGTAAACAAGTTAAACTAGCTTACATAATCTGAAAGATCCTTTGGAGAAAGGATTAATGTTTATAAATATCTAACAGGAGGTGGGAGGCAAACAGATGAGACCAGGCTCTTCTCAGTGGGTGCATAGCAATAGGGCGAGGAAAAATAATCTATAAACATGGTAAAATAAAGTAATAGCCTGAACACAGGAAGTTCAGGAAGATGAACATGTGGAAGAACTTTATGGTAAGGATGACAGCACTGGAGCAGGTTGCCCAGAGATATGGTGGATTGTCCTTCTATGGAAATATCAAAGACCCATCTGAATGCTTACTGATGCAACCTATCATAGGGAACTGGCTTTAGCAGGGGGTTGGACTTGAAGATCTCTTGAGGTCCCTTCCAACCCATGTGATTCTGTGATATGCTTTCTATTCAGTTCTGTTACACAATTCTGTCTGGCTACTGTGTTCTCCTTCTTCTCTTTCCGTCTCCCTGACAAAGAAACCAACATCTGATCTCCAAAGTGTTGCTTCTCAAGCCGAAGGAAAACTGTGATGCAAAGTGGTGAAGTGTTTCAAGGTGTTAAGTACCCTAAAAGAAAATACGGAAGTCTCAGCTACAGTCTTAGTTCCCATCTATAATGAAATATGTTATACCAGATCCTCATTTTGCTTAATCACTCTGAAAAGAATAAGGTAATTAATAATTCTATCTTGAGACAAGGCTTTGATTAGCTCCTGTGTGGAGACAACAAGACTAAAATGCAAAACATACAGGATCAAGACACATTTTGAATGCAGACCATCACAGCAACATGGAGCAAAAGTGCAAGAAATCCATGGCCACAGTGCCATTGCTTTTGGGTAAGGAACTGGCACACCATGGAGGTTTCCCTCCCAATCCTTTCTGTCAGCCTGCTGTGCTCCCCTTCACAGGAGAAGGGAGAGGTCTTCAGCAGAGGGAGCAGAAGCCTGCCCCAGGAAATGATCTAAGGAGGGCTTCATAAAAAGCTCACCTCTGGAGTCACTTCACTTTCTCTGGTACCAAAAGACCACCAAGGAAGGTGGCACACGTGCTGGTCAGCCACCTGATGACAGCTGGCTGCACTGGAAGGATGGGGAAAGTGTGCAGCTAATTGTTATTTGGATTACTGCAGGCAGGCCTGGCGCCACACAGCACAGGTTGCCTAGCAACATTTCTCAACCTTAGTGGAGGAGCCAGCCTCCATTTCCATGTCGGAGGTAGTCCAAGGAGCAACAAACACCAACACGAGTGATCGGGGTGAAACCCACAGCACCCACCCAGCCAGCCCCAGAGAAGCCTGACACCTGATGGGCCAGCTGAGAACCATCTCTGGGGACAACTGGAACCATTTATTCTCTAGGCAAGCTGTACTTACATGGTCATCTTTAACAATTGTACCACAAACACAAGTCCTACGGGATACATATGGTGATTAACATTTAGTACAGATGCATTAGAGAAAAAGAATCAATCTTGCCAATTAGCAACCAGCAGATTAAGTAAGACTTTTATCAGTAAACAGCCTGACTGGCTTGGAAAACAGTTACGTAAAAACGCCCTAACAAAATAACATTGTGTACACTAGGGAAAGCAGTTCTGAAGGCCTGAACTTGGGCCACACACAACATGACATCTACAAACGAACAAGAAGCCAACGCCATGCAAAACAAAGAGGCACATAACAGGGCAACACATGCACAAAGAGGCCCACAAAGCCTTGCTGAGGTGACAGACATCGCATATCTACTCCCCAAAAGGACAAGGAAGACCAGATGATGACAGTTACATATGTATATTTTATAGGAGCTCTGAAAGACATTTAAGAAAAAAACCAACATGCATACCCTCCTCTTCTGTGGCGATGGTTGTGCTTGGAGATTTTATACGGCAAAGCCCTTTCTCCCAGGTTTTCGAGGTTCCTCACAATGGCTCCTCTCTCCATGAGAGCCTCTACAGTGCGCTTCAGCACAGCTGCAGTCTCAGGCTTTTAAGAGAGAAAAAAAAAGAGAGAGAGAGAGCAGGAAATGTACACAAATCTGGTTATTCTTATTATGTTATTACAATCAACACATGCATTTGTATGGCTAAGTACTGGAAGGCAATGTGTAGTAACCTGAGAACATAACATGGAAGTACTTCCTTTAAGAAAGACAATTTTTCTTACACAACCAACAGCCATTTCCTCTGTGATTTGTGGCAATGGTAAAGTTTCTACAGATTTCAGAGGCAGGCAGCACCATCACCATCAAAAAGGCAACAGTCAGTGGATTTAACTCACCTGGTATCACCTTGGCAGATCCTTGCAGAGGTCTAAGCAAATACGTATGGCAAAAAGCAACTACAACCTGACAACAGTTTGAAAGACTTCTGGCCCACTGATGCTAGTTAATGCTACTCATCAAAATATTTAAAGTGAACATCATGGGGAACACCAATCTGTGGCTTGCCAGATATAACAATTAGCACTACATTCACTTTGCACCATCACTTCAACAGCACATGTGTAATAGACAACTGGACCCTTGCCTAAACTGCTGCGTGTCTCATTACATTTGTGTAGCTGACATCCAAGCCTTTTTAAGAATAAAAGAACCGGCATGCAGTAATTAGCCTAACATGCAGAGATTTCACTCCTCAGAAAAATAACTATGAGGAATGGGCAGCCAAAAAACAGTAGGTGAAACAGAAGCAACACTTTCTTGCTTACTGCAATGATTTCAGCAGCAACGCTGAGTAATATCTATGGAAATGTTAATGAAGTATAAATTATAAGGTTTTGAAAACAACTGCAAATTTGGTACACTCCCAGTGACAAGTATTTTAAGAAACCAATCGCCTGCAGGGAAAGGAAAATAAGTGGACATCAAACTGAACACAAAACGAACCACAAAGGGTTATTCCCAGCTTTCTGCAAACTTTAACATCAATGTATATTCTCAAGTCTACCTGTCTGTAGAAATGGCAACAGCTGGAAATGATGAAGTAATGAAAGAACTGGTTTTCAAAGTACTGCTCTTTCTCAGGCAGCAAAAAAACCAAACCCAACAACTTATATGATACTTAATCATTTAATGAAGAAAATTACTCAAAGTAAGTCTTGTGACTCTAGAAAGAAGAGCTGTTTAGCACCTGAATCTCTTAATGGAAACTGGTGAAGAAGGTAGTACCATAACGTTATAGTATGAATATGGTATAGTCCATGCCTTGGCATACAGAACTTCTCTTTCATTCTGCAGAGGATGAAGGGTGATAAGAAGGAGCTTCCAAATGCAGAGTAAAGGTGTTCGACACAGAATGTTTTGCAACGCTGACTGCTCTTCGAAAAACCTGGAGCACAGATATTCTGAAATGATTTCTTGTTTCTGTGGGTTAACTGACCTGTGAAAGTCAAGAGTATGCACCTACTGCTCCTAACCATTGGTCAGAAATGTTATTTCCTCCTCACCCTCTACATGAACTGTTTGGGAAATTTATTTCCAACACAAAAAGCCTAAGCAAAAATGACTGGGATTTATTTTCAATGTATGTTTAGGTTGTGTTGTAAAACCATCACAGCAACCAGACGAGTAAGTCCAGACATGAAGAAATGTCACTACCTTGCCAAAGTTCTCCCATGCATTAAAACTAACGTTTCTCACAACAGACAAATACTAAAGGTATCTCTTGTCACAGTACAAAAAATTAAGGTGAAAGCATTGTTAAAAGAGCTTATGGATAACACTATATTAACTTAAATCATATTTTCACTCAAAAATAGGAAAATTATTTTTCTGCTGACTTAGGATGTCTTTTTGCCTTTCTGCCACAAATCAAGCTGTTCTCACAAACATTTCAGGTGTCTAAATTTGACTTCAGTCTTTTCCTTCAAGCTTACCTGCAACAAAACTAGTGTGTTCAAAACTTATGAATGAGAGACTGGTGGACGGACAGGTAAACTATACAGCCCTCACATGAAGTAGAAGTCCACATATAAATCATGCCATCTGGAAAGCCAAGTAGACCAAGCGGCATTTTCACAATAACTCCAACACACCCACATGCTCTTTTATCATAATGAAAAACATTTGTTCAAATTTCTGCTACTGGAGAAGTGTAAGTAGTATCCAGAGAAAGGTAACTTGGCTTTACCTGATCCTATCCTCCATGTTCTAACACAATGGAGTAAGAGCAGAGCTGGGACTCCTCTCAATACTTTTTCCATGAACAACTATTTTCTCAAACTCTGTATAGCTCTTGGACACAACTTAAAAGACACAAAGATGTGAGAATCTGGCTCAAACTCTAGATACGTTTTTATGCTACTTCCATTAACACATGATCTCAGCACTCAAAACTCATCTAAATCAGGAGCTGCAGGTGAAACACCTTTGTAACAGTGGCTGCATCACAGCGTTGCACAGACAATCTGAAAAGTAGGGTGACAAAACTGTTAACAACATCCATAAGTTCATGCTGCAAGAACCGTACCAGAAATCTGGCTTCAAGAAAGAAGAGAAAAATAACAACTACTGCTTTTGTGAAACAAAAGCACTGATATAAGTTTCATTCCCTACGAGTTTCTGACTTCAAAATATGACAATGACCACTAGGATTTTACTTACTCGTATTAATAATGACAAAAATAAGTTGCTTTAGGAAAGAAAGGGTAGTTAATCTAATAGCTTTAGTATTTTGTGCACTGCAGCACACCTGTAGTGCTTCCAACACCAGTCTGGAAAACATACACTTAGAAAGAAATATGGTTTGCCAGACGAAAAACTCTGATCCATAAACAGAGCTCTGTTAAAAAGAGACCGTGATTGACTGAGACCTTTAGACAATCAGCAGCATGTCCAGATGCGGACATGTATGATATACCCTTCTATAACAACTATGCGTACTTAAGTTAAATGTATTGGATAAGCTTATTCTTCTGCATCCCTCGTACCCTCAAGCGACACTTTGGCTTTCTGTATCTTTTATACTTGCCAACAAATCAGCATTTTCCTTGAGTGGCAGCATGTCCAACATGAAGTGCTGTTTCCAAACACGATGAAATCTAAGACTATGTCCTATGTATTTAAAGACAAAACAAAACAAAAAGAACAAGAAAAGAAAGCCACAGATTTCTACATTCAGAATTGTAAAATGTTACGCTTTTGTGCAACCTCTCCATTTGTGGAAGTACTTTGAAAACATAAACTAATTGTTGGTTTTGAAAGCTTGTCACTGCAATCCCTCTCATTCCTCCTCTCCAAAAAAGATCATGGTTCACCATAGCTTGCCTAAAGCCATCAACCAAACTATATATAGGCTAGCTTGTGCTAACCATAATATCCACAGACACAGGTTCCTTGGCTTGCCTCAGAGCCAGACCAGTTGAGGACATAGGAAATGGTACTGCCTGGCTCCCAACCCAGAAGCCACAACATTTTTTCCTAAACAGCCAGCAGTTATTCTAGTACCACAACTGTGGGGAAGCAAGGAGGGAAAAGAAAAAAAAATAAAAATAAAATAAAATAAACTGAAGAAAAAAAAAAAAAAAAAAAAAAAAACAGGAGCAAATGGCAGCCAGTGCCAGAATACCCACGCTGGAGATCAGGAAGCGTTAGAAAGAACATGTAAGCCATGGTATGCAATTCTAGCCTTTGTTCATCCTCCTGGGTGCATAATTAAGCCAGGACCCTTTCAACTGGGTTCACCCTTAGTGAACTTGGTGAACTTCATCAGTGAACTCCATTCACCATTTGGCTGAATAAGGTATTTAACTCATTCTCCAGGAGATGCAGATCTAGTGACCCCATTATAGCTGTAGAAGGAAGAGGGGGAAGTCACTGCAGACTTTCCAAATGCTTTTGCTTGGAAAATGCGTACTTGGAAAACTGCCTCGGGAAAACCAATGGACTGTTATCTACAGATCAAACTTCCTCAATCCTCTACTCCATGCTTTTGAAACTTACAGCTGCCTAAGTGAAAATGTGCTAATTAGCATGTTAACTGTGTAGCCTGTTGTCAAACAGAAGAGAGGTACATCGCAAAAGACACTTTCTGTCTATGGCTGGCTTTCTCCATGGATGAGGAACAATGTGGTCACATTTAGCAAAGAGTACTTCGTGCTGCTGCCACCAACACTGCAGTAGCTACATATGTCAAGATAACCAAGTGCCTTTCCACAAATACCCATTCCTATGGGCCTACTACCACCATAGCCTGCAAATGCAGACAGCCTCCATGCAAACTTGAGCTTATCACTCAATCAGGCCTGTCTATGCTGTACCCCTTCTTTCACTCCAAAGCCTCCTTGAGTCAAAGATCAGTAGAAGTCCTAAAGTGACAGTGCGGATATGTCCTTTTGTGGCTCATTTCAGTGTACCATAAATACCATATGAGTGAGCAGGGAGTTATTTAATGCACAGACTTCTTCAGAATCTCAACTGATTGTAAAAATAGGAACAGATGAGGGGTACACAGTCAATTGTTGCGCAAGAACAAAACCACAAATGCATAGTAATAGCCAGTAAGAACTGAAACACAGCTCCAACAACCTCTTTGTGAGGGGAATCAATGATACACCACCAGCATGGGTAAAGTTTTTATCTATTACAGTTTTTATCAGTTGTAAAGAATTCAGATGGCACCAAGCAAGTGTATTCAAAAAATTAGCAACATGCAGAAGGCAAAGTATCTTTTGTCCTACTGGAGGCTAAATGGATGTGAGCTCACGAGCTGAAGCTACAGTATGCATTCCTCAGACAGGACAGAAACTTGGCAAGAGCTTGAAAGAGAGCCTGGGCAAAGCAGACATCTCTGAAAAACTAAGGAGACATGCACCCAGTCTTAAAGGAAAGGGCAATTCTGTGGTTGAAATTAGAGCCATCTAAAAAGACTGTGCACTATCCAATGTTCCATCTATTTAGCTGGCCAGAAGGAGCTCATGAGATGACAAAGTCAAAAGAACAGAAATAAAAAGAACTGGCTGAAAAAGAAGCCCTCTCAAGCCACCAAAACTCTTGTCCAAGAAGAGACTGGAGAAAAAAAGTAAAATGGACACCAAATACTCAGTTTTAAGGGTTAGTTAGGACTACATTCAAGTTCTTCTAACTACTCATCAGTTAATACAAAGCATTCAAAAGCAGTTGACATCCCTCCTAAACAAAAAGAATTTCATCATAATTAGCATGACTGCCTTCAAATTCCCTTCAATGTAGAAACAGTAGCATAAAGTTATGTCTTTTTTTGGCTGATGAGCAGTTACAAAAGATTCTCCTGGGATTCCCTACTGAGGTGGAAATCAAAAAATGTAAAAATATGATGAGAAGAAAGCTGCAATTCAAAAGCAGTAAAACTAGGAAAAACCCTCCTTAATATTACTGCGTATGTAATTAAACACTAAAAACTTATTACTGAAAATGATAAAAACACACATTGGTAAACTTGTCAAGATCAGTATTGGCTTAAGAAAGAAAATGAGTTTTACAATGAGAAATGACAGGAAACTGGAGAGAATCATTTAACTGTAACACCCTGCTTTAGTATACAAGATGAAAAAACAAACAGCAGATTAAGAATGGGGAACAAAGAAAAAAAAAGTATTGTTAATATCAGTAAAAACTGTAGCCAGGCATGAAGAGCAATGATGTCCCTAGCTGTCCTGTATCTGTCTAAGGAACAAGCTTGAACTCCTGGGGCAAAACATGAAGCTGCAATCACCATAAAAGCATAAACAACATGGAACAGTAGCTGTTGAGTACAACCAGTGATAGACATGCAGTACTCAGAAAAGATCAAAATAAAGCTAAAAGTGTAGATCAAGTGAAAAGTAAATGTTCTAGCCATGCTGCACCCGTGACAAAAAATCAATTGCATGTGACTTCTGAATGTAAGAAGGCTTCCGGGAAAGTAAGCAACAAAAATTTGAGGAGTCAGGACAACTGGTTGGATGTTCAAAGCCAGGCAGGGGATGGGAGATAACTGTCCAGGGAAAGTTGGACGTACAGCAGAACCAGATAGGAACAGTTCTCTGTAACTGTGGCAGTATAATTTACTAGGTATGGAATAAGGAACAAATGGCAGAATCTTAGTTTGTATTTCCATCAAACAATTATTGGCCAAGATGAAAAGACACTTATGCTAGAAATGGTTTTGGAAAATAGTTATGAAGTTTTAGATGGCAAGTCACTATAAATAAAGTATGGGGGAGTGATCAAAATTGACTCAGTCTGAATTTAATATAACACCACATCCTCAGAACAGCTCTTTAATTAGCATTTTAATGGAAGCTAAGCCAAGGAATTAGCAACTTCACCCAATGAGAATGTGAAGCAGGAGGCCCGTATGCAAACGAAGCAACATTTCAAGTCAAAGTACTGCTAATCTCTTTTCTGTCCCCAAATTCACCTTTCTTCTTCAAAGAATCTAAATTCCACAACATCTTTTTTAACCCCGGTGTTTAAGATCAAGGGAAATTACTGAATCTACAAAACTGAATTTAAACCCAAGCAATACCAATACCAGATAAATATCAGGTTTCAGATCATTTAAAGCATTGATCTCAACAATGAACCTACTTACATTTAGTTCATTTTAAAAAGTATCAACTCTGATAATACCTAAGAACTCTGGACGTTGTCTTCTGCGTCTCAGCTTAATAACACCACCAACTGTAACCAAATCTTCTGTGATTCAAGGCCATTTCAGTGGTTTATTGTTAGAAATAATTGATTTAATAGGTAGATACTACCTGTTAATAGGTAGATACTACCTGAGAGACAATTAAACATCTTCCTTAAAATGTCATTTCGAAAATTACCATCTTCTTTTCGACCCCAATGAACTACGTGGACTCAAATCTAACACCCATAGTAAGATAAAGTCTACTTACCAGAAACACACTCAGACAGAGCTTACCAGAAACCACAAGTACAAAAGTAGGCAGTACATTTTATCAAACTTACTTTATATATTTATTAAGCTCAAACAGATTCAAATAGAAAAGAAAAAAAAAAAAAAGAAGGAAAAAAAAGCAACCAACAGTGGGAGTTATTTCCAAACATCTTTTCTGCCCCATGTTTGCATCACATGCACACTTACAACTCCCTACTCTTGCCTAACTCTCATTCTCTCCACATATGTCAGGTTTAAGATTAAAAAGTGCATTCCAACAAACAGAACAAAAAGATAACAGGAAGAACAGAAAATCGGGAAGTCAAAGAAAACTTTCGACAGTGTTGTCATACAGAAGCCTGGAACCACATTTAAGAGGCTTCTTTTACTATCTCAGCATTTCTCATTGCTAAACTTCTACCTGTGTATATAAAGAGTGAATAAGTGACTGTACAGTTTGCCAAATCAGGTCAGCAACTGCCCCCAAAGCAGTCAGCTGACAATATTAAAAAACCCTGAAACTTCTCTCGACTTCAAGAACTTTCCCTCTCCTTCAAGCATTTGATCTGGAAGTGCCCAGCATTGAAGACCCACCTTAAAAAGAGCTACAAGATGAACAAGATGTAAAACCACGCTACACCGTGCAGTCTAGCCTACTCAAGATTTTAGTCAAGTCATCGCTAGATGTGTATATAACAGAAATCCCATGTATGACGTATTTAGATATAATGGTGATCTTAAACACCACAGAGAGCAAAAGTTTGCTCTGTTCTCTTCCCCATCTTCACACACTGCAGCTACAGTTTACTAGTTTCTTGAGAAAGCTATTTATAGCTTCTCTGGATTAAGAGGAACTCTGGTGCACTTTTACCTATTAAGATGTTTAGTATGATGCAACCCCTATGAAAACAGGCTGCTGCTGCTAAAACAACTGGCAATTCATATGACTGAACCATTCAACTATAGACTTAAGTTGAATCCTAAGTACCTCTTAAGAACATCACCTGTATTATCCAATGACCAAAGACTAGCCCAATTTTAATTCCCCATCTATATTCACCCACAAATTTAACATCACTATAAAAAACATATGGACAGAAGGGCTCCAAAAGTAATGGCTGCTGCTCCACGTGAAGCCAAAGCCAATCATTTCCCTTGCTGTCAGCATTCTAAAGGAATAAGATGCCCAAAGGCAGAGCTTACTCCTTCAGGCGCCTATCACCTCAATTCACTAGCTTCTGCACAAGTTGGGGAAGGGACACAAATCAAAACACTGTTACGCTGTTACTGACACTGTTTGCCTTCCTAGATGCTTCAGGGACAAAGCTATTAGTACTAAGACAAAGAAGAGCTTTGCTGTTTGGCAAAGAGCACGCAGCATCACAAGGATTTAAAATGCAAGCTGCCTCCCTGTCCAACCCTGAATAGGTGATAGCAAGTCTGGTACTTCTCCCTGCAGGGAACAGATCGCTGTCTGACAGGGCACACACACTGGCAGCTCAAAACCCGCAGAGATTCTTTCACTGTAATTACTCTGGACACATTCTGCATGCTAGGTATTTTTCAAGTCAGCTTTCACACTTCTGTGATTGGGGAAAAGCTGTGAGGTGTGGAAGGAAGCTGGCACTGCATGTCTTCCACAAGACAAACACTACTTTGGTCGAGAGCCACAAGCTGCAAAGTGCATAGAATGTTAATTTCAACATTCCCCAGGCCCTAAGAGTTCCAGTCTTTGGACAATGCACATCCACCCCCCAAAAAAACATTCACAGCAGTCACTGAGTCTTGGAACATATTCCAGCAAAGATCCGCATAATCCAGACATCGAGTGTACAACTAGCACTAGACTAGTCTAAGGCACTGAATGAGAGAAATATTTAAAGTACTAGAACTGGAGATCTAATTCCTAATATTAGCTGTTATACTCATCACAGTTACCATTAGTGTTGAATAACGAGAGTCAGGACCACAAAAAAAATGAACATAGTAAGTAACAAACCACAAAGATTTTGTGTGAGGACTGTGGTCATAATTTTAAAATCCTCCCGCTTTTGCAAAAGATTAACTGACCTCAACTCTGAACTAAAAGAGCATGTAGGATGGAAATCACACTATTTTCATTATATTGGCATACAGAAGTGAACCTGAACCTTGACAACTTCTTGGTCAAATTTTCCTATACATAGGTTACCTTGAAAGTAATGCCTCCTATTGATTTCCATGGAAACGACAAGAAAGAACACAATAACACTATTTGGTAGAGCAAATTCCAAGCTGCAAAATGCTATCTTTCAGCATAGTCACCACCATCAGCTATGCATTTTTGCCAGCAATGAACAAAAGTCTGCATGCCGTGCTCATAATGATTTGCACCAGTGGAAGTGACCAACTGTTTCACAGCTCCTATGACAGCTTCATTGCTAGGAAAACACTGCCCACACAGTTCATCTTTCACTGGCCAAACAGATGAAAGTCAGAAGGTGCCAAATCTGGATGATACGGTGAGTGTGATAGGACCGTCCACCCAAGATTGGCAACATGCTCCATGGTATGCAAACTGGTTTGAGGCCTGGCACTATCATGCTGCATGAGAAAGGCTGTCATCTTCTTTGCCTGACTCTGGTAGTTTGTACCTTCAGCTCAGTCAGTATTGCAAAGTAGTGGTCAGAGTTGATGGTTTGTCCAAGAAACACAGAATGATCACCCTTTCCTATCTCAAAACACAATGCACATCACTTTAGCTTCTGCGTCTCAAACATTTTTCTTTCACGGTGAATTCATTCACATCATCACTCCATGGACTGCTGTTTTGACTCTGGCTCATAAGGGTGACATCACATCTCATCTCTGGTAATGAGGCTGAAGTTAACAGTTTCCTGGATCACATGGTATTTGTTCAATAGGTCCTGACAAACTTGCATATGGTATTCCCTCCGTTCCTGTGTGAATATATGTGGGAACCCCTGGCACAATATTCAGCTCTATGCACAGCTCCCTAGTAGTATCCAATTATTTGCATGAATGTGCTGGTCAAGATGCTCTTCATTTTGTGGTGACAGCTGTGCACAGCTACCCAGAACATGGTTTTTCTTTTCTTTCACTGTTGCTATTGTTGAAATAAACTACTCACAGCCTCACTGTGCTCCCATGCACTGTTTGGTCTCCAGAAATGTTCAGCAAGCATCGATGAACATCAATGGGTGCCTTTTTTTCCTTCATGGATGAATTCAATTTCAATTCCACACCTTTGCTTTATACAAGCTTCTATATCAGATGCCACTCTCTCAGACTGCCCCTCTCCTGCCATCTGTCATACCACAACAAAATGTGACGGGATATTGGTGGGAAGGTTCAATCTCTACTGCTAAACCAGCAACATCCGCCTCTGATGTCATGAGCCAATCGAATAAAATAGGCGGCATTACTTTCATAGCAGACCTTGTACATATATATTTATATTTACACACATAGATACACATGGATATTCAAACCTAATTTACAAAACTAGTTTCATGATCGAGTGGTCGAGTCAAGTATTAAGACTAGTTAGCTAGTTCAAGTGCTATAAGCATCACAGTCATGAAGTCAAATCACCACCTTATTCTTATCCATCTACGTACTCCTCAAAAAGCATGAAATAAATCACAAAGCTCAAACCAATTAAATAAGCCCAGAATTCAAACTTTCTGGCTTGCTCACTTTCCTGGCACAACATAGGCATAGCGCAAACTAGGGCGACCACATCCAAGGAAGGAGAATTCACTTTAGCGCCAGTAGGCAGAAGTACTTATTACCACCCTCTCCTTGAGTTTTTCCAGCGAACCCTCAAAATAAATGCTGCTGCAGCATTTACAGAGCCTGCCCACAACTTGCCTGGGCCAGGAATCCACACCCAGGGAAACATGAAGGTCTGAGAAAAGCGGGTATTGGGAATCTTTGCTAATTAACACAAACAGAACCAGTAGGTGACAAAAATACTTCTTGATCTTCTTTTAAAAATCAGTGAAATGGAAAGCTGCTCACTAGGTGATCACCCTATAGACAATTAGATAGCTAATTAATTAACAGCTAATGAAAGCATGAGTGCCCCTCCATCCCGTAAGTCACAAATCCATGCTAAGTCAGCAGGCATGACAAAATAAGTCTGCTTATTTTGTATGCTGAGTCCAAGCCTCTATCTCCAAAGATGTTTTGGACCCATTTCTTCAAACATCAGCTAATCTTCTGCTCTGCTTTAGAAACGCAGCAGCAAGAGTATATCGAGAAAATATTTAATGAATACAACATTTTCCTTCAGCTGAAAAGCTGTTTCATGTCCTTCCCATAATTTGCTCCTACTCTACTGTCACAGTTCCGTAGGTGTCTAATCCACAGACCTGCCCCACTCCTTGTTCAACTTTCTCCACTGGCCAACAAAGAAACCATGACTAACACCACACTTTCTATAGCTATTAGCTCCAATACATCCTTATGGGAGACAAGAATAGAAGGAAGGTGAAGACTCATATTTGACCTCCTCTTCTAGAACTGTTGATATTTTAATCTTTTTCAAGTAAGCATCCTAAGTTTCCTTCCCACTCTACAGCCAAGGATCTTAGCAATGACTATTCCAAGCCATAACTGCTTCCTATGAGGCAGAAGACAGCATCACACTCATCGTTCCCACAGCATGACTACAAACAGGGGCTCCATGTGGGACTTGGGCACTAGGACCAATTTTCAGACTGCAGCTAGAATTAAACAGCAGACACTGCAAGGCTTACAGGCTACAATGGTCCCAAAAGGATGCCAAAGCACAACTGCAGGTATTTAGGGATACTCCAGAATTAGGAAAGAAGATGCCCATCTCATTCACAAACTGGTTAATGAAGCAGCAGTTGACATATAAAAGAAAACAAAAATGCAGTTTTACACCGCGTTCAGACGGTGCCTGCATTGCTAACTAAGGGCTTCTGTTTTAAGCAAGCAGCTGTTCTGCAGGGCACATCTGGTAGCTAAGCCTTCCCCTACTGGCATCCTGACCTTCAGGTTGTAGAAGGAGCAGCCCACACCACCCATAGGTCTCACCCATAGGCCCACCTCCCCATGAATTGGCCCTCAGTTCCACAGCCAAACTCTGCAACTACAGTTTGGATCCTTAAGTTCTTCTTGCAGTTTCAAAGTTCTGCTTTGTTCTTTTGTTTGTTGGTGATAATATCTTGTTGTTTTTTTTTTAAAACTCTGCTAAGAAAATGCCCATGCCCTGCTTCAAGAGATTTGCCTTTATTAACAGGTGCAAAATAGGAGGTATTCTTTATATACGGGGACATAAGGCTCATTACAAGCAAGAATACATGAGACAATTACGTAGAGATTCTCCAAAATAGCTTCACAGATATCTATTCTTGTTTTTCCTCTATTTTTATTGAAACTTTGTACAGAAGTTTTAAACATTTCCATACAATACTTTTAGACAGGACAAAATGCCATGGTAAAGGAATGTAAACTGCAAGAAACACAGTCTGAAGTATCCAAATACTCTCTAATAAGAGTTTTAGTTTGAAGACTAATGCAGTAGGCAAAATAATATGCATACAGTATACAAAGAACAGTATACACAGGGCCAGCAATGCTAACTATGAAAATTTTGCATCAGATTTACTTCAAAGATTTATAGCAATATGATAATTCTATACACTAGACCAAAATTAATTTATCATACATTGTTTCTATGACAAAAAGCTTGTCATTATGGACAGTAGCAACTTACAAGTATAATTAAGCTGTATTAATCTCATTAACACTTCTAAAACTATATTCCTACTACAATAATTTGTATCAGTATATTGTCTTATAAGATCTTAACAGACCTTTAAATAACACTTTACCAAAAGAGACCTGGATCCGTTATAGCGATCTTATCTACATGCCCATTTGGCTTATTTCAAAACAAACAAAGAAATGAAAAAATAAAGAGAAAAAAAAACAAACAAAAAAAACCAAGGGACAAGGAAAAAGGCAGATTTCAAATGCTATAGATCATATCATTTGGTTTTGGTCTGAAATGTATTTTAGTTGAATAGCTTGTTGTTTTTGTTTTGTTTTTTTTTTAAAAAAAAAGGCAGTTCATTAAACTGGTATTTTATATAAAATCTGCAGAAAAAATACAATAGCAACAAAAGAACAAAAATACCTCACAGATATCTAAAAAAAAAATAAACCAACACATGATATCAGAAATACAAGGTAAAGCAGCATCACTTTGACACTGTGCTTCAAAAATAAGAAGACGAATGAAGAGACTGCTCTAGTGATATTAGAAAATTTGCTTTCTTCTTGAAGAAGACTACTAACATTTTGCACAGCAACTATTTTTATAACCACCTCATTTAAAAACGTGTATTCATAGACACAGAGAATTGTCATATCATTACCATTTTTGCTCAAAGTGTCTGACTTTACACAGTGAAACTGATAATGCTAAGTGTCACCAGATGTCACTATACCATGAATTCAATATTAGAACAGAAGTGAAGCAAATGCCTTTGAACCAACACCATAAAAGAAATAATTGAAAGTGTTTTGTAAACAAAACAAACCACTTCGCAAAACAAGAGAGTTCAGAGATCTCACAGTGAAATCAGAAATTCTAATTATATATGTTTACATTCTAGGACTACTCTTTACCTTAGGCCAATTAAAGCACATTAAACCATTTAATTATATACAAACATTTTCTTTAAAAAAAAAAAAAAAAATTAAAACATTGCACACAAGTTTGCTTTTTAACATCACGTAACAAGGTTAGTTTTATTTTCAAAACAATTACATTTAAGGGCACAGAACATACAGAATACCAAATTAACAGGTGAGCTTGCTGCTTTTTTTTTTTTGCTTTGCTCTACATGCTAAATCCAAAGATTTCCTCAAAAGTGTTAGAGCACATCAGCTCCAGCCTCTCTCGTGCATCCTGTTCTCTAAAAGGGAACGTTTCCCATCACCTCCTTTACCTCAGGATTTAAAAAAATATATATTTAAAAAAAATAAAGCTGTACGTTTTAAAGTTGTAAGCAGCTTCTGCTTTAAGTGTTCCTGCAGAGATCCGCTGATGGCTCTGCCCATTCACCGTAACCTTGTGGGAAATCCTTTTCACTACTATGTTACAGTACTCTTATGATTCGCATCAGAAGTCTCATGCTGGCCCTTCCGGGATAAGGATGAAGCACAGATTTGGAGAAGTGAAACAAAAACTCTCACCATTTCCTTTCAGGTATTAGCAAAAGCTAACAAGAAAAAAAAAAAAAAAAAAAAAAAAGACACGATAACAGTAATAATAATAAAAAAAAAAAATTATTAAAAAAATAACTTTGGTAGAGAACAGTATCAAATCATTCATTAAAACAAACAAAAAAAATTAAATAAGAATAGTCTCCCAGAATGTACTATTAAGCTCTCAGGAAGCCTCATCCTTCTTAGCTAGTCTAACGGATTTCTGGGAGAAGATTCAGATATCTTAACAGAAAAATAAGTTAAGGGTAATAACAACAAAAAAAAGGTGTAGTTCCAAAACGACTTCTTCAAGACTGTCATTCTAAGTTCAAGGCAATAAATAAACCCCTTGCTGCAGAGAAGGAAGCCAAGCTCTGGCTCTGGCTCTGCCCTGTGCAGCTAGCCAGTCCCACCTCAGAGGAGGCCAGTCATTAAAGTATATGGAACCAACTGTCCATTCCATAATGAACTGCAGTTCTACCAGACCATAAAGTTGGTGTTTGGACCTAAACGTATTAACCAGGATTGTAGGTAGATCATAACCAGAAGATTTAGCAAAAGGCATGTTTACGCTATAAAAAACAAAACAAAAACAAATGAACAAACCTCAAGCAACTTCTAACACTATAGTCTCCAACACTGGGTCAGGCTCACCAACAGATTGCTTGAAGCCTTAAATTTGATTGGGGAGGGGGGGAGGGTTAATAAAGGGATTTTATTAAGTGGTTACATGTAGCTAAAAGTATCGGGCAAGTTCTATGACCTCTAAGACATGGAAACAGAACATGACTGAAGAGGCTGACATTAGGCAGAGAGTACCGTAGAAATGTTTGTAAATTACTTGAGAGAAAAAAAAAAACACACCAGATAAACGATTTGCTTAAAAGCTTCTTCACAATGACAGCTTAATTGGGGAGAGTGTTACTTCATGAAGATTCTAACTGCCTGCCAATTATCAATTATATTGATTTGGCAACTTGTTAGTTCAACAAAAGTAAGAATGTATTAACTGGAATATTGAGTATCTCAGACTCAACAGTCAAAGGCTGCACTGTACATTTGGGAAAGATTCTAACTCCATATGATGTTCAAAGGATCAATTTCACTATGGATCTGACTGCAGTTATACCAACCAGGATACATGCATCCCATGTATTGACTATTTAAACAGAACTCCGTTCTGTTTAAACAGCAAATGACTTGGGGAAAGAGGAGGGAAAAACAACCTGGGAAAACACATTATAAGCAAATTGCTATTTAGGTGGCACTAAAAGCCATGCCTTCAGCTTCATAACTACATAAGGCACCCTGGAAAAAAAGTAAGCAAGGACGAAGCAAGGGCAGCCAAGCAGAAGGGTCCCTGAGCTAACCTAACTGCAAAGGTTAGGTGGTAATGTATTTGTTAGTATCAGAGCCAAAAAGACTGCTCTGGAAAACCCAAGTACCAGCTGCTGATAGAAAGACAAGCCAAGTTAGTAGGGACAGTGCCTGGCACATGAATCTCTCTTCCCCTGTGCCAAATCTGGCACACTAGAACCTAGGCTTTTCAAGAAAATATTGATAGTCTGAGGCTTATTCTCATCTTACAAGACATTTTTCACTCTGCTAACATCAGGCGAGTCCTAGATTATTTTATCCCGCATAGAAACAACTGATGATGTTTTATGTCTTTTACATACAGTATCATTATTCCCAACTCATCCCCCTGATGAACTAGCTTGAGATTCCTTTAACATGCTTCACCAACTAGAATTTTACCATTAAAAAAGATTTAAAATATTTTTTTTTCTAAATGAAGTGAACCACAAACTGCAAGAAAGTGTGTATTTACACCAAGACTCAGGTATGGTAACTCTCCTGTCTTAGATATATTCCACCAGGGTTCCGACGCTACCGTATTGCCAATTAGAGTATCCTACTTCACAGTGGCAACAACTAAATAAAGCGGAGAAAGGTGAGACATCTCACCCACTGACTGTAGTCTCAGAGCTAACAGGAATCAACTGATTTCAAAACAAACAAATAATCCTCCACAAAACCCAACGTTAATTGGTTTACCTGAAAATACACATCATATATCATATTGCTAACAGCTATTTAACCAGCCTGCAGTACCACTGTACTGGAAAACAAACCGTCTCCAACAGTCAATGGCAAGATTAACCCAATATTAATTTCTACAGAACTATTTGTTCTCAAGTTTATTAAGAAATTTGACTGTGTAGAGGAAACACTTCTGGACCCTTAAAGCACACTGCATATTGTCGGCATGGCACCGCACTGCCTCAGCCTGGCCAGTTAGAGTTTCCCAAACAACTCCCCAGACAAGCTCAGGAGCAAAGACTGCTGCAGGAGTTAGGTCCAAAGGCAGCCTGGATATGTCTCTGGAAAACAGGGACCTTCCACCTCTTTCCCTCCTCTCTCTCTCTTCCCCCCCCCCCCCCCCATTTCAGACTCAGCGTACAGCAGCGGTAAGGCTGTGGAGCGTTCCCTTTAGACACACATCACGAAGGGGAAAAAAAAATAAAGAGTTATATTTTAGTGCATTTACTTAACTTAAGACACGTGAAGTCTCACATTTCACTTTCTCCCATCTGGTAGAGGCTATGTATAGGTTTTTCTCTAAAAAGAGGTAAACCCTAATTATGTCAGTGACAATATAAGGCTAAAGTTTTGTGGACTGTCAACACTGAATGCATGTTCTTCCACTTCAATAATATAATATACTATAAAATCACAATGAAAAGAACCCTTTTTCACCCTCCCCCTCCCCCCCCCTTTCCTCTCTCTTCCACTGCCAGTTTGTCATCTCCAGGGTTTCTTTGCTTAAATATAACAGCTTTTCAGTACTGCAATTTACAAAGGATAAAGATCAAAAGATAAACATTTCCTTACAGGGAAGAACGACAGAAAGCTACTAACAGATATCACATTATAAATTACTACAAGAAAAATACCATTCTGTTGTTACCCTAAGAGAACTGAGAAGCTGAAAACACTGGAAGTAATGAGCAAAATTCATAAGTATTATGTTGGCCAAGAAA
This sequence comes from Excalfactoria chinensis, assembly GCF_039878825.1. NCBI lineage: Eukaryota > Metazoa > Chordata > Aves > Galliformes > Phasianidae > Excalfactoria > Excalfactoria chinensis. The sequence continues at coordinate 100,189,371 of NC_092825.1, read as the reverse complement.
ACACAGCTATGTTACAGAGAACAATGATAGAACGATGTGCATCACAACTCTGCATTTAAAAAAAAATCTTTCGACATAGCTTTAATCACTTTAGATTTTACACAAAGGTAAATGATCACTTGTTATCTTCATCTTAATGTTGACTGAACTCTAGAACTGCCTGACTTCAAACACAGCCACCTGCCTGCCTTTGGTATATTTACACATATGTACGTGGGGAAAAAAAGAAAAGATTAGTACTGCAAACGAGGGGAGAGGGGGGAAGAAAAAGGGAGAGAGACACCACATAACACATCCTGCATTCAGCAGATAGGACAACATGTCTCAAATGGTCTCTAAATAGGTTAAAGTTGAGCTGATTTTACAATTATAGCGTAAACAATGCCTGGGTTGCAGTTATGCTATTTGGAAAAACAATAAAAATAATTAAGAAAAAAAAAATCTCCAGAGACCTGTATCAACTTCTGTATGTATAGCCATACCCTTAAAAGTTCACTATTCACTCACAAAGAGAAATAGACAAACATGAATATTCCGAGCGAACAGACACAGACCAGTCCAGTATTTAGTAATAGTTTAACTTTTGGAGTCTCTTCCAGCATTTGTAAACAAACAGTCTCTTCCTCCATCTCCCGAACAGCTCTCTTGTTCATGTTTTTACTTTTAAAGCCACAGAACCAATCTATGAATTTCAAATGTCTCTCTCTATCATCAGTTTCTTCCTCATGCTTTTTCTCACCCATCAAAGCCGCTTGTCCATTCGAATAGCAATCAACCGGTGTCTCGACTTCAGAGTGACTTACAGAAATCACCGGGTTGCTGTCATCTCTGCAAGTAACCAGAAGATTGATATCCTCAGGCTTAATATTTTTAATGTTTTCTTCAGATTTGCCGTTTGGAATGATATGATTAGCATTTTCATTGCACCTCAAGATGTTCTTTTCTTGTATTTTGTACCGCTCCCCCTTTGCGGTATTCTCTTTTACATTCCTGTTTCTCACAGCCCAGAAAGTGGTTGTTCGAACCTGTTCCTTCGTAGGTGGAGGTGTAAGAAGACTCACTATAAAAGTCACAATTCCAGTGATCCAGAACAGGGCTGTAGCAACATACATGTAATGGATGTTTTTGATAAAGCTTGGCCTAGTATCTGGCTGGTTACACTCCGGAGCGCGATAGATAAATGCCAGTATCAACCGTATCGCTCCAAGGATAAACCCAGCCATTCCGCCATAGAACGCTCCCTGTTCATTGCAACGCTTCCAAAATATACCCATAAGAAACAGAGCAGCCACCGGTGGGGTCAGATAGTCTGCTACCTCTTGTATATAAAGGTACATCTGACCACCTTGCATTTCAACAATTATGGGTACCCAAGCAATGCTTATAACTACCATGAATGCCACAAAGACTCTTCCTACAATCATCAGTTCTCTAGATGTTGCACTCTTCCGAATGAGTTTGTAGACATCAAGCGTGAATATGGTGCTGGCACTGTTGAATATAGAGTCCAGGTCACTCATCAGTGCAGCAATCATCACAGCCATCATCAGTCCCCGAAGACCAACCGGCACAAGTTTCATCACCAAACGTGGGTAGGCAATGTTAGAGCATCCGGCTCTGCTCCCGCAGACTTGAAAACAGTGTTCTGGATTAATGCAGGCGATATCATCTGCAAACAGTATTCGTGAAATCATCCCCGGGACAACTATAATAAACATTGGCAGTAACTTTAAGAAGCCTGCCATCAGAGTGGATCCTTTGGCATGAGCAATGTTTTTTGCAGCTAAAACTCTCTGCACTATGACTTGGTCAGCACACCAGTACCAGACAGATGCCGGAGTCTGTCCCAACAGAAATCCAGGCCAGGGAATATCTTCATCTGTTGGCTCACGCAACATTTTAAGAGCGTCGGGCTTTGGGTCCACATTGCAGGAATTGGTATTGGAAATGTTGTAGGTTAACAAGATAGACGTAATATTAGGTGATGCTAACATATACCTTCTTTTAACTTCTTCAAACCCACCAACCTCCATAATACTTATGATCATAAGTGTGAGGGCACCAATAATCATAAGCAGAGCTTGAAGGGTGTCTGTGTAGATGACAGCCACAAGACCTCCGGTCACAGTCAACAGTGCAGTCATTCCAATAAGGAGGATTACTGACAAATAGAGATTCCAACCTAGCGATTCTTGAATAAAAAGTGCCCCTGAATACAAGTCAACTGAAAGTTTGGTGAAGATATAAAGAATTAGAGACAATGCTGCAAAATAGATTTGGATTCTATGCCCTCCAAAACGCTTGGACAAGTATTCCGGCATGGTGTACACTCCTGACCGGATGTAGACGGGGACAAAGACCCATCCTAAAAGCTGCAAAAGCATTAAGGCGTTGAATTCCCATGCACCTACTGCAAATCCACTTGCCGCTCCAGATCCTGCGAGCCCAATGAAATGTTCACTTCCAATATTGCTCACAAATAAAGATGCACCAATCGCTACCCAGGTCATAGAACGCCCTGCCAAGAAGTAGCCACTTACGGTGCTCCGATTGTATTTCCACATGGCAAAAAAACCTATGCACATTACAAGCACGAAGTACAGCGCCACAATGGCAATGTCTGCTGTTTCCAAAGAAGCCCTCATTTTTGTAAACAAAATGACTTCGCACAGCTGACGTCCACTTCTCGCCCCCCAGCAAACGTCTCTTAAGCAACACGTGAACCAGTTAACATGTATCAACACTGCGGATCAAATTCTTTGTCCCTTGGTTTGCTGTCCTGATGCTGGTGGTTGTGGTACATTTAGTTTCTCCGCTTCTCAAATGGAAATTTGGAACTTAGCACGCACTTTTAATCCACATTCCACAAGAGCATCAGCCTTAACTCAGTTGATGTAGGAGAAATTCTTAGTTGCAGCTAAGTTTAGTGAGGCCTACTGTACCAACCCTGCAAGGCAGCAAAGACAAAAGACAAAGATTGAATTAGAGGAGAATTTCATGAAGTAATGAGAAAAAATTTGAAGTCTAGTAAAACAATAACTGAACACCACAGACTTTCCCCCTTACATTTCCTGCAATCCATATTGTATTTAAGCAATCCATAATACACACAAATTCTGTACTTGTAAAACTAAGAAGTTATGCCTTTTGTAAGTCAGCTTTAACAAGCACCTTAAGATACACAACAATTCTGGGCTATTAAGTCACCCAAGTTTCCCCAAACAAGGCAAGAAACAGAAATACATTTTCATTCATCTTTACTTTACAGTCTCTCAATTCTATTTCTCAAACCACTAAAAAGGCCTTCCTCTTGCAGACAATCTTAGAAAAAAAAAGAAAAAACACGAAGGAACTTTAACCTGGCTAGTCATCTCCCATATTGCCCTAGCACTGCGCCCTACAAATCTTCAGATGTCGTATGCATGCACTCAAGACGCAAGCTGGATACTAGAGCTACAAAGACATAATGCTGTCAAGAAACAATATAAGTTTATCATCACCTGGAGAATCAAGTTTATTCCACAGGTTTTAAGAGAGCTTACACCTGCCTAAGGTACAGATTACGATAGGGTTACATTTCACCCTGAAAGCTCTTCATATGTATCACACATCCTCTGAGTGCAGAAAAAGTCCCGTTCATCCAGATGGCAAAAGCAAAACTACGTTTCACATCCAGCTTTAGGGTATCTCTATCTTCCATGTGCTTTTTGACGTCTGCACCCATGCGGCTCCAACATCCTCTGGAAGCATTCCACATACTGCGAGGAAAAACTGGATGGCTTCTGGTAGCTTCCAGTTCCCAGTACCACCCATCTGTACTCAAGCATGAAAAGGATCGCATTAAAACCAGAGACAGGTTTGAAGGCAAAGTATATCCTGCTGTTCTATTCCTGAACCCCCAGATCATACCCTGTTCTACTAAAGCACACCAGTGAACATGAGAATTCATTTAAACACCCAGGATTGAAGCGCTCAAAGTGGAAGCTAGGGGATAATAAAAAAGATTTGCTGTCCAGGTAACTGAAAAGATGGGAAAGAAAGGGGGCATTAAAGAGCTGCACAATGATTCCTATCTCTGTTACGGAGGCAGGATGCTCCTTCCTCCTGATTCTGCCATAGAAAGTGTCATTTGCCTACCCGCCCAAAATCATTTAATGGCTTATGGAAGGACTGGACACAAAGCTAAGCTGCTCCCTGTAGTAAACAAGCACAGCTTTGGAATTCAAGCTTATTACAGAGAAGTAAAGAACAGGGAATGACACCATTCCTCGTTCCCATCTACAAATAAAGGCAAGCACACAAATCACTGATTGCTGTTCTGAACGTAAGGTCTATCAGCCTTAGGAGGCCTACAAACATCAGTTCTAATCACTCTTCCTTTTACTTCCTTTGCAAAAGTGCTTGGGTACCATGCTGAAAACACACATTTTCCTATTAATTCAACTTCAGTTAACACAAACTCATGGATAACATACCAATATTTGGGTGGTTTCCCCTTTAGCACCCTCACAGTATACTCATTTTACTTCTTAAAAACAAAACTAAAACATTAACAGTTCTCAAATAGACCACAATAAGCTGTAGTTAAGGTTAAAAACACACACATACCCTGCCCGCCTTACTGAAGGCAGCAAAGGTGCTGATGTAAGAATGTATGCCTCTCTCTCATTAAGGCAAATGTATCCTAAAAAAGGCTTACAAGAAGCCGTTGACTTCAGCCTTAAGGAGAAAATCACAATCATGTTATTTGTACAAGCTGGCTGTTTTCCAAGAGGAGTTCAGGATCGGATCAAGATAATAAGGGTTCCCCACCACCACCACAAACCCACATGAGAATATACGCATTCATCCTGCGGGAGCTATAGTCAATAATAAGAGACTATGGAGACGTGGCACAAAATGGACTGATTACAGTACTGTGCTAAATTTATCAAGCTCATAAGCCTCAAGCCACAAATGTATTTGAAATTCTTCCATAGAAGAATTCATGTTTACCCCCACTCACAAATGCAGCACAAGTTAAATGAGATGCGCCTTCAAAAGTTTAATCCAACACAAAATTCTCAACACTTCAGATCACAGGATGCCATCACATGCCAGTGTTACAACACAGTATTCTTAGCTTTAAGCATTTCTGAGCAACACGTTGATACTGTTGTTTCTTTTACTATATTCCCCTAAGTTTTCAAGGGCTACGACATTATATTGCTTACACCAAAAGTATAAATATTTTAAGGGAAGTGGAAGAACAAACACTCTGGGGAACAAGAACTATACAGAGTCGGAATAATGGGCAAGCTAAAGAAATGGCAAGAATCTATATTATGCCTCTTCTACTGTCCTATTCCGTTACTGTAAAACGTTGGACTTAAACTTCAGTTCACTTCCCAATATTTTCCCTGTAGGTTAATCAACAACTCTGTAAAGTTATGCTACATAGTAACACGTATGAATCATGACAATATACAGTGAAACTACCCCTACATGATAGAAGAGGTACCCAGCTCACAAGACCATTACACAAGCATATTCAATCCCCCTAGAAAGAGCGTAAGCAGAAGATGCAGCTGCCCTTGAATAAATTGTGATATTTCTCAGTTGGGATACATGCCAAACTACTACAGGCTCACTCTAACTAAAATAAACAATACGTGAAGTTTATTGAGTGTTTTCCACTGGAAGGTACAGCCAAATTATCCATTTTAAACAAGCAGCCTACAGAGGCTTGAACTATCACCTTCGTAATCAGCATCTGAAACGTACAGGGTTCAGCTTACTTGAACAGGAAGGTGTGAAGTTTTCAGTAGCTGCCACAAATTTGCTGCACTGTCACTAAATTACTGCACTAAAGTAGTCTCATGTACCAGTTTCATTCTAGACCTAATTCCAAAATAACCCTGGAATATTTTTTTTTCATTATGAAAATGAGACACGTCCCTCTGAACTTTCAGCAAGTTATGACCTCAAGTCTTAAGAAGGACTTTTGAGACATTCCATGCGAGTTTAATCTCAAGTTATTAGAGCAGCACACATTGTGGCACTGACAGGAAAAAAAAAGACAGCCCTGCTGCCAAGGACCGTGATTATTTTTTTCCCTAGAGCTGTTTTCTGGCTGGATCATATCAGAGACACAAAACAATGTTTTTCCCTCTTGTGTGAAGATAGAAGGTTACAACTCTGGTGAAACAATGCTCATGTCTCCAACAGGCAGCCTGTGTCGTAAGGAGAAAAAAAATCCCTGAAAAGATGCTAGATAATGTGAAGCAGATTTAGGGTGGGATTTGTAGGAGAAATTTGTACGATTGTTTTAAAGGAACACTTTCTCCACAGTGCTCTTCTAATAAGATGGGCCTTCAAAAGTGCCAGAATCAAACTGTTCCAGCCCTAAAGCAACTATCTGGTTTGCACTTAGTCTATTTCTCTTAATTGCAGATGGGAGGCTTCCCATTTCATTTCCTCTTTCCCCTGCACTTAAAAAGCTAGTCCCAGTGACCAACGCTTTAAGGGTTAATTTGAGGATACACACAGCCACATAAGACACACAGTAGTCTACACTCTGACTCGTTAGCAAATTATGTACAGAGCTTTGTTCGCAAGGTAGTTTTGAAGGTCTTTCCTGAAAGTAAGATTTCTTCACTCCTATCTTCTTCAAACGGACAAGTTAATACAATCTAGTAGTGCCTTACCTATTGAACAACTCACCTGTGTAAGGGGAACATACCCAGACTTCCAGACTCAATACCTGCACAAAAAAATATTAACACTTCCTCTCCAGGGTGGGGGAGGGCAGGATGGGGGAAGGAAAAAAAGAGAATGAAGATTTTATGTTTTGAGCCGGTCTGCACAACCTCCTGAGCATGCTGTCTACCTATTCACACTGTGGGCTGCCTGCTACAGACATGCAAGTGAGTTCCTACTTGGACGCTCTTCCATGGTAAACACAGGCTACCTCAAGCATACTTATCTCTAAGGGAAGAGCAAAAAGTGGAAAAGGCTCTGTTCCATTTATTGCGGAATGCCAGATTTTATTTTATTTTATTTTTTAAAAGAAGGGGGGAGCGGGACACACAAAATTGTTCTTCATAGATCAACTGAATCAAATGACACATTTCAACTTCTTATGTCAAACATGTCCTCGAGAAGGCAAGGGCCACCCAGCACTACCCTAAACATCCACAAACTGACTTTCAGGTCTTGCCCTCATAAACGATGAGCTGGGCCAGAGGGGCTGGACTAGTACAGCACCCAAAACCAACACAGTACAGCAAAGGAAGCAGGCAAATTCAGAGGCAGAAGTGAACCTGTAACATTTAATAAATAAGTCTGAAATGTCACTTCCAGCAGCTCAACATGGTGGAATTATCTGAATAGACAGCTACCTTGCTCAGCCTGTTTGCCACACAGACTCCACTGCTCCAAAGTGATACCACATTAACACTACTCCAGCCTTGGAGAACACAGGTGCCACAGATGTACATGTAAACCATCACCACCATAGAAGTCTGATTCAGGGTGAAAAGCTCAAGTCAGTCACTCAAAGGAGTTATTACAAGCCTGTAATGTACTTCTTTGTCTGGGATCTCAGGAATGACTCCAATTCTGCTCATTATTTTATAGTAGCATCAGAAAAAGAAGGTTGCTCTGTAGCACGTTCTTCTTGATTCTAAAGGACTGATGAAGGAGACAGAAGAGAAATAAGTACCCTCACAGCATGCAGTTCAGTAGAAAGAGAATTACACCTCTCCACACACAACTGAACTGCATTTGCCTATCAGAAATGTTATGCTATTACGGTCTCTTACAGAAGCAGTAACTGGAAAAATGTGAGGCCATATGAAGCTGAAGGCCAGCATAACTGACAGCACCAGCATCATAGATCAAATTATTTGCGTTTGGTTTTAAAAACAATTAAAAAAAACAGGTCCCCCTGCCCCAAAGCACGCACACGTTTCCAGGTCCTTCACCAAGTCACAAGGGGGAAAAAAAAGCAAGCAAAGGAAAGAAGATATAGCCTTATTGCAGTGATCATGCAGCACAGATTAGAGAACTGCAAACCAAGAGGAAGATTATGTATTTTCCAAAATCTACATTACTAGCAGTGTCTCAGCAAGCCTCTTCATGCTGCCCATCACTTCCATATTCTGATAACTTACTTTCTCTTAAGTCTCCTGCACTATGTCAGACATAGTGGATGACTTGCTACTACTGTTCTTCCCAAACTTCACACACCCACAGGGAAGAACTTTAAGAAAGATGGAAAAAAATTCCTTCTTATCTGTTAAAATAAGAGCCTACAGAAAGACCATCTTTTCATGCCAGCCTATACATGCTGCAGTCTGCTAATCTTAACTCCAGTTCATCAACTTAAGTTTTTAACAGACTACCAGTTTAAAGAAAATTAGTAGGTAAGCCCTTTCTCTTCTCCTTGCCAGACAAAAGAACTGGCCTATGTTTATATGGGTGACATCAGGGCTGAGATGGATAAGTACAGCTGCTCAGCACCTCTGAAGGACTGGGCCAACCTTTCCTGGCAAATACACAGTAGGGGTTATGGGGGTTGTGATGGCTGAGGGGTAAGGCATTGCACTTTAAATTCAATAGTCTCCCCCCTGCAGGTTTGTATTCTTGCTAACATCAATGGATTTTCAAGTTAAAGTGCAAGGTGCTGCAGCTGGGGCAAGGCAATTCCATATGCAGAGAGACTGGGAAAAGGACTTAGGAGGCCTAGTGAATGTAAAGCTCATCATACACTTGCAGCCAAGACAGCCAACATAAGGTACATCAAAAGAGGGACAGCCAGCAGGGAGACAGAAGCAGTTGCCCTTCTCCACTCCACCCTCATGAGGCCCCATATGGAGCACTGCATCCAAGCCTGGGGCCCCCAGTACAGGAACAACACAGAGTTGAAGCAGGTCCAGAAGAAGCCACAAAGATTATCAGAAGGCTGAAACAGCTCTACTGTGATGAAAGGCTAAGGGAGATGGGCTTGCTCAGTCTGGCAAAGAGAAGGCTCCAGGGAGATTGCACTGAGGCCTCCTGCAGTACTCCAAGTGTGCTTATATGCTTCAGGGAAACCAACTTCTTACACAGTCAGATAATATGTTGGTGGGGGGGGGGGGGGGTGTGGGAAATGGAAGAATATTGAGATCAGGAGGAAATTCTTTCCTCAGAACTCGGTGAGGCACAAGTACAGAGAAGCTGTGCTGCCCCATCCCTGTAGGCACTCAAGGCCAGGTTGGATGGGACTCCAGGCAGCCCTGACCACAGCAGGTGAGAGGGAGCAGAACTAGATTATCCAAACAAAACCATTCTATTATTTTGTGATTTGCGTCTTCACCAAAATTCCAGCAGATAGCTACCAGAAGCTCAGCTGCCCACAGATAGGTTACCGTAAGCAGCTCCTTCCCTCAGGAAGAAAATCATGCTTTTTCTTGCAAATGCAGATAGACAGATGACCTTCCTTACACGGGAACTAGAAGCAGAAGAGGAAGAAAAGTACAGAGAAAGCACGTGGCCAACAATAACAAAATCAAGAGCACAACAGGACAAACAGGTAAAGAAAGTAATTTTAAAGGGAAGCGAGAAGGGATGCCTCCCCCAGACAATGCAGAAAGGGAGAAGGTTCTGGAATCATGCAGAATTCACCATGCCAGGTATGTCTGTAAAGATGTCAGCTGATGTACTACATTAGCAGTTGCAGAGTAAAACTGAACCCGAAGACTCAAATTCCTTCTTGTAGTGGCCTATCAATGTTCAGAAGCACCATCTTTTTCATTGCTTCTTGCGTTATTTCCCTGTGGATAAATTTGTTTAATTAAGTAGCTCGTGCTTAAGATCAATAGAAAGGATAAACATGCAAGTATTTGACTTCCATAGAGGACCTGGGATCACAAAATAAAGCTTCCTGCATGTAGATGACAAACGTCAATAATCTATCAAAAGCACACAAGCCATCAGAAAGCACTGTATATCTCTACTACTGAAGATGATTTTTCTTCATCTGCAAGGCACAAAGACACAATCTAGTTGGTGGTTACCATCATCCAGCAGTTTATTAAAACAACTTGCACAACTCCTCACTCAGAAAAATGTGCTGGTTCACCTCAGTTGAAGACAATTTTGACTAAGAGAGCAGGACCTTCATAAGCTACTCAGAGAAAGAAATGATCAATAAATGTGAGTCACCACACAACTGGGCAGAGAAGGAAGTCACGCTTCCCAGAATTTCAAGGATAAAGGAATGGGGGCTGGCTAGAAAAAAAAAAAAACAACACATAAAATATACTTGAAGCTTATCCAGGACTTCCCAGGTTCCTATCTCATTTATGGCTGTCTACAATCTTTCCAACATCATAAAGTATCACAAGTTTCTTTGTTGGTTGAGACTGAAGTTTCGGAGGCAATTTTAACGCTAGAATCCAATTCTGAGGCCCCTCAAACTTCTCAGCCTGATGATGCTCTTGCAAGATTTCTGAAGGCATTTCAAGGCAGCAAAATGAATATTAAATAAAGTTACCTTGGTAAAAAAAACTAGCGCAATTTTAAATTGAGCTTTCTAATTACCTGTAGTTAACACTACCCAACTTGTAGCCTCAACAAACTCCACTGAACATATTTCCCTCCTTCATCCATGTTGTGCACGTACCTTAATTTATATTTATCATTCCTTAAATGCTTTCATGACCAAAACACAAAGACTAGATTGCAAGTGCATAAGCCAAGATTAAATAAACAAATAAATAAAAATAAAAAAGAAAGAAAATGTGAGAAATAGCAAAACAGCAGTTCCTGTGTCAACATGAAGAACTACATTTTTAGCATTCATGACAGTTTGCCACCCCCATGCTTGTTTCTGTTCCCCCTCCTCAGCCAGGCCAATACATTTCCATAGCATCTCAGCTCCAGAATTTGAACTGATGCTCCTACGGCAGACACCCTTAACTTGCACAGATCTTGCCTTGCTTTCTGTATGTTTCGTGCTCATCTTTTCTGTCCAACTTCTAGTTATACTTTAACCGTCTGCCATCCTTTTCATTGTCTGCCCCTTCCACCTCATTATTGGCTCTCCTACAGGAGGCACACCAGAGATACATCCCAGAAGGCAGGAAGCTTCCAAGTGAATAACCCAGAGGCTCCTGCTGCTCTCAACTGAGCAGCACAGGGGTCAGTATAAGCAATGCTAACTGCTGTTTCCACTTCAGCAATGCTTCCCCTGTCAGAGATTTGCAGTAAAGCAGGCGTGAGCAGCTGTGGGTCACCAAATTAACAATCTGCTCAGTCTGCAATCGGACAAAAAACAAGACAAGTGATTTGATCAATAATCAACAATCCCCAAAGCACCAGTGTTATGGCTCTGGAACAAGAGAATCTGAGGAAATCATTTCCTGGAAGAATATGTAAGACAGCAAGAACTTACATTATTACAAAATACATATTATGTGCTAGAAGAAAGCAAGTGTATACACAGATTCATACTTGAATTAACTCAGCAGACAAGTCTAGCTGATATAAAAAACATCTTAGAAAGCCAGTCACTCTTAAGGGTTTTTATAATGGAAAGCAATGGTGTGATTTTATCAATACAACAGGTTCTCATTTTTGAAGGATAGAACACAAACTACTCCCATGTTGAAGTTTACAGGTCTCTCCCTGATCATATATATCCAGTGTGCACAGATAAATGCAAACACACTATGAACAACTGTGGGAAGATACACAGCCAAGACAGAACAGCACACACTGAACAGGTAACAAGAGCAAAATAGGGAATTCTTATCTTAAAATGTTAAGCTGCCATGTCTACCCACTAAAGAGCAGCTTATCAAATCCCACTGAAGTCTATTGACTCCAACAGCCTGCCCACAGCCCTGCGTCTACACTCAGGCAGCTCAAAAACTCAGGGAACGAGAGCTGCAGAATAACCAACACATCCTGTTACACATATTCAATCACTGAATAAGCCTGTATAAACCAAGAGACTTTTGACTATCTTGGTTCCTGCCATCATCTTAGTACAAACTTCAGACAATTTTGCCAAACGCATCTTGCTAAAAACTAGCTGCTATAAAAAGGTTTAAACAACTTCACAGAAAATAATAATCCTTCACCTCCCCCATATCCAATCCAGGCAAATATCACACACTTGGCAGAAACTTGCTACTCTCAGGTCCTAGGAAAGAAATATGGCAAGTGTCAGCCAGGAGGGTATCATTCTCAAATACTGTCTGCATCACACAGTTCAAATCCAGCAATTCTGACAGTAGTGCTAAAGGCAGAAAACAAAAAGCTGACTTTTATAGGAGAGTCAATTGCAGACCCTGTAGCTTTCTAGTCTACTCTTTTGGTTCCAGAAACTTGGTCTTCATTCCAGCACCTCCCCCACAAGTCCTTTCCCTGCTACACATAATATCGTGAAGAAGAACCTACTTCAGCCTACTACAGAAGTCAAAGGAAATAGAATAAAACTCATAATTTCAACCAACCGAACAGGGGTGGCAGTGCAAGAGTGTACAGGAAAGGTGTAATTCAGTGGTAAGAATAGGTGGGTTCATCAAAAAAAGAAAGAAAATAAAAACAATATCTGCCTGCTTACTTCTCACCCCCCCAGCTCCCCTCTCTTTTCCCTAGCAACTAAAATATCAAAAGAAGCCCAATTGCTGCAGCTGCCTACGTAGCAATTCAGCATAATAGTCAAGATGTCAAGCAACACTACTGCCCATTACTTCAGCTTTCTTAAAAAAGAAGAATGACGTCCACAGCAGGTAGGCAGTTTCTGAAAAGCAGCAAGCTGCTCAGAAGACAGCAAACAGGTGCTGAACACCAGTTACACTGTGCAGTTACACTGTGCGAGTATGCTGGTCAAACTGTGAGTCCAGGTGTGCTGTAGGGCTACTGAGGTGGGTGGACAAGTTCCCTAGCTCAGGGAATGGCTGTCATAGGTAACCAAGTGTTAAATCACGATGACTTCATTACAGACGAAGTAGGGGAGAGCAAAAGAGCAGGTTGCTCAGAGAGGTGGTGGATGTCCCATACCTAGAGACATTCAAAGTCAGGTCAGACAGAGCTCTGAGCACCTGATCTAGCTGTAAGTGTCCCTGTCCACTGCGGGAGAGTCAGACCAGATGATCTAAAGATTTTCAAAAAGGTCTCTTCCAACTCAAACGATCCTATGATGCTAACAGAAATACTGATACGCTTTCTCATTTTCAGCAAGATCCTCTACTAGAAGTTTTTTCAAGTGCCCATTCTCTGCAGCTGCAGTCACAACGCTGTCCTTTCGCAGAGGGTTGTCCCAACTTGCCAGTCGGGCAGCAGCAAGCACAGCACGGGGATTCCGCCTGCTCTGTCTGTCCTACGCTCCCCAGGCTGCCGGCTCCCACGTGGGGTGTCTTGTATTGCCGCCCTGCGGTCGGTCTGCAAAACAGCAGTAGAGCAAGAGGAAGCCATTTCCAGCTCTTCCTTCCCTTTCCCCTTCCCATGCCCCACTTCCTTCCTTCCCCAGTCTCCCAAGGAAGCAGCAGCAGGACCAGGAGGGAAGCCAAAGGGAGGCTCCCTGCAGAACAGCTCATTCTCCAGAGGCCAGAGCTCCAGCACATCCACAATGGGTCGCTGTCCCTTCCTGATGCCAGAACCCCCCCTGCTGAATGCTCTCCTGGGAGAAAGGCAGAAATAATTAGAAAATCACTCTCTAAACTTGACTATTTGTAGCAAAATATGAAGAGCTAAGCCTTTACTCTGCATCCTTACCTTCCACACAACTGCAGCCTTTGACTCAGGCTCCAGAGTATAAGCAGAGTTCCTTCACACACACACACATCTCCGTGCTGCTAAGAACTGGCAACAAGTCTGCTATCATCCTACTTTTCGCTAGCACTTTGAATGTAGAAAGCAAAAGAAACATGCAACGTTAACTACTTCCACTGTAAGTTACTGTTACCTCACTTCCACAGTCTCACACTCTGCCTTTGCAAGAACATCTCCTCCTCCTCCTCGCGCTACCCAAATGCTCCCACTGCAGCTACTTCTCAAATACAGTGAGATCACAAATAACTGGGTTTTGTTTGTTTCCCCTAAATTAATATACTCGGGGGGCCCTTGGGGGGATTTTTATTAATTAGGGTTTCTAGAGAGTCAGAGTGGGGTCTTTGCTGATTGAGGACACTGCCCGTGGGGAAGTTCGATTTTTGCCACAAGTCTGATACATGACCGTACACCACCTACAGGACAGGAAAGGAAATGGCTTCTCAGCTCTAACTTCAGAATAAAGCCACAGTCCCTCAGATAAATACAGTGCATCAGCTGGTGACAAAGCTTGAGTTGTTCAAGTTTTTCCTCCTTCCCCTTAGCTTTCAGGTACTGTGTTTTTACAGCAACAGTAGGAATGCTGAAGAGAATGAGGACATCTGCCAAGCACAAAAGTGACAGAGAAGAACAGAGTGGGACCACGGGGCCACACTGAACAAGCAGAGTGCCGCAGCCACACAGAGGTCAGCTGGATACGAAGAAGCCTTGCTGCACCACACACTCTATCACTTGGAACAGAAGCCACATGCAAGAGAAGAATGAAGGACCACCAACATGAACACGGGAGTACTAGCAAGCAAAGGAACCTAAAAGAACAGAATTGATTTAAGGGGAGTTTTTTCTACCTAGGTCCGTGCAAAAGCCAAGGCAACTATGAAAAACAACTGTGGGCAGGGGGGAACCCTGCAGAACCACAGCACTTGCCTCCAAAGAGAGCTGTGAAAATCCACCAGATTGCAGCGCTGAGGTTTGCACTCAAGCTGCTAGGGGAGCCCACAGGAGTTAAACAGTGAAGCATAGGGAAGATGGGGCAGGAGAGCTGCTGGGTGAGAAGGGCTATCAGGGACAGCAGGAGACAAGCCAGCACTCACTCAAGTCTCAGCCAGAAACAGGCACAGAGCTCACAGCCACAGCACAGAGGGACTGACAATCTTGCACAGGGAGCATCTGCCCGGGCAGTCTTCATCAGAGAGCTCTTGATAAGGGGAAGTGAAATTGACTCAGCACTGAGTACAACTGCTCCAACTTCTGCAGGGCTGTGTAATTTCAGACCAAAATCAGGTGCCCACATTTTGATCCATTTAAGTTAGCATCATGCTTCAGATTACGCATCATTAAGGAGTTATTAGAGCAACCCGTAAGGATCCAGCAGTACTGTGCAGCATATAACCACTATGTACTGAAATTTGCTTCAAACGTACACTGCACATGAAAGGCAACAGTAATAAGATACTTATTAAAAACCAATCAAGAAAACAGCACCTAGAGATTAACTACCTAGATTTTAGGATTATGACATGGGTAGGTTAGAAAGAGTAACATTCCTGAACTAAAACTAGGTGTACAGACACAGCTTAAATAAGAAGAAAAAAAATTAAGATGCATCTATTAGGAAAGAATATACAAGGGTCAAAGAGAGAAGGGTTACAGATGTTAGATCTTCAGTGCGTTAACGCACACTGGGAGCATCCTACAACTAAGAGCCTATCTCTGGGTCTCAGTGCCAAACACTAGGTACAAAAGACGCTGTTCCCCAACACAGCATCCTTTCAAAGCAGCACTTCCCCATGCCTCACTACGCCACGTTTGCTATGCTTCCTGCCCCATCCTGCCTTTACAGTGCCTGCACAGCACGAGGCATCTGGCACATGTAAGAGCACAGTCACATAAAGCATCCCATCCCCGTACCCAGGGCTCACACGGGTACCAGGCTGAGCGCTGCTCCGCGAGGGGGTGCAGCGATCTCCCCAGCTTTGTTCCACTTGCTGCACTTCTCCACTAGGGGACTCACCTGAGAAGTCTACTACAGCTCCTGCAGTTAAGCCAAGTTAAAAAAAAAAAAGGAAAAAAGCCAACCCTGACATGTGGATGCTACATGGAAAATGAATGGAAATATACCAGTATATATAGCAGATGCAATGCGTGAAGACGTGCGCCCGCAACTACGGGAAGCACAGAGTAATGCCACTTTGCTCCTCAGTGTCCTACTGCAGATATATATGCTCATAGAAACAAAGGTGAAATGCGACAGCAAGGGGTAGAACCGGGATGGTATGGGCTATGGGTGCTGTTCCGTGCCAACCCCAGCCCTGCGTGTTGCACTGAAGGTAGAGATAAAGGCTAAAGGAGGCACTGGGGATGGACTGCTGTGAGCTATTGTTTCCCAAATAGAGGGTCCCAGGTACTGCGGGATGCTGTTATTTAATCGCTATTTCCACACGCAGGTATCGCACAGCCCCGACGGGGCTCACTGAGCACCGCATCACCCCGCTCGCTCACACCACCGCTTTATCACCGAGCCACCGAAGAGCAGCAGCGGTTGGCAGCCCTTCCAAGGGGCGATATCGCTGCGGCTCAACTGGTGGCAGCAACGGCAGGGAGGGGGTGGGAACGGAAAAGGGAATCAATTGAAAAATTATCACCGAGATCTCCCCCCACCCCCCCTTCCCCCACCAGAGGGCCGCAACGGGGATGCCCGTGTCCGAGCGCTGCGAGGCGAGGCCCGGGGGCACCGCGGGCGGGGGGCGTTTGGGGCAGGTGCGGAGAGAGCCCCGGGAGGCGGCGAGGGCCGCGGGAGAGCGAAGGCGAGTCTGCGCTCAGCCGGCAGCTGCTTACCTGCGGGGAGAGCCGCGCTGCGACAGCTCCCGGCGGGGGAGGATTCAAACAAGGGGAAAGGGCTATAGGGCCGAGAGCCGCGCACACGGCAGCCCGGAGCACGCTGCGCAACTCCGCCTCGAGAAGCGAGGGAGGGCCGGGCGGGCGCCGCTCGCCCCGGAGAAGGGGCTGGATAGGTCGAGTAGGGGAAGAGAAAAGCCCCCCGACTGCCGGTCCCACCTGGCCGGTCCCCTCCCGCCCTCCGCCCCTCCCTCACTCACCCTTTGCATGGCTTTCAGGATCAAAGCCAGTTCATAGCGGGGCATCGCAGAGCTCGGCTGTGGCGGGAGGAGCGGGGATTGGCGGGGCACGAGGGAAGAAGAGGGGGGCGGCGGTGCCGGACAGGGTGTGGGGGGGGCAACGGAGAAGGAAAGGAGGAAAGCGGGTCTCCGGCTGTGCTGGCGGCGGATCCCGCCCGCGCGACTCCCGGGCTGCACACACACCGAGCGGGCGGGCGGGCGGCGCGGCTTAAAGGGCGCCGGCAGCTGCGCACGCTCCGCCGCGCCGCCCCCTGCCCGCCGCAGGCACCGCCTCCGCCGCCGCGGCCTCGCGAGCAACCGCCCGCCCGGGGGCTGCCCCGCCGCCCCTGCCCCCGGGGGGCCGAATGGGGGACGCCCGGCACCGGGGAGGGGGGCTCCGAGCCGGGAAGGCCGAGCGGCGGGGAGGGAGCCGCCTCTCCCCTGCGGCGGCTCCGGGCCTGCGCCCGCCTTCCTCCTCTCCACCGCCGCGGTGGTGGTGGCTGCTGTGGCTGCTGCAGGGAGTGGAAATTTCCACTGTGTCCGCCTCTTACTCCCCCCCGCCGCGCACACGCGCGCAGCCGAGACCGCACGCGGCGGGGGAGAGGACGGTGCCGGGAAGCCCCCGCGCCTGCCCGGGGCCGCCGGTCCCACGCAGCCGGGTGAGGTGCCCGCAGGTGGGCACCCGCAGGCACCCTTCCAGAACTTTCCGCGGCCCCGCCGGGGCGATTGTGTGGCCGGAGTGCATCTCACCCGGGACAGCCTCACTGACGTGGCTTGCTCGTGTCGTTGGGGTCGTATTTCTCCACAGCATGGACACATCCCTGTGGGGCGCACCCTTCACTCAGGTGTACATACCTAACAACGTCCCAGAAATACAGTGCTGGAGCTGGATTTATACACTGATCTTGTCCTGAGTTTCTGCCCTGGGTTTTGAAGACCTCCTGGGCTTCTTGTGGTACCTGAGGTGCTCACAGTGCACTGAGGCAGGAGCTCAGCAGCGCAAGAGCGTGAGCCTTGCCAGCCATCCTGGCTACAGCCCACTGCTGTGGTGCCATGAGGGTCCTCCACTGCCTGGGAAAGGCTGCCTGGGAAAGGCTGTTGCTATGCGGTTGCTGCTGTGGACGAGCTATGCTGATTTGCTTGGGCCTAAAGGCAGCTGTGGGGATGAAAGGCAGGGCCACCTTGCTGTGGCTCAGGGTGAAGAGGAAGCAGGAAAGAAGGTAGGCTTCAAAATTGAAGAACTTTAATGAGATATCTAGGATCCCAGCACCCCAATTTATTGCTGCATACCCTTGTTCCATCCCACAACAGGCTCTTAATGATGAAAGTCCTACAGTCCTCTAGTCTCCTCATCAACACAGCCTCCAGCAAAGAAAGCCTCCTCCTTCATCTCTTTTACATACAGTCTTAACCTCCCCTTAAAACAGAACCTGAATTCATACCTCGCTCTTTATCAACATGAGCTCATCTCAAACCACAAGCTGCCAGCCTACAGCACCGCTCCATCCAGAGGTTCCTCAGTGCTCATCCGGGAGCCACAACCAAACCCTTTTCCACCAAAAAAAAAACACCTAAAAACCCACAAAAAAAACCTGCCATCAGCTCAGCTTGCTTTCTCTGTTTGCATAGTGTTGATACAGTGGCTGCTAAAATGAATCCAAGATGCAAGTACTGCTAATTAACAACTTTCCCCAGCGCTTCCCGCAGCAAACTTGCGGCACAGCCAGCAGTAGTGATGTTGTAGGCCTTTGCCAAAGTGGAGCTGTAGGTCATTCCCTGCAGGTGGTATGAGGCAGCAACCACACAGGCTTTGTTTCTGCAGCCATTTTTTTGTGCCCCACTGTTAGCTGTCAGCTGTTCGGGACTAATTGCCCATGTACAAGTATACTCCGAGTCTACGTCCCCCAGCTCAGGTGTGCTCTTGCTGTAATTGCCCATCTGCCAGCTGGCAGGTGTGACTGCCTGTTCTTGCAGACCTTCCCTGGTCGTTTTGCTTTGGTTTTGTTTTGGTTTTGGTATAGCGTTGTGCAGAATGAGCTTCTTTCTTGTTCTGAACATCTGCCTGGGTTCTTCCAGAGGAAAGCAAGGTGGTTTGCAAATGGCAGTCCCTATAGAGGATAGAAGCCAGGTAACCCCGCCATATAGACAGGAATGGATGGCACTTCCCTCCCCGCTGCTGATGGTGTAAGTGCGCATGAACCACACTGTTTTCATCCCACAGAATGAAACCACTGCACTCTGCTGCTGTGCCTGCTTCAAACATTCATCTTCCCCCCTCAAAAGCAGCACATTCAGTTCCAGTTCCTGAAGTCTTTCTCAGAACTTCCTGCAAATCCCCAAGACTATATACTGAAATTTCTAGAACTAGTGACATGTTAATATTTGATCTCAGCTATGTGTGCATTTATATTCACCATTCATAAGCACTTTCAACTACACGGCACACTCAGCTGCCACAGACACATAGCTGCATGGGTCCAACAGGCCTTCCCACTCCTTTATTTGTGAACCACATCCAAACATCTCCATCCTCCAGTACTTCATCTCAAGATCCCACCAACAAGACTGAACATGAGTCCAGTTATATCTGTGCTGGAGATTTGTGTATGAGATAGGACAACTGTGCTCCTGGGTATATTCTCTGAGTGAAATCATTGCACTGAGGGATCTCTTGATATGCACATCAACAATACAGACACAGTGACTATGACTGTACCTGAATGCTGCATGTACATGGGCTTCTGGTTCGGTGTGCAGTGCCCACCTATAGCTGTGCACACTCCATGAGCCAGCTGCTGTACACATCTGTGACACCCCATATCTTTGTGGGAGTTCCTGATGCTTTCTGATTTTCTCATTGCTGATGAAGTCAGTGTATTCACTTCCACTTTGCGTCTTGAAGTTTGTTCCTCAAAGCACTACCCAGACGTATCCGAAGACTGTAGGAAAGTCTAACATTTAGAAGCACGGGGATTGTAGAGGAAGGTCTGAGAAGCAGTAGTGAGCATGCCCTAAAAACTTGTTTTCACAAATATAAGCCATTCTAATACGTTATTTTTAAAAAGCAGTAAGCAGAAATGTGTGGCCTGAGAGGCCTGAGACATGACATTTACATGGTGGAGGTGGAGGGAGCTACAAAGGCAATCTGTCCTACATCTGAGCATCTTTCACATCCATCCGTACACAAGAGAGCAGCACAAAAAAGCGCTAATGTATATTTTGCCCTTTCTGGAAAGGAGCTCTGCATAGAAGGCCCTGTGCATCCTGGTGGACAACAGGTTGCGCCAGCAGTGTGCCCTTGTGGCCAAGAAGGCCAGTGGTTTCCTGAGATGCATTGAAAAGAGTGTGGCCAGCGGGTTGAGGAAGGTGATCCTCCTCCTCTATTCTGCTCTGGTAAGACCACTTCTGGAAACTGTGTCCAGTTCTATGCTCCCCAGTTCAAGAAAGACGTGGAACTGTTGGAGAGAGACCAGCTTAGGGGCACAAAGATGATGAGAAGTCTGGAGCATCTCCCTCATGAGGAAAGGCTGAGAAACCTGGGACTGTTCAGCATGGAGGAGACTGAGAAGAGGGGATCTTACCTATGCTTCTAAATATCTGAAGAATAGGAGTCAAGTGGTTGGAATGAGGCTCTTTTCAGTGGTACCCACTGACAAATCAAGGGGCAGTGGGCACAAACTGGAAAATAGGAAGTTCCATCTAAACATAAGGAAGAACTTCCTCACTTTGAGGGTGACTGAGCTCTGGAACAGGCCACCCAGAAGGGTGGTAGAGTCTCCTTCTCTGGAGATACTGAAGACCGATCTGGATGCTTTCCTGTGTGACCTGCAGTAGAGAGCCTGCTTTAGCATGGGGTTGGACTTACTGGTTTATCAGAGGTCTCTTCCAGCCCCATGATTCTGTGTTTCTGGTAGGGCACAGGATAAAAATATGCCTTCCTGCATCCTGAGTGCATATGTAAATGAGAAAGTAATTTGGGAAAAAGCTTTTGGACGTGTTTTGGAGAGTGAAAAAATGCTGTGCAATGTCCCATAGACTTCTGATGAAGAAGCTAGTCCTGTATGATAGGATTGAGGGGGGAAAAAGGAAGAAAAAAATATTCTCCTTTTGAAAGCTCAAGATGATTTTTAACAGCCTCTCTAAGTACAACTATACCGCGTTTCTATGGTCTTTCTTATGATGGAATACACTTCATTTTCTAATAAGTGCTCTGTGCACCACAGAAAAGCTAATACTCTCCTCTTAGTAAAAGCTTTAATTTCTAGCTGTGATACATCATACAATGCCAAGCCAAAATCAGAATTTAGCACAGGTTTAGTTCTAGGGTGTAGCACATCTTCATTTTCAAATCTGGACAGATTTTCAGTGTTAGAAGAAAACAGAAACAGGCTGTGGAAAGAGTGCTGCCATATACTCATATACTAACAAGTGTCTTGTTTTTATTTGCTTGTACTGGTGTTTGTCTGTAGACATAGGCAGGGATACAGATACAGATACACTCCTGTGCTCCTTAATCTCTACTCACCTTCATGGTAGGGTTTGCAGCTGAGCACTGTACACGTGAGGCAGCAAGAGGTGAACTAGCTAGTGTGAAGTTATTGTGAGAATATCTGCATGGCCCTGCAGCTGTGGCAGTGGTTGTGTTCCAGACAGATCCCGAGCAGGTGGTGGGTGGAGCTGGACCAGAGATCGTTTGATCCCAAGGGAGCAGGTGAGCGAGCAAGGCTGAAGGCAAGGAGATTGTAGTAACAGATGTGGCTGTGACAATATGGCTCTTAGACACATGGGCAATGTCATCCTTGCAAGGAAGACAGAAAGGAAACAGCTGAGAAGGGAAAGAAGGAAAAATGAAGGATGAAAAAGAACAAAGTCCTTGGTAAAGATCCCAGAGCTGGTATGACTGAAACATGTAGGAAGGAATGCAGAGGAAGCTGGGATAGGATGCTCCCAAACTGGGAGTGGGATCTAATGAAGTGATACAGAAGGGAGAGTGGAGGGGGAAGAAAATATAAGACTGGATAGGAAAGGACTAGGAAGAAGAAAGCAGTCTTGAAGAAGAATAGGGCAGGGAAAGATGGGGTATTAGGAAGCTGAATGAACTGTGCTATAAGAAAGCAGGGAGAATCAAGGATTTCACAGCTTAAAATGGAACCACAGATCTCCGGATACTCCCATACAGCAAATACCTCTGGTCAGCAAATGCTCTCCGGTCAGCAAATACCTGTGAGTCTCTGATAAAGTAATTTCTAATGTTGCCCCTGTCCAGCCATGGATGAAAAGACACTGCTCTCATCAGTTTCCCTGTTAGTTTCGAGTGGCGGGGCTCTCTGCCATAGATCTAGAGGCTCCAGCCCCTATGACATGTACAACAATATGATGCTACACAATGGAAAGGTTTCTCTTTTCCTTTTACTGTTTGCTTTTTCTAAAAGCTAGCTAATTGCACATATGAAATCTGCTTTAAATGAGGATTCGATTACAAAATCAACCCTACATAATGAGGGTTATTTTATCCTTCCTCTCACTTGCATATGCATTTTCAAATAATTGCAAATAATACAATTGCATACTATGCTTTCCATGAGATCTATGCTACATTTACTTCTCAGAGTGGAGCTGGTCTGCAGCTGTGTCAGGAGCTACATGGTAGAAAAGACCACTGTCCATAAGTGTTTTTCCCTGTTTGTTTCTGAACAAACATGCATTAATTGACACCATGGGATCAAGAAGAAGGATGAGCTCTTGGAATAGCTGAGCTCTGCCTTAGGGATGGATTCAATCCCTCCTTTGCTGCATAGTTCTTGTACAGTGCTGAATAAGGTCAGTTAAACCACACTTTTCACAGGTGGCCACAGATTTCATGCTCCTGCTTTTCTTGGTCTCCGAATTGAGATTTTTGTGGTCTAATTTGCAGAAGTCCTGAATGATCCCAGCTGAAACTGAATTCAGTTGGTGCAAGGCGTGTAAAGTGGTCTGAATGCAGAACATATCCTTGATATAATCAGTTGATTACCTGTCTCAGACTGAGTTGTCAGAATCTGCAAGACATTAAACTCCAGATAATTCTAACCCATGCCAAAACCATCATACCCAAGAGGTAACAATTTGTAGTACTGATTATTTTCTATAGAAAAGGGAGGAAGATGCATCTTTCTGCTGTCCTGCCTGATGCCCCAGGAAGTGTCCTGCCTACCAAAAGCCCAAGTCCAATAAGGTGCAGAAAGGCTGATGGGACTCATCCAGTCCTCACACAGAGACCCTTTACCACTCCTCTGAAAGCGTGTTCATGGTTCTGCCAGGCTGGACCATGAGCAGGTCAAACACAATTATGTGGAGACGAGTTATGGTGGAGGGGTCAGGAGCTCTGGCAGGGACCATTTCTAACAGACAGGAGCTCTGGCACTCTGGAAATCTATGTGTAGCTGGGGAGGAAGACTTGTGAGGAAGGCTCAGGTGAATTTTCAAGAATTGCTGAATGACAGGAAAAAAGAAAAATAGAAATGGGTTTGGGGAGCTTAACTGTGCAAAGGTTTTGAATTAAAAGCTAGGCAGATCAGTGATATGGGTTCAAAGTTAATTGCAGCAAATGGTAGTTAATGGGGAAGACAAGATGACAAGGAATACCTATAAATGCATGAGCTGGTAGGGAAAGACCCTGGGAAGAAAGCTTCAGAGCCACAGCAGACATACTATCCATTTCAGTGCCCCAGTATATGAGCAGCAGCTTCTTTAAATCTCAGTAAGTGGCTCATTAGCCCTCTGATGTGGTCATACACTGCAGCACACTAAGGACAAGAATAAAAGAATAACAGAAGCCTGTAAGAATAATATCAGAAAGGCCAAGGTAAAAAAAGGCAGTGTAATTAACAAAAAATAGCGAGATTAACAGGAAAGCACTCCTATACGTTAGAAGTTAGAGTGAGACAATGGCAGAAATATGATCCACCCTTCAGCCAGGATTGAAAGCTAGTAAGAGGCGACACAGAAGAATCCAAAGTGTTTAATGTCTTTTCCCTGGCTTTTCAGTTAAATGCATTAACTATGACCAGTCAGGTAACTATTAATAATGCCTAAAGCTAAGTAGCAGAAAGAATAGAACAGACTGGAGCTGGTCATTTTCCAGCTGGACAGACTTCATCTGAGGGACCGTGAAAAAACAGCTGAAGCAAAACAAGAGTCATTAGGGACCATTTCCCACAATACCTGGAGATCAGAAGACTGGGGATGGGCAGTTACAGTACCCATAGTAAGAAAAAAACAGAAGGAGTTTGAGGAGTACAGGCAGAGAAAACAGCCTAGCTTGAATTCCTGGAAATAAACTGAAACAAGAAATACAACAAACTTCTTTTGTACATGGGAGGTAATGAAAGGATAAGTAGAGGCCAACAAATATTTGCCAGGAACAAATCATGCTGAATGAAGCTAATTTTCTTCTTTGACAAGTAGCAAGTCTTATGGACAACAGATATTACATATCTTGTCTTGAACAAGGTTTGCACCACCAGTCTCTTGTGATTTCTTGTAAGGGAATTAAAACGAAATTATCATAGGGTGGACTCACAGCTACTTAGAAGAAAAAGAAAAAGAAGAATTATCATCTGTTCATTGCTGACAAGGAATGATTATGGAAAGTAGTTTTGTAGATGCCCTGCTAGGGACTTGTTCCATTCAGTATTTTTGTTGTGTTTTGGAAGTTGATGTAGAGAGTACAGTTATCAAATCTGTTGAGAAAGTTCTGTGAGCAGGATTAGCATCTTAACTGATTGCAGGAATGGTCTGAAAACAGAAGGGCTCGGTAAGTTTGGCTGTAACATGATTACATTTAGACAGGAGTAAACCCCTGAATGGAGAACAGCCAGAAAGGCAAAAGATTTGCACAAAAATAAGTTGGGGGTTTTGGTAGATCTCGAGCTGACTGAGAACGGTGCTATACTTGTGTGGAGAAGCAAGACTTGTGCTGAAATGTATAAGTAGTTTAGGTGAGATGTGAAAGAAATTCTCCATTCCTGCTCAGCACTGGTGAGGTCTCAGTGCAGAAAATGGACTCGCTTTTGGCACTGGACTCAAGGGAAGCATAGGCAACTAGGGAAAGTCCTAGGAGCAACAAGAAGTACCAAAAGTCGTAAAAGACTGACCTTGGAGGCCAGTGTCTAAGAACTGGATTTGTTTAGTCTGGAGAAAAGAGGACTGAGAAGAAACATGATAACAGACTTCAAACATGTAAAAGGCAGATGCTCACTGGAAGGCACTAACTCTCAACCCTTAGAAGAAAGCAGTGAGCCTATGTAGTATCTACAGTTACAGTTTTTGTAAGGAAAAACTTCTTAGCTAGGAGGCTACAAAAACATTGGTGCCAGGGGAGGTCATTAAGTTTTTAGTACTGGTGATTTGAAATGTCTTCAACTAAAGGATCGTTGTGTGTGGATAGGAAGGGAGATGCTAGAACGAAGGGCAAGAGCTTGTCAGCGTAATAACTTGCAGACACATATTTGAAAGGCATATGTTGCATCTGGAGCTGGCGTTGTGGCATCATGGGAGTATCATTGCTGGGAAAAGCATCTCCCAGCTGTCACTAAGTTTTGTCCAGCATGTGGAACCTCAAAGCAAGGAAAAAGGAACTGGATCTTAAATGCAAACTTGGAAAGGTTGCTGACCCCTAGAGCATTTCTTGAGGCTTCTTACTACCTTCTACAGTTGTAAATAAACACAGCTTGTGCCAAAATGTCTGAATTACAGCTACAAGGGCTTCCTATTACGTGTGAAAAACAAATATTAAGCCTTATTTGAAAAATTATCTTAC
Organism: Excalfactoria chinensis; assembly: GCF_039878825.1. Classification (NCBI taxonomy): domain Eukaryota; kingdom Metazoa; phylum Chordata; class Aves; order Galliformes; family Phasianidae; genus Excalfactoria; species Excalfactoria chinensis. Next base: position 100,163,655 of record NC_092825.1, on the reverse strand, counting down.
TTATCGGAAAAATTTTTCTAGTTACATCGTGTGCATTTCTGGCCAAAGGAGCTCGAAATCCCATCGCCTGGGAGATAAACAAGCACTAGCATTTCTCCTTTATGAGTAGAATGAAAGGTTTTGTCACCAACCTGAAAGACTGTTTTGTTGCATTACTTTGCAAATATTTGGGAGGCAGCTGTCCTTGTCCTTGTCCTGGGGGCCTGCTATTGTGGAAAGCAAAGCCAAGAAAAAGGAGTGAGAAGCTGCAGAGGTGCAAGAGTTGCACAAAACTTTTATGACATGAGTGGGAGTAAAACCCGGGTCTTTGTGGTGTTGACACCAGCACCATCCATTCTCTAGCGCTGCTGTCATACTGTAACAATATTTGTTTTAACAGTTAAGTTTCCTTCACAGTGAACCCGTCTGAAGGTTGCGTTGTGTGTTGGCAGTGGCTGCAGACTATGTATATTGCTAACGCATCTTTCTAGTGCTGTGAAAGCGATAATGTAATTCTGTGCAATTAAAATGCCACTTCCTACATGTACAGTGCCTCTCCCTAGTTTTACAGCTGTTTACCATGTTCTTAGTGAGGGTATTTGCTGATAATAAATTGCGTTGGGGAAATATAATAACCCGAACAAGGAAATCTAGCATGATCCAATTATTTAATCTAGTTTAAACCTACATTTTTTCTCAGAGGAATCCCTAACCCAGATTAATTTAGATATGTGATGAGGTTTGATTCTGTCGCTCTTATAAATCCCACAAGCAGAACACGTGCAATTGTTTTGCTGCTAACGGTACTGACATGCGTACATATTCTCATCATCCTGCAAACATGAGAAAAGCAAAATTAAAATAAAATAAAATAAAATAAAATAAAATAAGAAGCAATTCTAGTTCTCTTTCATTTCAGTGGAACTCACCTGTCTCCTGTTTCTCAGGGGGGAAGCCCTGCATCCTTGCTTCTGGTTGTTCTGTTCCCAAACTGTAGTTTATTGAAGCAAAGGATATTGGTGGCCCTGCCTGCAGCAGGGGGGTTGGAGCTTGATGATCGTTGACATCCCTTCCAACCCAAGCCATTCTATTATTCTGTGATTCTATGATTCAGTCTGCATTCATATCCCTGCCGCTCTTCTGGAGACAGTAAGTTGTGCTCCAGGCTACCATTTATCCAGGCTTCTCTGGACATTTATTCTTTCTCCATTCAAAAACTGTGTCTGGGCAGAAAATGCAGATTGCAAACATTTCTTCAGCATCTTCAGGTATCAGACAGCCTGACTGGAATTGTGACTCAGAGCATAGCTGGTAGATGTCACTATCATCTACTCACCTATCACACATCCATAAATCGCCTCTGTGCTTCATGCGCAGTGAGGCTGATGCTTCTAAGATGCATGAGATCTGTTGTGCATGTATTGTGGAGTCAATTCATATCTGTGTAGGAATTCCAGTGCAGCAGAAATGCTTCGGATGTACTGTGCATTCATAGACCATCTTTACCACCTTGCAGAGCAAGTCTGGTGCTTTCAAAAGCCTCAGATGTAGTGCACATGTTATCCATATCATGCAAATATATTACTGTCTTGAGAAATCTCCCTGAAAACAAAGTATCCTCCATAGGCCCCTGTGGAAATAATAGAAGTACTGAAGAAATGAGAAATATTTAGAGTTGTTTTGTTTTTCAAAGGAGGGCAGAGCAGGTAATAATCTGTTGAGAAGAAAGAGGAATACTTGGGAAAAAATGGTCAGTTTCTGCCAAATATGTTTAGCAGGTAAGGAAGCAAATCTACCTCTTGCCAGGCTGCACGTAAGCTAGCTGTGACACGCTTTACTCCCACTTTGAGATGTGCTATATATCCTACATCATTCATTCCACAAGATTCAGGAATTCTCTCCTGCATGACAGAGAGAGCATTCATTAGGCTGCCTCTCTGTTTCATGCTGCCAGCCCGAGAAAGATTGTCATGGGGAAAAATGGGCCTTGCTATGAGTCTTTATGATGGGCTTCTTTGTAACGAGACAACAGTTTATAAATGACTGTAACAATGAGGATCCCGTATTTTTCCCAGTATTAACTCCGGTTCACTGTAGTTACACCACAGAGGAATTTACTCCTATCTAGGAAAGCTATTCAGCACCATATGAATGATTTTAATTAAAGAATTAATAAAGTCTTTAAGATAATACAATCATTCCCCTCGGTTGATGTGTATGCTGTTTATATAGATGACTAATGTGGCTGTTACTCAAATTGTACAATTAACAGTTGTGAAAACGTACTACCCCTTACAAAGGTCAGGCCACTTAGAGGCGCGTTATGCTATTGATATCCAATCAGATCACCTGGGGATTATGTGAGTTAAGAGTAAGAGATTTTCTAAATTGATGGTGAAATTTCTGGCAATTTACGTTTCTGTCTGCATGCAAATTCATTAGCAAAATGCCTTCTTAGTAATGCTTCAAAACCCCACACAGCAATGGGACTTCCAAACTGAAAGCAAAAGCTTAAATACCTGTCTGAACTCCCACAGGATTTTGGGGATTTGGAATAAAATTACAGATTCATGTCTGAATAGTTTCCTATTTTTCACAGAAAATAACCCCAGGTCTTGGAAATTTATAGACTGCCTGGTATACACTGCACTGGAATGACCTTGAGAATCTCTTGACTCTTCCTTTCTCAACAAACATAGTCAATTGGGTCACAGAGAAATGGCAGGTAGCTCATAAAAGGTCAGCAGCTGACTTAAGGGAGCACTGAATAATTCAGTCTGAAGTTAGGCAGGACAAAGACGGTGATGGTGGGACAAGAACTGTTCAGGCACTCCAGCTCCTCCTGCTGTGGAAAGCAATGCAAGGAAGTAGGAAATCTCTCACTGGAATCGCTTTTGTTGCTGAGTTTTCTGAGGGATCACAGAAGCACGGGCTGGAAGGGACCTCAGGAGATCGCTAAGTCCAGCCTCTCTGCTAAAGCAGGTCACACAGGTAGGTGTCCAGAGGGGTCTTGAATATCTCCTTAGAAGGAGACTCCACCATCTCTCTGAACAGCATGTTCCATGCCCTGTCACCTTTACCATAAAGAAGTTCTTCTACATGTTAGTATGGAACTTCCTGCGTTCAAGTTGTGGCCATTATTCCTTGTCCTATTGCAACATGCCACTGAGGATGCTTTCTCCAAGTTTCACAAACAGTTCCACTTCCTCCTAATGAATATGCAAACATTTCAATTTACACACTTACCTATGCATCATTAGAATAATCTCACATCACGCAATCAAGAGCAGAAAGTGGGGCTGTGCCCTTGTCTAACTTTGTTCTTTCTGTACTTCTCAAGTCACGCAAGAAAAAACATAACCCTGGTGAAAGCACTCAGCTGAAGATACTCTCTAACATGAAAGTGTTTCTATACACAAAACAAGTGTTTCATGCTTGGGTCTTTCTGCCATATGTTGCGGTTGGACTTGATGATCTTGCGGTTGGACTTTATGATCTTCAAGGTCTTTTCCAACCTGAGTAATTCTATGATTCTATGATTCTATGTGTCTAGTAAAATGAACAAACTTCAGAGATGCCATCTGGTGATAGAGAGGATCATCCATGACCATTAAAAATTAAGACTCTGTCTGATTTCTAAGCCCTTTACTCCTTCCTTCTCCACCCTGCAGATCCAGCCTGACAAAACAACTGCCCCAGATCTTAAAAAAAAGTGCCTGTTTTTTGTTTGTTTTCATCTCTTACATTAATCAAGAACAGAAAGCACTAGATGAGATAGGAAGGAGTGGGCAGGTGGGGAAAAAAAAAACAAATGATTGCTAGAAATCAAAGTATTACAGATGTTAAATCATCTGAGTGGATACTGGGGAAAACTACATTTGGAGAAAACCATGGTGGGTTACTGTTGCAATATGAAACACCAACTCAATGAGGAAAAAAAAAGGAGAGATCAAGTAAGGCAATATTCTTTCTGTCTTCAGCACTGATAGATTTTGAATGATATGTTGTGCTCAGCGAGATGCATTTCTTTCTTCTAAAAAGGTTAGTGATGCTTTCTAGCTAAACAATGAGCGTACAACAAAGTGATCGTTCTCCTGGGTTTTGTATCACTTTGTTTTTACCTGTCTGATTCAACTACTATTATAATTTATGTTCTCTTAAGACAAGCAGCAGATATAGGTTTACTAAATGTTTTCATGGAACATAGTATAGTGAATGTATGTACTGAATTAGCAACCTGCTGGCTTTCTTTTTTAGTTTATTTTTAAGATTTCTTCTAATTAAAATACTGGATTCTGAGAAATGACTTAGAGTTAGTTAGGGTAGTATGGTTAGGTTTTGGTTGGACTTGATGATCTTTAAGGTCTTTTCCAACCTGAGCAATTCTATGATTCTATGATTTATAGCAAGAAATACAACATCTGCATAGTAAATATACTCCATGGTGTATCTAATTCCCATCAAACAAAACCAGTGCATGGATCTACTGTATATAAATCATGGCTATATTGAAAGCAATCCATGTTAAGAACTTAACGGCTTTGAAAAAGTTGATGAATCTTGTAATACAACTTTAGCATAATATCTTCCACATTCCTTGGTGAATAGATTGGCACAACTGTACAGCCCCATGCAAGTGAAAATTACAGGCTGGTTCTGCATTTCTGAGCCCAAAACTTTCAATTAGTTTGGAGTTTTAAAAGTGATTCTACCATAATATTAATAAATAAATAAATAAATGGGAAGAAAGGAAGAAAAGAAGGGAAGAAAAAAAGCCTAGAATAGGAATCAGGACTTCTGTATTTTTATCTCAGTGATGTTTTCAGGAATACTGCCTACAAATGATAGCATACTCTGACCTCCAGACCTGAATAAGGCATGGCCTCACCAGCTCAGCGCAGGTGGTTTTTAATAGCATAAGCATCATTTCCAGTTGTAAAGTTTGTTGTCCTTTTTATGCTCTTAGGGGCATGGCGGCTATCCCGTCACATTCAGTGAGTTCACAGAGAGTTAACTGAATGCAGTGCAGCTACGAGCTCTGCCTCATCTGCAAGAGAGAAAAAGCCCCGGCTTTTTCTCTCTTATTAATATTATTCACAATAAAGTAACAAAACAAAAGCCTTGAAAAACAGCACTGCAAGCAGGAATATCAGAATGTGTAAAAACAGAAGATGGGCTGAATAAAACCTCAGAAACCTCTCTCAGGACAGCAACTTGAAAAAGGAAGGAGACAAAAACGATACAAGCAACAGCTGAAATAATGTGCAGCGTCCATTCTTAGCAACACCAACCTATGTCCAAAATCTCTGCCTTCATCTTAGCTTTTGAGAAAATCAGTGGGATTTCTTTCTATTTATAGCCCTACTCGGTCTGTTCTGCAATTTAACACACGATTTAACAACACAGTGAGCCTGGTAGGAGCAAGAGTACATTGAACGTGAGTTACTAAGCACAGCAAGTTGGGGCAAGCATGGAGCCTGGCAGAAGTGCCCGCGGCCCTCCCAAGGGAGGGAGGTAATGTACACACGCGCACGCTTCATTGTTCAGCTACTGAGAATGAAATGGGTCTGCCATTATGGGGTGCCACGGTGATCTTCAAGAGTGCATCCCATTAAAACAAGGATTTCCAGGGTTGCTCCAGCAGCTACAGGGGTCTGGGAAAAAGCCATGCTTTTTTTTTTCAGTGGAAGGTGATGCGACTGTCACCTTTACTGGGGCTTTCAATGTGTGCAGAGCAATTGTGGTGTTGGTAGCACCACCAGAAATAAGGTGAATCTGAAATGTGAGGCTCTGGTTGAAGAGGTTATGGCTGTAGTCGCAGGACTATTTCTGCAGCTGATGTGCATGGGGAAAAAAAACAACATGCAGAAGAAATAGCAAAACAGATGACAGCTGCAGAAAAGTAGGAAATCAAATAGCCCCTCTCAGTGATATTGTGAATGCTGATGCACGAAAAATATTCTAGCAATTCCCATTTCCGTTGATGAAATTAGATACAAAGAAATGGACACCGCGAAACAGTGAACTGTATCATTGCTTTGTGGGATGTGGAATGTCTGTATTGTGTTATAAGATGTTACAAGCCTGCTAGGCAGAACAACTCGTGCTATTCTCAGCAGAATAACTCAGGATATAACAGCAACTCCTTTCCTTATGTTTTAGCATTAAAGGCTGCACAGTTCCCTCCCTGCACAAAATTGTGCAGAGGGTATGATACAATCAGTAATTCTCAAGATCATTTCTTTCAGCTGGCACTTCTTTAACGCGTCCTGTTCCCAGTTCTCATGGAAAACCAAGATTTTAAGATAGGAGGTACCGAACACCTACCTCACATTAATAGTGCAGTAATACACATAATTACATCCAGTGCTTTTCACCCTCTTCCCCTCCAATACTGGCAATGCTGTTGCTGACAATTCTGGCATGCTTCCATTGGCACCACCACTACTCACGCTCAGAGCTGTGCCAACATCCCTTGGTGTAAAATTAGAACAGTTACACCACATCCTCCCCTCCTTTGTTTGCTCACCTATTTAGACAGTGGTTTCAGCTGAGCCTGAGCCGACCGCTCCTGTGCACAAAAAGGGAACCAAGCACAAAGCAAGTGTGCTGTCCAGTGCTCCCACTACAGACTGCAACAACACAAATAGGTACCAATGGTGAGAACAACCTCTCCACAGTGTCTCAGACCACTGCAGACACTGGTGGGTTCTCCAGGCAGCATTCACACTGGGGGTTGCCATTGCAGGCAGAAAGCCCCCTGCAGCAACATTCCTTTAGTTTCTCTGCCAGTAGAATATGTGCCATAAAGGCTAAAGTCTCAGCTGTAGCCAATGGTTAAGAGACACGATGTTTGCACTTACCTGGGGTAACTACAGCGATCTTTCCATGTTTCCTTCAACCTTATGAGACACAAATCCTAGCAATCGCTGTTACTGGCTGCAGCCATTTCCATGGAAATGATATTTGTCCAGGGTTTGGTGTGGGCCAGGCACAATGCCCAAACCACTTACAGGTTGCTGGCCTGTGTCTCTGCTGCCCATGGTGCTGACTCTTCAGCAACTCCAAAGAAACCCATACACATGTGTACAGTACACACATACATGTTCATGGGGGAACTACGGAACCTGTTTAACTTTCAACCAGATCAAACTCAAGATTTGTCTGAACAAACAAATAATTGCTAACTTTGTCAAGAAGAGGTGGGAGGAATAAGCATGTGGGGAGGAAAGAGCCACAGAGGAAATGTAGGACCACACTTTCTGGTGGCAGTGTTAGCATAATACAGTGGAGCTGCCCTTCTAGAATCACTATAATCATGTATTTTTGGTGGCTTAAACTGCTGTGGGAACTGGACTACCCACCTGCCATAGAGATGCACACAGGATACTGCTCAGGCACCGCTCCAGGTGAACGTGGGCTGCAGAACTGTGCTGCAGAACTGGGGGTGAATGCACAACACAGAAATGATGAAGAATGGAAAGTGACAAAACAGAAATTCAGTTATCTGTAAGAAACAGCAACCATTTGAAAGAAGCAAAGTATTTGTTTTTGCAAGTATCTGTGGTGCACTTTTTGACAACCGCACTGGAAAGCACAGGAAAGCTGCACTCAGATATACACTCCTTAAGCAAAATTTGCTGCCTTAACCTCAACTTCCCAGGCTCTGAGCATTTCTAAGTCTTGAAGCTGAGCAATCCCATTATCAATATGAAAATGCCAGAGAAACTGGAACGCTTCAACTTCGCTCTCTTTTCTATCTTTCTAAAAAAAATAAAAGCCTTTTACCAGTTCATAGTCAGGCTCTGGGTCAAAGCCTTACCAAAAAGAATTATTAACAATGCTGGAATTGTTCCATCTTGTATAAATAATGGTCCCATCTCTCAATTTCTGTGTAGATTGGGTATGTGTTTCTTTTCATTTGACAAAGGAAATAGGTTTAGCTCTACCTATAAATAAAAAGTATAGATATAATACAGCAAATGGCTGTCAAATTTTCAAATCAGTTCTCTTGAAGTTCTGGTGTGTTCTATCCTGTTTTTATTCCATAACATCCCCAACAAGCACTCTGTCTTATCCATAAGGGATGTCCTGGTTTAGACAGATTCTTTAGCTTTCTCACGTTCAGCAGGCTGTGTCCAAAATGTCTGAACCTTGAAAGTTTCCAAGTAATAGGCTTTTTTACGTTGTGTCACATTCAGAGATCGCTTTTTATGTAGATGAACGCTGAACAATGCACCTTTCCAGGAAACTGTATGCTTTCTAACACTTGGTTTTTGTCAACAGAGCAGCTCAGCTCTGGGCTGCATCTCAGTTTTTCTGTCTGTTGTGGTTTAACCCGACAGGTGGCTCAGAACCACACAGTTGTTTGCTCACTCCTCCCCTTTCCAATGTGATGGGGGAGAGAATTGAAAAAAAATGAAAAAAACAAAGTAAAACTCAGGGGTTGAGCTCAAACTATTTACTAAGAAAGAAAGAAGGAAATGGATAATAGTTATGACTATTTTTATATATGAATGTATGTAATCAGTGATGCACAGGCAATTGCTCACCACCCCCTGACCGGTGCCCACCTAGACCCCTGAGCAGCAGAAGAGAGCAAGATGAGCTCCCACACCCTTTAAAACTCCTTTTACTTAATGTCATATGGTACAGAATATTCCTTTGGCCAGTTTAAGTCAGCTGTCCTCATTCTCTTCCCTTCCTGCTGCTTGGGCTCATTGCTGTCAGTGGCCTTGGTTCTGTACAGTGCTGCTTAGCAAGCAACTCTAAACATCAGTTTGTTATCAACATTGTTTTTTTCTCCTAGAACCAAAACAGCATCATATCAGACACTCTGGAGAAAGCAGTTCCTCCCCAGCTGAAACTAAGACACTACCTGGACTGCGTCTGAATGACCCATTTGTTTTTTGCTCTTCAGCTGCCCTTACAGATGACAAACAGGTTTCTGTACTGGACCCAGGAATAGAACAAGAAGGACTAATTTATAACTTGTAACTTGGCACTGCATGCTTTGAGAGTGGTGTTTGGAAGCAAAGAGAAAGTAAAAAAAAACAATATGTTCAGTGGAATTTTTCTTCATGTATATATTTTATCTGCAGCTGCAGCGTAGAGCAGCCAAGTGTTAGGGGTGAACTGGAAAAGAAGCAAGAAAATACCATTAACGTTAGCGCTTTAGATTTTAGAGATGGTAATAACCCATAAGGACAGGGAAAGTACACCATCCAGGGAAGAGCAGGAGGTGCGTGCACCATACTGTACCTCTGCCTTCCCTTCTGCATGACCATTCTCTTCACTTGGCCCTTTTCCCTCCCCAGTGGCATGGTGCTGGGATGGGCACAGCTCAGAGGCTGCCATTGCCCACCCACGAACCCCACTCGAGGTGGGCAATGAGAAGAAAAATGAGGTGGGCTTCACTGAGAAGAAAAAAAGGGGTGGAAAATGGACCTTCAGAAATAGACTGCCGAATTTTCATGGGAGCTTTTCAGCAAACAAGCGAATGTTATAGTATGAGAAAATGAGAGGCTACTCCTCGCTGAATACAAATGAGAGATTTAGTTTGACGAAAGTCCACTATCAGTATGTAGCTGCAATATTTTCGTAAGGGCTTGTCCTTCAGAGATGGATTATACAACTTTTCTTATTACGGGAATGTGAAGATTAAGGATCCAAAGCACTCTATATTTTGAGTTGTAATAAATGTGCCAGGGATCTGGGGAGATTTCCAAAATGCATTTTAATCCATAGTAGGCCAAAAGTTGTGTACTATAAGCTGTTTTTGTTGTTAGATGAAAGTAAACATACATTACTGAAGAATCAGAAAATCCTTTTCCAACTAGCAGCTCACACCATTTCAATCATAAGCAAATATGCTTTTGGAAGGAAGGAAGGAAAAAAAAATAAAATAAAATAAAATCTGCAATAAACTTCCACTTAATTATATATTTTCAAAACCTAGATGTTAGTTTGTATGTAGAGCAGCTTTTCCCACATCTTCTAAACTGCACAAATAGCTTTTCAGAACGCGAACTAGCATCAGTAGTGTGTACACACCTATATCTAGGATGGCACACACACAGAAATGGATGTGAAAATTGAGACTTATAATTTTAGAGGCCAACCTGAGGTTCTTTTTAAAGTTAGTTTTCAGGTACTTATTTAAATATACAAAAGAGAAGAAGTTGGGAGCTCATCTTTCCCCCCTCACCACTCATTTTGGACTTCCCAACTGTGTTAGATATGAGTCTGAGAAGAAAGCATTACCATAGCGCAGTGTCCAGGCAATGAGTCATGCATTGGAGCACCCACTGCTACGCATGGACAGAGGGACTTGTTCCTACAAAGGGCTCTGAGGAGGAGGGACAGCAGATTTACAGCCCCTGGCTACTAAGAGGCTGGAGGTGGAGCTGGCTGGTGATAACGGGATGAATTGTTTCCATCACATGGTTAATGACTCAGCATCATTATCCCAAAGTATTTGTTTTTCCACCTCTACCCGTGCATCCAGCATACTTGCATGGAAAAGAATGGGGGGACTGGCAGAGGGGAGGTAGCCAATAGGTTTTGTAACCTCTGCTCAGGGAACATGATGCCTATTTTCCGTGCCGTTGCTTTGTTATCACTAGGGTTGTAACACTACAGCTGTAACAGCACCGGATGGTTTCCTACCATTGGGGTGTACACTCTTGTCTTCCACAGCAATAATGAATTCCAACCTACATTGCTTCTATCTGCGCACACTCACTTGGAAGTCCATCACCTAAGCTGACAGCAGCAAGGGGGCAAAGCAAACATTGTCTACCCTGTTCCTGCATTCTCCAGAACACCGTGAGTTATGCAGCGCTGGCAACAGTTGAGTAGAAGTGGCCGTGACAAGAGTGGGTGTAATCAGTGTATGTGCAGCATATACTGATATGTAGCTGCTGCAGCCCTCATTCCCTTTCACTGGTTCCTAAAATAAGAAAGTGATAGTATGTGTAGGTTTATTTTAAGTAGGGCTAGAGCACACATATAGCTGGCTCATACACAGTCCTCTGCAAATACTGCTTACTTTGTGGGATCGATTATGTCATGGTGGCCCTAAATACCTCTCCTTTGCAGACCAAATTCAACACATGACTTGGAAAAACAGTAACACTTCCAATACCCTTTCTGTTGACAGTGAACTGCAGAAGTGCTGGTGTGGATTGTGGTGACAGTCTGTATTTACTGCCAGCCCGCTGGCTCTGTGTCACTAATGCTCATAAAGACACCCACAACAATGAACAGTGGAGCCTTGCTAATGCCGCCCACCAGCCAAATGGCATGCAGAGCTTAAGGCTGGAAGGTCGCATACTCCTTTTTCATCTTCCATTTGGTGAAGATCCACCAAGTAAAGGCACTCAGTCACCTCCATCAGCTGGACTGAAAGACATTTCTGCCAGCAGAAGTATACTCAGCCCCAAGTCTTCAAAATGAAACCCAAATGGCAAAAGCAGATGATCCCAGTCCTACAGAGAAGCACTTAAGACAACTGATGGTTGACAGTGAGGTGGTGGAAAGCATCCCACTCATACGTTCCCAGTTCATAAGGACCATGGTCATGGAAAGCCACTTTGTACCAGGCAGCCTGGTGCCACAGTGTGCTCCTTGCTCCTCTTCCCAGTGGATTCCTACTGGCTGCACATTATGTCAGCACCTGCCTTTGCAGCTAGGAACAACACATGCATATGTTAACAGAAGAAATAGCCCATTAGCTATTTTCTAGTTACTAGGAGCTACCTCAGCATGCAGTCTGCTACATGAGCAGTATCTTGTAGCGCAGAGAGCAGATTTGTTGGCTGGGCAGTCGTACTGCATATAAGGTCACTACTTTAAAGTGAGCTTTTCTACCATCTGTGCTTTCCTATACTCAGTTATGGGGGGCAGCCAAGGGCAGAATCCAGCTCTTAATTTAGACCCCAAATGTTACCCATCCCAGATGGACTCAGTCCCAGAAATCACTGTTACACAAGACTTGTTATACAGACACTTTTACAAATGAAGAGGAATCAGTGTCTCCCCATGTTATCTATTCATGTTTCCTGATCCTTCTTTCTAGGGATGTACTCACTTAAGCTATACACCAAAAGATTAAGAAGAGCCACCTTGAACTTGATAAGCTATGTTGCCAAGTAAGAAGATGCAGAGATTGTGCTTAATTTGTCACTTTCAGTCACTTTGTACATCGAGCAGAAATGGTCCACAGAGACTAGAAAGGCCATCAGCCGAATTATCTCCCAGTGAAGCATATTCATAGTTTCAATCATTTATAGGAAGAAAAGGAAGATGGAAGTGAGCGTTTTCAAAAGCAGTATGCCTTCTATATCCCATTAAGGAGGATTTACCCGAGCCTGAATTTCTACTGGACAGCCACTCATAGCAGGTAGCACTCCAAGGCCTGAAAATCAAAACCCAGGTTTCTCAGCTTCGTTGCTCATAAAGGAGGCGTCCAAAACCACAGTACGCTCTTGAAAATATGGTCCTTAGTCAGTGCATCCTTGGGAAATCGGAGAAAAACTCAGAGCAGGAATTTCATCTACAAGTCCTGTCCTGAAGTACAAAACTCACATATAGATCTAACGGCATAACACATGCTTGTGCTGCCTGATCATTAGCAAGCTTATCAGGAGTCATGGAAAAGATAAGCATAATTGCTCCATTCTCACTTGAATAGATACAATCTTGGGAAGTGAAAGGGGGAAACATATCACTTTCATGAGCAAGTATGGTATTTGTCCTCACATTAACCGAATACTGTGGAGTGTGTGAAAGATTAGCATTAAGGATTGCCATGGGCCATTTGCTGTAACCCTATCTGGACAACTTCCTGAAATAAAAGAACTAATTTCAGCTCCAAGGTAGGAGACTTTGGGCACACGAGTATAAAACCATAGGATAATTTACCATGAATATGGGCTGCATGTAAAAGTGAGACAGATCAGTGTTTTACTTGACTCAGAAATAAAAGGGTTCTGAAGACTTTTGAAGTGTCTGCGCTTGGAAAACATAAACTCACAAAGACATCTGAAATCTCATGACTATTTTCTACTATAAACATAAGAAGAAACTGAGATTTTACTGGTAGCGTTACATGATGGCTGTGTTTAAAAGATACCTTTTAAATACCAAACATCTTACCTGATAGATGCTTTTCCTCTTTTTTTCAGAGAATTAATGTTGACCAACATAAAATAAATAAATAAATAGAAAATTACACATTAAAATTGCTTGAAAAAATAATCTCAGGGTTGAAGTATACATTAATAAGCTCAGTGTATCACTGCAAAGTGAGAAGCCCACTAGCAGTCTTAGAGTTTTAGTTAATAAATATAAATCTTCACAGTGTACATGATTCTGAACATAGCCAGCATGGATTGCAGCAGGTTATCTCTCAGACTGTGTCATAACTAGGTGTCTCGAGCCATACTCAGGCTGTTGCTGGCTGATACTTGAAGTAGGTGCCCATTGATGTGAGGGGTAAGAAGAAACTGCCTTTGCAGAAGCAGGGCAAGGTGTAAGTGTAAAATAAGGGGTTGGAAAGCTGGGGCTTTCTGTTCGCTAGCAAGATAAGGGGTTGGCTGAAACAGAAAAAAGGTGAGGGAGGGGAACAGCAGTGGGAGGCAGAAGTTAATTCAGTGGGAACAGGCTTTATTAGGAAACTTGATTTGTTCAGCCAGTAATGGTACTTTAGCCTGTGTTCAGTGCAGTTACATGCATGCACACTTGCACACCACACACAACAGCACGTGAATTTTTCAGTTGCACAAATTTAGCCCTTGGAGAGGAAGTAGTGGGACCTCTTCCCCTCTGAAAGGAAGCTGAGTGAACCATGAGGCTGTGGAGTCTCCTCCTTAGAGATGTCCAAAAGCCACCTGGACATGGTCCTGGACACCCTGCTCTGGGTGTCCCTGCCTGAGCAGGGCAGGTGTACCCAGAATTCACTTCCAACCCAGACTGTTCTGGGGTTCTGTGAATATTGGTTGTCCAAGCCAAAGAGAAATCCATCCACCTGGCAACCACCATTCAGGTGTTCCGCAACAGGCAGACCAAAATGTCACTACAAAAGAGATATCTGGGAAAGCTTTTGGCACCTAGGACCTTCGAAGTATCACACACAGCAGAAAGCCTTTTTTCAAGTGACCTCGTAAAATTCTGGGAGGGAGGGTGTCTCTCTTTCTAATGGAAGAGAAATAGCAAGGGCCCTGTCATCTACCCACAGAGGAAGAGTGAGGACAAAATGATTTGCCTCCACTTCGATGATGTCTTTAATGATGTTGCTGTGTCCTCTCCCTACCTCTGAACTCTTCTGCCACCCTGCTTCACTCCTTTGCAAGTTCCCTTTTTTTGCAGAGACTTTGCTTTGAATAACCTAGGAAACAGTGTAACAAAGGGCTCCCCTCTACAGCAGCAAGGAACGTGTCCATTTGAGCTAAGCGTACTAGAGTGCAAATACTTTATTGGGATATAATCCTTTAATGGGCAACTTTCTATTTATATAGCCTATGCCTTTGTTTTTGTTTGTACTACACTCCTGTCACCCAGGGAGGAAGACCAGGGCCTGTAATCTGAGACATTTCTGGTTCTGAGTCAAAAAACCTTAAAAATGCAAAGGCTAAGGATGAGGATTTTGTGAGAAACGGCCTTTGGGATTTGCAGCTTTGTGGTGACATTGACCCTGGGCCTTCCCAATGGCCAGCAAAGAGTGAGTCTGGTTTAGTCAATACTTTGCATTTACATCCAAGACAAGAGGAGTTCAAATTCTTCCCAACAGACTAATGAGGCAAAAATATTTAGAAATGCTGTAATTCCATTCATACTTTTGCCATAACATTTAGAGAAACAACAACGCTTTTCATATTCACTGCTACCGAGATTCTCTGACAGCATGGAGATATGCATGGTGCCCACAACGTCCGCACACGTACACCCAGATCTTTGTAGCTTTTATGACAGCAATGCCAGCTACCTGCCAGCCGTGCCAGTGCACACACACCACAGCATCCAAAATTTGCTCACATGAGCACACCTGAGAAGCCTTTAATTGGATTCAGAAGGGCTTGCATCTGTTCAGCAAAAGGGCGATATCATTTACAGCAGCAGCAGAAAGATAATCAGGCAGGTTTTTTCTCTGCCAAAATGTGCAATGTATATTGACAAAGCTTTTCGAGCCCCTTTGTTGTGCATTCTTTCCACACAACATTACAGAAAGATCATGTTAACAACAGTGGCTGCTGCGTGGTGTCATATTGCCTATTTATTTTTCCAAATCGCTAAGAAATGAAAGAAGGAAAGGAAGGAAGGGAAGGAAGGGAGGGAGGAAGGAAAGGAGGAGAGGAGGAAAGGAGAAAGAGAGGAAGAGAGAGAGAAAGGAAGGGAAGGAGGGAGGGAAAGAAGGAGGAAGAAGAGGGAGAGAGGGAGGACAGGAAGGGGAGGAAGAAAGGGAGGAAGGGAGAAAGGAGGGAGGGAAGGAGGGAGAGGAGAGAGGAAAGAAGGAAGAAAAAGAAAGAAAAAGAAAGAAAAGTAAATCCTGGCAATGTTAAACAAACAAGCAAACAATTCTATTTGCATTAGGCTCTAGCAAAACCATTACAAATGCTGCTCATCTGTGTGGCAGAGGGGCAGGACAAATATTTGCCTGCTTTCTTCTTTTTTTTTTTTTAATCAGTGCGTGTCATGATGAAACCATCACTGCGTCACGATCAGCATGTTTAAGAGAGCAGCCAGCCACTTCCAAAAGGGTATAAAAGCCAATGCCCAAGAGTTTATAGAGTGACGGAGCCAACTCTAGTACTGATTTATTGAAACCCAAATTGGAGCACTTAGATTTCATTTCTGCCAGATGATGTCGTTGGAATGCTCATGCGAATAGCTGAGAAAAGAAAAAAGAAAAAAAAAGGAAAAGAAAAGAAAAAAAAAAGGAAAAGAAAAGAAAAAAAAGAAGAAAAAAAAGCCCTGGAACTCTTAAAATTAAAGGCCTTCTCTCCCTTTGTCAGGCTGTAACAAAACCAGCACATTCCCTCGTGCTTCTCCTTTGCCAGTGTGTTTTAAACCGTTAAGGTGCTCTTTGTTTGCTTTTTTTTTTTGACATAAATCCTGACTGGATCATCTGGGTCCAGGTACATGATGCTGCCAGACAGGGAGGTGCGGGATCCTCCCTTGCCCTCCTCCACTACTGTTCTCTGGTGTCTGCCCAGTCCTGTAAACACCTTCAACAAGGGCTGGCTTCGGGATCTACTATTTGTGCTATCAAGTGGGCAGGCATTTTATTTTTCTGAAATGAAAGAGCCAATTTATGCCCTTTTATGGACCATTTGAGAACTCGTTGCAGTGGAAACTTTTCTGCAATAAAGGTTCCCTTGTTTATGAGCCCTTTGTGTTGCAAGTTGCAGTACCACTTGTTACACTTAGGGAGCATCCTGTGAGCTCTGGTAAGGAAATCAGACCTTTTCATTCCTTCTCCCCAGGATTCAATACATGGATTCCAACGCTGTCCTTAGCCTGCCACCGAACTGTTGCAAAGCTAGGGAAAAAAGAATCAGTCTAACACTGGTTTGTTCCACACATGGCATGACGCAGCCTTCCTCAATGTGAGTACAAAACAGCATGGCATCCAACGTAGAGAAATGGCTTTTATTTATAATAAGAACCTTCCTGTCACCCAAAGCTCGGCCATGTTCACTTAGGAACCACTTGCCCCAGCCCCATCCTGTTAATGTGCCCCTCATTTGTTCCCCAGAGCTCCAAGAGAAGCCTGAAGAGCTTTTGTTAGCAGGAGCAGTTTGGCGCTCTGTTAGAACCGGTTCCATCAGTATTGATGCTGCAGTTAAAAAAACACAGTCTTTATGCATAAATTGGCTCTGCCAGATGTATTCTTGTTGCCTTTTCAATTTTGAAGCAGTGTTTTCATTTCCATTTTACAGAAAGCTTCCTTCACTGCTGAGTGAAGACCAACCTGATAACCAGGGAAACAAGGAACGTAGCTAGCCAGCTCTACCAGGGCTACAACAGAACTACAGAGCGTGTTTGTATTGACATTTAAAAAAATGAGTAAGAGAGGGGGGAAATAAAAGAAGCCAACATTTCTTTCTATCTACTTGTCTGTCTATCGATCTAATTTTAAAGACTGAAATATTACTTAGTACAGCATTATGTGGTAGGCGCTGTTTTTTTAAGTGGGAACATAACATTTCAGTCAGTGATATTCTTTTGACTATTATTTAACCACATACGACAGATAATAATCAAGTGGAAATGCTGAGGGTCTCTTAATAGCATTAAGCTTTGAAGTTGTAAAAATGACAGCAAAATAATTACCCTTGTGCTTGTTGAGTCATAGGAGCTATGCTCCATGTTTCCATGGATATAGAGTTTCCGGTTTATGGGCTGGTCTTTTCCTATTTAAAGATCAATACTGTGCTAAGTAGAGAGCAGGATTCAATTCAACGTTGTTTGTGGTGTCTAAGCACCAATGTTGCAAAGCACAGAGCAGCCTGACAGGTCACATACAAATTGAGTTCCATCCTGACCCTTTTTCACGTGGAGCCAGGTGACCAAAAACCCAAGCAAGCGCTCTGGTCATGCTCAGACTCATCACAGAATTGTAGAGGTTGGAAGAGACCTCTGGAGATCTCATAGTCTGACTCCCTGCTAAAGCAGATTCCGTATGGTAGGTTGTCTCCTGATACTGAGCCCCTGGGACATCTTTACTCCATCACCAAAACCATGGTAGTGCACGAGGTGGCTGGGAATGGAAGAAGCATGCATGTAGTAACACACAACCGGATCTCTGAATGTGTCTCTCTGATCAGCATGAGTCAGTCCTTCTCCACTGTGCACATCCTTACCAGCAGCCAGATCCTTCCTTGCTGTGAGGATGCTGTGGCCACACAAGTGCTAGCGTGACTACAAGAAATATAAGTAGAGGGTAGCTCAGCGGGGAATATGCATGTGGAGGAAAGTGAGTGCAAGGATGGAGATCAGCATAAAACTATGTCCGCAGGACTGTGTCATGAGAGCTTTGGCTTACCAACACACCCTAAATATGGAGTTAAAGATGATCCTGATGGCCATTTCTCCTCTGTGCCTATCCCACACTGAGCTCCCAAAATGGAGTAGCTCATACCAGAGAAGTAAATGCTAAATTATTGCTGATATAGCCATTAAAGACTTACAAAATCAGATGGTATTTGGTCATTGAGGTTATTATTTATTAGCATGTTTCACATTCAGAGCAATGCTCTGCTATTCAGTATAGAGGTACCACCCCCACCAAAGTCAACAGGATGCAGGAGAACAGTGTGCAGAACCAGTCACACCTCAGAAGTGCGTGTGCCCTGGACTGAAGGGCTCCCAGGGCTGCAACCACGACACCAGCAAGAGCAAACAAATCAGGCAAGAGATCACAAGAGATCATTGGAGAAGATGAAAATAGTGAAAATCTATGGAGAATGAGCGCAAAATGAACTTTAGGACCTGGCACTCAATGGGCAGAAAAATGGTGACAAAAGCTACTTGATATTTAATGGTGCAGTTAAGTTGTGCAGGAGCAAAGGGTAGCTCAAACCCGCACATTGTTGACTTATTTCCAGACTCTCAGTCATGCTGACAGTGGGGTACAGCACAACTTCTCGATGCCAGCGTCTGCGAGTGTGAAGATGGATCGTGGTGTTTCCCAACACTTCCTGGCCCCCGTCTGCTGGCAGCCCAGGCTGTCTGCGTCCCATCCCGGTCAATGCCCTCCATGCAGTGCTGCCTTCCTTTCCTCGCTATGTTCCTGGCCAGAGACAGTCGTGAAAAACAGCAGCTTTGAAGGAAATGAGACAGCCAGCTGGACTGGAAGCCCTTGCTAAGGGTGGCGGTTTAGATCAAGGGAAGCTGGCAGCGGAGGATTAACATTATCACTAGCCATCACATAATCAAGGACATGAGAGAGAAATGGTTTTAGCAGTGCAGAAGAGGCTGAACTTCAGCTCTTTAATAGAGAAAGCAACCACCATGCTCAGAAAACTCCGCAGGCGGGGTGGCTAGACAGAGGCATTGCCAGCCTACTCCTAGGGCAGCAGCGGCCTCCCCATGAGCCATAACAATTTTTTTAGATGCCATTATCACGTATCCCTACATTCCTGAGCAGTTCTCTGCTCAAGCTGAAGTTTCTCCCCTTTCTATCGGAAAAAGATTTTGTTAGATCCTTTCAGCCGCTGCTGAGTTTTGCAAGGGCAAAATATACATCTGGAAGATGTGCGGAACCGGACAGCCTTGTTGTGCTGTCATTGCACTGAGGAGCACAGCCTGTCACACAGGTCTTCAGCAAGGCTCAGCGCCTGTGTCTTCCCTCTCCCTTGATCTCAGTAGGATGTGCGTGGTGTTCAGCCACTTTGAAAAAAAAAAAAAAACAACAAAACAAAAAAACAGGCTATTTCCCCAGAAATTAAGTCATCTCTTGGCTAAATTCTATCATGTGCTGTTCAGCAGATGTAGGGGGCCTCTTTTTTCCGGCCTGCCTAACTGATCAGGTCCTCCATGCTCAAGAAAGTACTAGCACGGAGGACCAGCTCACCATGTGGGAGAGCTCATGCAAGAGCTTACCACGGCATGTGGTTTTGGAGGATGGCTACTTTATTAGGCTTGCTAGCAGGACAGCTGCCTCTGGAGGAAGGTCTGGGTGTGTTTTTGTTTCTAGAATGTACTGCTTCAGCCGTCCCAAGGAATCTCGGTTTGGCCCACAGGAGCCCTGTGGCTCAGGGCCTTTCAGCAGCACTTCTCCCTAACTTGGGCAGGATTTTGCTCTGCAAGAGCAGTGCCTCTAAACCTGGAGACCATTCCATCCCCTTAAATATAAATTAATATTATTTTTCAATGAGGCATAACTGCACACAGTATGCAAACTCATGAATCAACCTGATTCTGTTGTGACAAGTTTCGTTCTGGGTGTGTGATCTGTCCTACAAGATCACACAATTTTTCCTTCTTCTCCCTTTTAATAGTAGAATACTTTTGCCTGCCCTCTCTTCCTTCTCATCTGATCATCAGCCATTAAAATGACACGGAGAATAACACCTTCATTTACTCAAACTGTTCAGCCTGTCACTTGCCATCTTTCTCTCACCATCACAAAACCGTTTCCCTGTTTACTCTCCACTCTGACATGAACCTTCTGGTTCCTTCTTTGCCTCTTCCTTTCTTTGTGTGTCTAATAGCAACTCATCTACAGCTGTCCTGCTCCAAACGAAAAAAGAGAAAGACAGGAGACGACTAAAGGTCGTATGGAAAGAGTCTTCTGTGGAAAAACGGTGGGCTGAAAAGCTCTTTATGTCTACAAATCAGATGGCATGGGACAGTAAACAGTCATTGAGTTGATCACTATCCTTTCACATTCTCTGCATCCTTCCTTTTTTCTTTCCCTTTCCCACCTGCTTCTTGTCATATGAAGGTCTCTGGGATAGAAACTCTTTCTATTATTTGTGGCTGTGGTGGCCGGAAAGACAGGATTTTTACAATATTATTAAGTAATAAGTCATACTAATTTTGTATCACCTTATGGGATGTTAAATGTAGGTCAATTTTCATTATATTCCAAATCTAAGATTCATCTTTACTCACAGGATTTGACCTCTCCAAAGTACCAAAGTACACCATACAATTCAGTGTGCAGTAGTTGTCTTATGACCTTGTAATTTATTTTATAAAGATCAATACAGCTCTTTAAAAAGATTTTATGTGAGCAGGAATAAACAGTGCAAGCTATTGGCTGTCTTTGTCGGGCAGAATGAGAACTAGTCTCTGTCACCAGAAATATGAAAAGATCTCATGATCTTATGTTAAAGAGAGAGTAATGACATCTGAACAACCTGTAGGTGACCTTTACAGCCTCTTGAAGCAAAAACACCAGCCTGGACGATACGTGACGTGCTGCTGAGATGTACCCTGAAGAATAAGGCCACGTTCCTGAAATGAGGTAAAACTGCCCTTCTCAAATACTTTCCAGTGGAGCTGAAGCATGTACTGCTGTCCCTGCTGGACTGCAGCCGGTGCTCATGTGTTCCCCAGAAGCTGCAGAGGGTGGAAAATCACCAGGTCTAGAAGCTGTCCCACCATTGATTTATTCTGAGGCATTCATTATTGAGCTAATCTCCGCTCTACAAAAAGACTGTCAATACTGCCCCTGGAAACAGAACTCTGCCTGCAGAACAGACACAACCCCATCACTTCCCTAGATGGCCAAGGGAGCAGGCTTTGGCCCAACTCACCTCTAGCTTCCACAGACAACCCCAAATCTCAGGGTCACCAAAAGGGGCAAGGGTCTTGCTCCTTGTACCACACTTCTCTCTCTGCTCCAAACTCTGCCTCAGCATTCACCAGACCCCTTGATGAAACATCACAGCCCAGTACCCCATCAGAAAAATATTTACTGGGTTTGTGTCTTGCTGCACAGGCAGGACCTGGAGCTCTTGGAACAAGGGCCACTAGGAAGATCAGAGAGCTGGAGCACCTCTCCTGTGAAGAAAGGTTGAAGGAACTGGGCTTGTTTAGCTTAGAGAAGAGAAGGACACAGAGTCACCTCATTGCAGCCTTCCAATACTTGAAGGAAACATTTAAACAAAAGGGGGAATTTCTGTTTACAAGGGTGGATTGTATCAGGACAAGGGGCAATGGTTTTAAACTGAGATAGGGGAGATCTGGGTTAGATATTACAAGGAAGCTTTTCACTCAGAGGGTGGTGACACTGGAACAGGTTGCCCAAGGAGGTTGTGGATGCCCCATCCCTAGAGGCATTCAAGGCCAGGCTGGATGTGGCTCTGGGCAACCTTGTCTGGTGGTTGGCAACCCTACAGATAGCAAGGGGGTCGATCATTGTCTGATTACTGTGGTCCTTTTCAACCCAGGCCATCCTGTGATTCTATGATTCTATGACAAGGGTGGGCAAGCAGGTAAGTAGGGAGCAAGTGAGGAGGAGGAAGCAGGTATAACTGTCATGATAGGAGTCAACCAGCTCAGCTCACCTTGCTGAACTCCCTCAGGCCTGTGCCACCACAGGCAAGGCCTACCGCAATGAATCCTTTGCACAACTGCATCTCTCACAGCTCCTCCAGCCTCTTGTTTCACCTTGCACCCAATTTTGCAATGATGGGTATTGACAGCCCTACTGTCACCTTCTACCTTGACCTCAAAGGCAGTGGGAAACATTCTCTATCATGCTAGTATGCAAATAGGCTCATAAAACAAATGCACCCTCATAAGAGAGGGTGTGAGAAGGAGTCTTCAGGCTATGGGTCAGCAGTTGGAGCTGGGGCCCTCCTTCTCCACAAACCTGGCAGCTGGCTCCCACTCCCTGGTCCATGGCCTGTCTTATGTAATTTGTTCTGGTCACCAATATAAATGACAAATTGTTGCAGTAAATTTTCATCATCACCCTCCTATTGCCTGTGAGTTGTGAATTTTACATGACTAAAGTTACAAACTGATGCAATAAATTGTCATCATCAAGTTATCACCTTTGGATTGTTCATCAGTTAAAAGCATCCAAAGGATAACCAGAGTGGTAGGGATCAGGCTTTCTGGCTCCTCTGATTATGGATATAGAGGATGTATCATCTTCCTAACAACTTCCTACATGTGAGTATATCTGCTCTCTGGACCACCCAAGCCCTTCATCAAAGGAAAACCAGTCAAAGGAGTAGAAGCAGCAGTAAGAAGCAGCAGAGAGTGAGCATGTTTAGACTTCACCTTTCCTTGCACTTCTTTGACTCAGGGCCATATACAGATTTCACAAGATCCACTTTTGTTCAATGACTGCTCGGCCGCCGGACCAGCAAAGATGGCCAGGCCTCGCCTCTCTGTTCATCTCTGCTGTAGCCAGAAGTCTTCTGCCCTCCAGACGAAGGAACTGTCTCTGCTGGGTTTCCCTGTCGCGTGGAACACAACGGCTGCCCTCTGGCCAGGGCTGAGCTTTAAAAATATTAACTACACCACCACAAACTATTATGAGGCACATAAACAAGTCATCCAGACATCAAAAATTGTCAAGGAGCGAGTCTCCTGCTGCTTCTCCAGCACCGAAATAAAGTCCTGCTACTCTGGATTTATACCAGTTATATTTGAGGCAAATCTTAGCTTCAGGTTTCCAAATCTTTTTATTGAATTAAGGGCAGAATTCCCGTTTCCAGAGTTTCATATCAACATGACAACAGTGGAGCAAACAAGAATAGTCTATTTAAAAGCAGGCAAACATTTCACAGATGAAAGACAAACACTGTAGGTATTTATTAAGGCCCTAATCCAACCAAATCTCTAATCCACTTAGCGGTAGAAAAAAGCTTCAAACAACAATTTTTAAGATTCTCAAGCATCTGAACTGCTTTACTTCATCCCCTTCCTCAAAGGTATCCCCCCACTGAAAACCTCATGTTTTCTGGATACTGCCATGGTGAAGGACCACAGAACCTTTCCACGCTTTCACAGTATCACAGATTTAGAGACCCTGCATGCGGCTCAGCTCACTCATTACGCTGCTCTTTTTTTCTTCCCCTCTCAACTGCAGACTGGTCTCGAAAAACTCCATAAATGGCTGGACTCAGCACTGTATTTTGGAGTACTCCTGCCTTGATGGTTATTCCCCCAGGGCTTTTCCACAGAAAAGAACTGGAGGCTGGTGGCTGAGAATGCCTAGCTAATTTTCTCCTAATAGAGCAGTGATTTTGAAGGCTTCAGTCATCACTACTGCGAAGTATTTCATTCACAGGATGCTCCCTGCATGCACATCACACACACACAGAGATTCTTCTGCTCCCTTTCTTCTGCTTTTGCTGCTGCTATTACAGAGCTGCTTCTCTCCTTCTGGGACAATATGGCAGCTAGTAGGGCTTACGTGTACTTGTGCCCATCTGATGCTTTTTAATTCTCAGTCTAGTTTTCACCATGTATCTTCAGTTCTAACTTCTTCAGGTCAGATCAGAACTACTGTCATGAAATCTCTGTTCACTTTCTGTGAAGAAACACAGAAACCATGTTCTTTTGGTGTCTGTTCTGAAATTCTGCAGAATAGTTGCCCTCGATATAGCTGGTGTGATGAAGGATCTGACATAAAATGCACTTGTTGGGTTTTTTTTTCATTCTAATGGCTTCCCTCCTAACAAATAATGAAATCTAAGTTTTAGCAGAAAAGCTGTTTGAAGAGGTGTCTAAAATATGAAGTTTTCCGGAATTGCTGTGTTTCCAAGAAGAAAAAGAACATTTGCCTGTTTTTAGATCAGCAGAGGAATAAATACAGATGATTAAATATATCGTGAGTCTGAAATTATTTCTATTTTCCTGATGACCAAATGCTGTGCGACTGGCTTTGTTGTGCAAGGTTTTTCCCATTAGTTATTTTTAGGGGTTTTAGATTGTATTTTCCCCTAACTGGTGACATAATGTCTTGTTAAGACAATTGACCCAAATAAGGCTATGCCAACTTCATCAGAATCGGTCTTATACATCTGGATTTTTGATATTTTGGTGGGTCACAGACCAATAGTCTCTGTGGCATGGAAAATATTTAATTCTTTTTTAGACTGCCAGCTTCAGCAAGACTCCTCCAAGTTGACACTAGTTAACAGTGACCTAATTCAAGCTTGATTGGACAAAGATGCCTGGCCCTAAGGGAAATAGAGCAAGGCAACCCACAGAATTTAAGGGTGAGGCAAAAAGCCTTGTCTTATGGGTCAGGAAGCAACCTGAGGGAAAACTGCTGCTTCAAAATATCAACAGCTATCATTTGGTGAAAAGCAAGCCACTGCATCAACATTAAAAAAGCTTCCTCAGTAGCTGACTAATCCATCATCTCCTTCCTCACTCCAGACTGAAAAATCCCTCCTACTATGCCAGCAAAACAGTGCCACATCTGTTCCACACTCCCAGCCCTTGCTATACAAGTGTGCAGAAGACTCTGAGAACTGAAGAGCTTGCACTGCCCTCATATTTTTAGTATCTTAGTTACTCTTCTGTTCTTTAGCCTGGTTTCCCAAGGACACGAAGCTGAAGCGATTACTCTGTTCCCCCAGCCATTAGTTCTGCAACCCAGTTGTCTGTTTCTTCCAAAACTAACAGAGAAGGGGAGGTTTCCTAGAGGTGAGGTCCTCCTAACCTGGCACAAGAGAGATTTGGGACCCACGCTGTCCCTGGAGTGAGCAGCCAATGGCCAAGCAACAGCACACCTGCAGCCAGCCTCATGTGCAGCTTGACAGGAACAGAATTTCGGGAACCAGTGGTAGAGAAGAGGGCATAAAACCACAGGAAGCAAAGCTTCTTCCCTACGGAACAATTTCTCTCATCTTTTCTTTTAACCGGTTATGTGGGTAAATTAATCTCGTTCTTAATTTGCACGGTGTGAAAGTAAAAATGTAGCAGTGCTTGCCCTGTGTAAAGCTGGAATGCAAATGTTATAAATACGCTCTTCATCAAAGCCGGGGGGCAATCAAAATAACCTCTGAACTCAGTATGAAACAGTCAACTAAACTCCGATTATTAATCTAACTGTTTAATACAATTACTTATGTGAGACTTAGAGCAAAACTTCACATTCTACCTTCTAGAATTGGTCTCAGGATTGTTTAGAGCTGGTATTCATCTGGTGACTTTATTCTCCGTATGAAGACTGATCTGCTCTTTATTTAATAAAGTCTCTCAGCTGTGGATTGGTGTTGTTTTACTAATAATTCTTTCATGCTGGTCATGTGTCTCTTGGTTCTATTTTGCTTTTTAAAAGCATTTTAATAGCATTTCTAAAATAAAAACTGGTACTGAGTTACTTTTATTACAGTACACAAGATGGGTCCAGAATATTTCAGGGCCTGCTATGGAGACTAGGTTTCCATCTGGCTAGGTCTCTAGGGAGCTGGGAGTTTTATACTGTTGTTATACTTTGGCATTAAACTTTTGGAAGACACAGTTCCCTCCCTCCTGTCATTGACTCACTGGATGGCTTACATTGCTAGCCAGTCACAGCCTCCCCCTCCTCCCAGCTTTACTGCTCATCCCTAAAACCAGGTTTGCATTTATTCTTTATTTTATTAGTGGGATTACATGCTCATTCATCAAGCAACAACCAGGGAAAACAAACTTTGATCCTGAGAAGCAACAACCCTTTTAACTTGAACACTACAATTTATCCCCAAAGCAATAGATGCAGTTGAACTCTTTGCTTTAAAATTCAGCTATAGAGAAAATCAGAGCTATCATTATGCAGCGAGGCTCCAGAAAGATAGCAAAGCCCTTTCCAAACTACAGACAAGCCTGCTTAGAATTTGACTGGTGCAGGCATCCTGGTACAATACACTGTGCCCTTTTAAGAGTGAAGGACAATGAGGTATTTGAAACCTGCAGTACTTTTGACCTTGCAAAGAAAATCAGCTGTAGCTACTGAAGGAAATCCAGGCAGGACCAGGGTGTCAATGCAGGTGAATTGCATGTATCCAATTACACTAGCAACCCTAATGTTTACTCTAACAGAATCAGTGCCTCCAGGTATAAAATCCAACCTAGCTCTTTTCTGCAGTCAGCAACAGCAATGAATGCAAACTAACTCCTTGGATACGGACAGCCCAAAGAGATATGCTGCTCCCAACTGACCACTACATGTTGCCAGAATACAACCCAAAACTCACTGAGAAGAGGATGAAACATTCAAAATGAGAAAAGATAGAATGCATAAGCAACCTATGTGGCAGAGCTTTGTGCAGAGGATCAACAGTGCTCCAGGAATATATCTAGTTCCATTGCAGAGTGATGGCATTTACAGCAAGCAGCTCTGAATCATATAAATTTCATTTCAGTAGCCTTCAATTGGACAATCTCATTTTGAGTGTTTTGTGTCATGAATTAGGTTGGCTACTGGAGCCCAAAACTGAAGGTTTTGACACCGTCTGCAAGCTAATCCACTAAGGAAAAGATGTTTCTGAGGTCTGAACTAGTATTTTTTACCAAGGGTAAGCAACAACTAGAAGAGTTTACTGACATAATTCTTTACAATATAAGGCTACACTGAACTGGTGCAGGGGGGAAAACGGTGTGCTTGTTTCAGAAGCAACTAGTTGTACTGCCATTTCCACGCAGCTAAAGAAAAGAATGTGAGGCTTTTTCTAAATTCTTTGTTGGTGTGTCATGAAAATAACTGCAGCTAAGTTCTTAAAAATGAGCCTACATAGAATACAGAGTGTTTACACAGTCTGTGTTCTTGAACAGATAAAAGCCATAGAGCATCAGAAAGATACTTTAAAATAAAATCAAGAAAAGACACTGAAGGGTCAGCATCACGTTTCCAACATTGTTTTGACAGTTTTTTTCTACATTGCAACATTTAGTCCTCTATCATTTTGATCCCATTACCACTACTGCTAATGAATCCTTTATACACCAGTATGAAGAGCTGCTTATGGCAAGGAGGCTGTTCCCACGCACTAAGTGGGATACTTCATGGAACCACAGAAGCACAGAATCATAGGGGTTGGAAAGGACTTCTGGAGACCAGTAAGTCCAACCCCCTGCTAAAGCAGACTCCCTGCAGCAGATTGCACAAGAAAGCATTCAAATGGGTCTTGAGTATCTCCAGAAAAGATGACTTCACCACCCCTTTGAGCAGCCTGTTCCAGAGCTCAGTCACCCTCAAAGTGAAGAACTTCTTCCTCAGGTTCATAGGAAACTTTTGATTTTCCAGTTTGTGCCCACTGCCCCTTGTTTTGTCAGTGAGCACTGTTGAAAAGAGCCTGGTTCCAACCACTTGACTGCAATTCTTCAGTTATTTATAAGCATAGGTAAGATCCCCTCCTCTCAGTCTCCTCCACGCTGAACAGCCCCAGGTCTCTCAGTTTTTCCTCATGACAGAGATGCTCCAGGCTTCTCATCTTTGTGGCCCTAAGCTGGTCTCCCTCCAATAGTTCCCTGTCTTTCTTGAACTGGGGAGCATAGAACTGGACACAGTGTTCTGGAGGTGTTTTCACCAGGGTATCT
This sequence comes from Excalfactoria chinensis, assembly GCF_039878825.1. NCBI lineage: Eukaryota > Metazoa > Chordata > Aves > Galliformes > Phasianidae > Excalfactoria > Excalfactoria chinensis. Next base: position 100,135,674 of record NC_092825.1, on the reverse strand, counting down.
CAGGATACCACTGGATTTCTTTGCCACACGGGCACTTTGCTGGCTCGTGACCAACCTGTTGTCCACCAGGACACACAGGGCCTTCTCTGCAGAGCTCCTTTCCAGCAGGTCAGCCCCTAACTTATACTGATGCATGTGGTTATTCCTGCCCAGGTGCAGGACTTGTTGAACCTCATCAGGTTCCTCTCTGTCCAGTTCTCCAGCCTGTCCACATCTCACTGGATGTCAGTACAGCTTTCTGGTGCCAACCATTCCACCCAGCTTTGTACCATCAGCAAACTTGCTGAGAGTGCACTCTAGCCATTCATCCAAGTCACTGATGAAGATGCTGAACAAGGCTTGTACCACACTAAGTGATATTTGTCCTAGTATAACTGCACTCCCACTAATGACTACGCCTTTATAACAACAACAGAATGAAACTATAAAAACCCCACTTCTGAGCCAGTTGTAGTGTCAAAAATACATAAATATAGGCCAGTCCTTAGCAATGATAATGTTTGAACACTGGCAACTTTATGAACAGATGAATGCTCTGTTGAAGAAACTGTGACTAAGAAGACTGAAGACTGAGAGTATGGCTCAGTGGGATCTGGCTAGCACCCCATAAAACAACATCACACTTCCCTTATAAAATCCCTGCCACTGAAATACCACCCAAACATTAGAGTGCTTGGGAATGAGCAATGAAGGACTCAAACTGCTTCCATCCTGCTGAATATAATCTTTCATCACTCCC